>NC_064629.1:403639576-403964576 GCF_023864275.1 Schistocerca cancellata | reverse complement strand
TTGCTAGTTCATTGTGCATCTATTTATACTTTTTCGTACCACTTGTAGATTTAGAATACACACATTACCAATATGTTTCTATCTCCCTTAGATTCACTACACTGAATCAAGATTACTATAGCCATTGTTTTATAGTGTGGCATAATTACTTACAACCATATTTCAATTTGTCTCATATTTATAGATGAACTCATCATAATGTTAAATATACCCCTGTTGTATTATTAAAACAACCATATTTCAATTTGTCTCATATTTATAGATGAACTCATCATAATGTTAAATATACCCCTGATGTATTATTAAATCATTCTCAGTGTGTGTGTGTGTGTGTGTGTGTGTGTGTTAGAGAGAGAGAGAGAGAGAGACCATCAACCTCAAATATTCTCCATTGTAATTTAAAGAGCAGTATCCACACTCCCCATCAACAGAAAACAGTATTGCTGTGAAACTGTTGAGAAATCTGGGCAAACTAATTTTCAGATTAATTCAGTCTGTTGGTAACCATCTGATACTCCTGCTAAATATAACACAGAGAAACAATGAAAAAAGCCAAATATAAAGAACAATAGAGAAAAATAGGCTCACAGAAAATTAACACTGTATCATAAAAAATTCCACAAAAATATGTAAATACTTATGCAGAAATTTTCCATACAAATAAATGATTTTTTCCTGTCTACATATATAGATTTTGTGTGCCTGTTGAGTCAGAGCTGACATACTTTTTAATTCTTCAGGTATTTTTTGGTTATGCCAGTTTTCTGAAGCATAAATACCTCACAAAAACCATCATTTCTGAAGAGTAATTATTTATTAAATGTTTGTGGTTAAAATTTGCACATTCAGCATCACATAGATATCCAAACAGTATTACAGTTCTTGACACTTGGTGGCCAAATTTAATTGCAGAGAATTTCAGTCAATTCTTGTGGGACATCTAGGCTCATGTTTCCAGTGGCTTCATGTCACTTGAAGGTAAATGGAAAATGATCTTATAATGGTAACACAGTAAGGAATATCTTGTCTCTTTCCATTGTATATTATTCCATCAACATGAAAAGATACAGTGCTTGGTCATGACTTGTAGCTATACACAAAGGTTGCAAAAGTCATGGTATAGCAATATTCACATACACAAATCATGGTAGTATTGAATAGGTATAAAAGGACAGTGCACTGGCAGAGCTGTCATTTGTACTCAAGTGATTCATATGAAAAGGTTACAGCTGGCCGCGGTGGCCGAACGGCTCTAAGTGCTTCAGTCCAGAACCGCGCGACTGCTACGGTCGCAGGTACGAATCCTGCCTCAGCCGTGGACGTGTGTGATGTCCTTAGGTTAGTTAGGTTTAAATAGTTCTAAGTTCTAGGGGACTGATGACCTCAGATGTTAAGTCCCATTGTGCTCAGAGCCATTTGAACCATTTTGAAAAGGTTACCAGTGTGATTATGGTGACCCACTCTGAATTAACAGACTCTGAATGAGGAATAGTAGTCAGAGCTAGGGGCATGGGACATTCCATTTTGGAAGTCGTTAGGGAACTCAGTATTCTGATATCCAATGTGTCAAGAGTGTGCCAAGTACACCAGATCCACACATTACCTCTCACCATGGACAACACAGCGGCTGATGGTCTTCACTTGACAACCGAGAGCAGTGGTGTTTGTGTGGAGTAGTCAGTGCTAATAGACAAGCAAGACTCCATACAATAACCATAAAAATTAGTCTGGGATGTATGAAGAATATATCTGTTAGGACAGTGTGGTGAAATCTGACGTTAATGGGCCATATCAGTTGGACCATAGATGATTGGAAAACCATGGCATAGTCAGATGAGTTCTGGTTACAGATGGTAAGAGCTGATAGTAGGGCTTGAGTGTGGCGCGCCATGTCACTGGACCACAGTTTTTCACAACTCGTTCAAAGAAAATTCAAGTTAAAGCAATTGATTTGGCCACCCTGACCACCTGATATGAATCCCATTCAACATTTATGGGTTATAATTGAGAGGTCAGCTCATGCACAAAATCCTGCACTGGCAACACTTTCGCAGTTATGAACGGCTATATAGGAAGACTGGCTCAATATTTCTGCAGTGGACTTCCAACAATTTGTTGAGTCCCTGCCACATTGAGTTGCTGCACTACATTGGGCAAAAGGAGATCCAGCACAATATTAGGTGGTATTCCATGACTTTTCTCACCTCAGTGTATGGTAAACAACTTAGCACAGTATACCCATGTACAAATTGATTTATTGAGCATGGAGTTAATTTCCACAGTACCAGTCTATTGGAACAGTGGAGCAAATGTTGATCTTGCTATTTTAAAGTATTCATGTCATTCTGTGCAGATGTTGATGAGTGTATGGAAAACATCCATGGATGCAAGCAAGGTGAAGAAGTGTGTCGGAATGTAATTGGAGCTTATGAATGTGAAATAAAATGTATGCCGGGCTTCCAGTATGATGAATTTCTTAGGCAGTGTACTGGTAAGTTAGCTGAATTTATCTTTCACCAGTATATTTTTTTTACTTATTTCTTATTAATATAATTTTAAATAAATTTTTTTTCTTAAATATCTATTGCCTTTAAAAAAATTTTTTTTGATACATCTAATGCACCACTGATCATCCCAGTTAGCTATTAAACTCCTTCAGACTCCACTCCTATCTTATTTCCTTACTGTTAGTATTGAATTAAGTCAGCATCATTTTTATGATACTGCAATTGGGGGGGGGGATTAAGAGAATTAGGTGGGGGGGGGGGGGGGGGCTAGCTGAAGATACTCTTTATCTAAAAGCTTATTACATTATCATCCCTTGTATATTATGCTTGTCTGCTGATAGGTGCCTTGTCTATTCTATTAGTAATGATCAATCCTCCAACATTTAATTGTATTGCATCTTGGTATTTCCATTAATCTCAATTTATGGTATGACATTTTAATATGTAATATTATCTACCAACTCAGTAATATTGTATATTTATTCTGTTATTGATTTAGACAAACAAGGTGAAGAAGTGTGTCGGAATGTAATTGGAGCTTATGAATGTGAAATAAAGACAAACTCGTGAATATTATTTAAAAGGTGCTCCCAATAAATGCTTATGCCATATCAATCAAGAAAATTTCCATTTCCACTCACAAGATGCAGTATGGGACCCAGAAGGAGTAAACGAGTACTTCCTAACTTCAGTTAGTGTGATGGAAAACAAAATCAAGGAAAATGGCAGATGTGCATTAGATCTGCTTTGTACTGAGCCACACAGAAGGTTTGCCTTCCACTGGAATGTTGACACCCCCAAAGATATTATAAAAGCTATGTCAAGGTTCTCCAACTCCAGAAGAACATGTTTAGAATCAGGAGTTGTCCCTCATGAACCCAAAACTGTTAGTTATATCAACCTTTAAAAAGGGAGATAAGCATCTGTTCAAAAACTAATGACCAATTACTGCTGCTCCTATTTTCTCCAAAGTTTTTGGGTTACTTATGTACAACCCACTAAATAACTACTTTGATCTCCTCTCCAACAGACAGTTTTAATTCCAACATGGTAAAAATACCATTATTGCTGTCTACATGTACATCTACATCCATACTCCGCAAGCCACCTGACGGTGTGTGGCGGAGGGTACTTTGAGTACCTCTATCAGTTCTCCCTTCTGTCACTGCTATTGTTAACCAGATGATAACTGTTATAACCTTTAATCACCAATAATTGCATGGATATTCAAACACACTCACTTAAAAACAATAGCTGGTTACATGATAACAACTCAGTATCTCTCATTTGACTGCCGTGCCGTGACATGCGGCCGGCGCCGTTCGTAGCTAGGTGGTGCTCCCGCGCTCAGCCGAGTTGCGGAGCGCCTCTATCGCCGTTTGCGCATACTGTCGTGGCGGCACTGTTAAATGTCGTGGCACTGTCACAACACTTTTCCCCCCTTGAAAAAAAAACACTCACTTCCTTGGAGACATGGACAGTGCGGAGACATCCATGGCCTCTTGTGAGGCCCTGAGAAGATCCCGCGGAGAGACACGAGAGTATGGTCGAAAATGTCCAGGACGGAAGCTCATGCATGGAATGTGCCTCCTGGATGAGATGATGGGTGAAAACTCCGGAGCAGCATCCATAGGTGTCGTGGACCTGGGGGTGTGCTCCAGCGAGATGGGTCCCGGAGAAGGCGGCATCGCGACTGGGGCCGGTTCCGGCGTACTCGGAAATGGTAGCGACGTGGGCTGCATCAACACATACGGTAGATCGGCAGCAGCGACAGGACAGGCTTCTCGGGCTGGTGGAGGTGAAGGAAGGGGCGATGGCACTGGCGTGGCCACCACTCGTGGGCGCATATGGTCGTAATGGCGAACAACCATGCCATCGTCCGTACGTATTTCACAAAGCCGGCGGCCGCAAAGAGCCTTGACCACCCCTGGAATCCATTTAGGGCGAGATACATACCCTCGTGCCCACATGTCGGCGCCCACCAAGTATTTTCCCACACTAGGGGACACAGCACAAGGCCTGACAGGGTGAAGCAGGTGCAGTAGAGCGCGCGGTTGGCGGCCATGCAAGAGTTCAGCAGGGCTGCGATCACCCAGAGGCGTGAAGCAATAAGAACTCAGAAATTACAGCAGAGTGTCATCTGTGGAAAAATCACTAAGGAATTTTTTCATCAGGCTTTTGAAAGTGTGGACAAGGCGCTCAACCTCCCCATTCAATTGCGGATGGAAGGGCGGTGCTGTAACATGATGAATGCCTTGTCCAGTACAAAAATCACGGAAGGCCTGCAAAGAGAACTGAGGGCCATTGTCTGTGACGATTGTGGGTGGAAGACCTTCTAGTGCAAAGATTTTGGACAAAGCCAGTGTCGTCACCGCAGTGGTGGACGACGGACATTGAAAAACAAACGGAAACTTCGAGAAGGCGTCAATCAACAGTAGCCAATAAGTACCGAGGAAGGGGACAGCAAAGTCAGCGTGCACCCGTTCCCATGGCTGCGCCGGATCAGGCCACAGAGAGGGCATTGTACGAGGTGCAGCCAGTTGTTGAGCACACTGACCACACGCAGCAACCATGTGGGCGATGTCCGAATCAATACCGGGCCAATAAACGTGCCTGCGGGCGAGGGACTTAGTCTGAGAAATCCCCCAATGGCCTTCATGCAACAGTTTGAGAACATCTTTGCGAAGAGAGGCTGGCACCATGACCCGTGGAGATGCGCCATCTGTGGCCAGAAGAACAACACCATCACGAACAGACAGACGAAGGCGCAAGGCATGGTAGTTGCGAAGGGAATCCGATGCCCGGCCCTTGGTCCAGTCCGGCCAACCCCGTTGAACAAAACCGATCACCTGATGCAGGACCAGGTCCCGCGCAGTAGCAGACGCGACCTGCGAACCTGTAAGTGGAAAACCCTCGACCGCACGACATTCTGCCTCATCAATGTGGAGACAGAGTAGTTCATCATGATCGAAAACCGGGTCGGGGCCCATCGGCAATCGCGACAATGCGTCAGCATTGGCGTGCTGGGCCGTGGGGCGATAGTGAATCTCATAGTGAAAACAAGACAAGTATAAGGCCCAACGTTGAAGGCGGTGAGCTGCCTTATCCGGAAGCGACGCCGATGGGCTGAACAGAGACACCAGCGGCTTGTGGACGGTGATGAGGTGAAACTTAGAACCATACAAAAAACGCTGTACTTTTTTAGAGCATAAATGATAGTGAGCGCCTCCTTTTCGATTTGAGAGTAACGCCGTTGTGCATCGTTGAGGGTCTTGGAAGCATAGGCGATGGGTCGTTCCGACCCATCCTCATACCGATGGGCGAGAACAGCCCCTAGGCCATACTGTGATGTGTCAGTCGCCAGAACCAAGTGCTGACCCAGACAGAATGTGGCAAGACAAGGTGCCGACTGCAAATGAGCCTTCAGGCGGACAAAAGCCTGCTCACACTCGTCGGACCAACAGAAAGGGACGTTTTTGCGTAACAGCTGATGCAGAGGATGAGCTACCGCCACCGCGGATGGAATGAATTTGTGATAATAAGCAATCTTACCTAGAAACACCTGAAGTTCTTTGACCGTAGACGGCCGGGGTAGAGTGTTAATGGCCGCCACGTGCTGACGTAGAGGACGTATACCCTCACGGGACAAGTGGAAACCAAGATACACAATGGAGGGTTGGAAGAACTGTGACTTGTCCAGATTGCACTTCAACCCAGCCGAATGCAAAACCCAAAACAGTGAACGCAAATTGCGAAGGTGCTCCTCAGTGGAGGCCCCCATGACAACAATGTCATCCAGATAGTTTACGCAGCCGGGAACGGAAGCCGTGAGCTGTTCCAAAAACCGCTGAAAAATGGCCGGCGCACTAGTGACGCCAAATCGTAACCGCTGGTACTGATACAACCCACAAGGAGTGTTGATGGTGGCTTTAAAATCACCACATAATCACAGACTCCCGTTTGGTTTAGAAACCACCACGATTGGCGATGCCCATTCGCTGGAGGTAACAGGAAGGAGAATCCCTGAAGCTGTTAACCTCTCTATCTCAGCCTTGACAGGTGCACGCAACGCCACCGGAATAGGGCATGCCCGGAAAAACTTAGGGTGAGCTGTAGGTTTAAGAGTAATGTGGGCTTCAAAATTCTTGGCACGACCCAGACCAGCAGAGAACATGGACGAAAATTCAGAACACAATCCATCCAGCTGTTGATACGGAATATCCTCAAATATGAGGTGCACATCATCATCAGTGGAGAACCTGAACAACTGGAAAGCATCATAACCGAACAGATTTTCAGTGCCCGCATGATCCACCACATAAAACATGAGGGGCCTAACAACAGACTTGTAGGCAGTGGAAGCATCAAACTGACCAATGATAGGAATTTTCTGTTTATTGTAAGTTCTCAGATTTCCCATAACTGGAGACAAGGGAGGGGAGCCCAACTCCAAATACGTGCAAGAATTAATGAGAGTTACTGCAGAGCCAGTGTCCACTTGCATGCGAATGTCTTTATCCAGAACACGATCAGTAACAAACAACTTATTTGTTTGAGAAAGCACACAGTTAACATCCATGTCCAATGCCTCGTCCTCGTCGACAGGAACTTTAGGGGACTGACACACAGAAGCAATGTGGCCTTTTTTCCTACATGAATTACACATGACCCAACGTTTTGGACACGTGGCCCTGTCATGCTGTACAAAACAACGTGGACAAGAAGGAAGTGCGGAACGAACCTGCTTCTGTGGTTGCTGTTTTCACTGCGAGCATTGCGGCCCAACGCGACGTTGTTTACACGAGTGAACTGCCACCACATCTTCATTCTCCTGTCAAACAGGCAAATTGTCCATGTCGAAAGTTGACTGTACAGCGCCTACATCACACCACACATCTATTTGCGTGCCAGCAGCGTGAAACACTTCAAAGGATTGAGTGATGCTTAGAACTTACGACAACGACAGGTTTGGCAGTTGTAGGGCACATTGCCGAACTTCTTTATCAGGAGCAAGCCATAGAATAGCATCCCTAACCATTGAATTAGCATAAGACTCATGATGAGTGTCCATGACAAACTGACATTTCCTACTCAGACCGTGTAGTTCCGCCACCCAAGCCCGGTAAGATTGATGGGGCTGTTTATGACACTGGTAGAAAGCCACGCGGGCGGCAACAATGTGGGTGTTTTTGCAGTAATAGTTAGACAATAAGTCACACATTTCTTTGAAGGACAGGAAGGCAGGTTCCCGCAGAGGGGCTAACTGAGATAGCAGCTGATAGATCTGTGGGGAAATCCAAGATAGAAATAACAACTTACACATAGGAGCGTTGACAACGCTGAAAGCCAAGAAGTGTTGCCGCAAATGCTTCTCATAATCCTCCCAGTCTTCAGCGGCCTCGTCGTAAGGAGGGAATGGAGGTGGAGAAGAGGAAGACAGACGATGAGAACGCCTGAATAGCAGCCGTCAGCTGTGTTTGTTGTGCCTGAATAGCAGCCGTCAGCTGTGTTTGTTGTTCAATGAGCGCTTGCATAAGCTGTTCCATGTCTGCCCCGTCACGAACACACAAATCCACAACACAGTGAAAATATCTGACCTCGTCGCCAAAAAGTGTTATAACCTTTAATCACCAATAATTGCGTGGATATTCAAACACACTCACTTAGAAACAATAGCTGGTTACATGATAACAACTCAGTATCTCTCATTCGACTGCCATGCCGTGACATGCGGCCGGCGCCGTTCATAGCTAGGTGGCGCTCCCACGCTCAGCCGAGTTGCGGAGCGCCTCTATCGCCGTTTGCGCGTACTGTCGTGGCAGCACTGTTAAATGTTGTGGCACTGTCACAACAGTAACTGCATATGAAAATAAAGCTTTGGTATCTGTTGTACTGTATAATCTCAGCAAAGTCTTTGACTGTATATCCATTGACACCCTACTTCCAAAACTGGAATTTTATGCCATGCAAAACCCACTTTTAGCTATAATCAAGACCTGTTTAAACAAAAAGAGACAGTTCATCTCATTAAAAAATTTATGTTCTTCTCTGAAGGAAATGTGTGATCTTTTTCTGTTCATCATTGACGTTAATAATTTACCTTAACATGTAGGAGCTAATTCAGTAGTGTGTTATGCAGATGACATGGCACTGCTCAGTACACACCATTATGCCATACAAGTGCATGAGGCAACTCAAGAAAAATTAGAACTAGCAATGAATTGATTTTCTTTGAATCTTGATAGTTCTGGTAAAACATTTGAACCATTTCTGGGTTTAACTAAAACTCTAGAAAGTATATCAGTAACATTGTTATGGTTTTACATTGATTCCAGGTGAAACAGGGAGGAACATGTTAGCCATGTCTGCAAGATAATAACAAGTGTGTGCCATCTCATACAGGAACTGACAGATGCAATCACACAAAAGAATATCTGAAAATGGCATAGCTTGCCCTTTTCCTGTCAAAAATTTCCTATGTCATACTGATATGGTGACATTCTTGTTATATCAGTGAAATTCTGAACATTGAAAAGAAAGTAATCAGAGTAATGAGTAAAATAAAACCTAACCCCTCTTTATCAAGCCCAGTATAGTGACAGTTGTAAACCTATACATCTGTACAGCATTGCTTAATGTCAAAAGTGGCATTAAGTGAGAGCAATACCAGAGAGAATATACGCCTTCACAACAGTAAACTCAAACAAGATTTCAATATGCCAAGAAACAGACTGATATAAACTGCAAACTAACATAAAATAACAGGTTTAAAATGTTTCATTAAACTTCTGATATATGCACAGTCCCTGTTTTATAATATTTTCAAAGTTAAGATTTATGACTGCTTACCAGAACATGCATTTTACAGGATATCATAGCTATTTGAAATCAAAACTACTGACATTAGTATTTAAGAATGTTTCTTCTATGTAAAAATTGTTATTAATGTCCAAACCTATTGCACTATAAGTGGTTAATAAAGAAACGAACTGAATCCTTCTTCCTAGCCTACCTGAATCTTATGATTTCTTCATGGGTGCCTGCTAAATGGCATCTACTTCTCTCTTGCCTTAGCCCCAGTGTCATTCTCTATGCAATCACTTTTATAAAGTACTAAGAGGAACCTATCCCATAGCTGTGAAATAATTTTAGTATTTTCTGCAAATTATATTGCGTCCAGGGGAAGCCATTCAAATGCAAAACTAAGTTCAAAATTTTCAATGTATCTTCTGACACCCAAGTCTTACTAATTTTTGTGTAAATTCTCTTCACCAGTCATGCACTATAAATTTTCATTAAATTACTATATCTGCTAAGTATGCACACAGTGTAAACAGATTTTAACTACTTTATGACTGTGGTTTTAATATTCGGTTCAGGATACTATAACGTCCATTTTACCCAAGTTAAGTTTTATCTTGTGTATAAAACTAAACATAAATTATCTGACTCCTTTTACACACAAAAAGCCTATTTGCAGCATGAAAATATACATACCGAATATTCACATTTTTCAGATTTTAATTTTTAAATGCCGTAGCATCCTACCAAGGGATGACAAAGTTATCATGTCTTAAATGGCTCAAAAAGCATGATACATTAATAATTAATATAAAATAAACTGATGTGTGAGAAATGAAGTGGGAACCCTGGTTAAAGAAAGAAACGAGTTATGCAAAATGCATTGCAAAGAATAACAGAATATAATAGCCCAAATTTTAGTTCACATCTCTAATGAACTGCAGGGAGACAAAAGGACAAAGATAATTTTACATGCAAAGTGATTTAGGCATATGAATGAACTCATTTCATTATTTTTATATGAGGGCTGTTCAAAAAATTCCGGAACATTCGTAATTTTGAGGCAATGGCGCATTGGAGTGAAATGCATTTGGCATCCCTGCACATGCACGTGTTTAATGTGTAACTTCTGAAAGTTTCATTGTTATGTTATGGTTCAATGCTGTACTGAGTGGAATGCTATGTCACACAGTTTGTGAATTTTGAGATGGCAGAGTTAAAGGAGCAAAGCATCTGCATTAAATTTTGCATGAAACTTACAAGACACACCAAATGATGCAGGAAGTCTACAGCGATGAGTGCTTAAGCTGTACTCAATGTTACAAATGGTACATATGGTTTAAAAATGGCCAGATGGAAGTTAAAGATGATCCTTGTTCAGGACACCCTTCGACATCCACCGATGTCTCTCATGTCACGAATGCTAATGAAAGTTTGTATGCCAATTGAATATTGACTGTCTGAGAGACTGCAGAAGATCATAACATTTCAGTTGGATCATGTCATGAAATCCTGACACAGCATCTTGTAATGCACCGTGTTGCCACCAAGTTTGTCCCTTGGCTCATGAGTGAAGCTTTTGGATTCACAAATGAGAATGAGATGTTCCTTAAGAGATCATAGCTAGTGATGAGACATGAACCTATGGTTGTGATGTTGACACCAATGTTCACTCTTCACAATAGGTCGGGAAAGATTCTCCAAGACAAAAAAAACCTCATGATGTCAGGTCAAATGTCAGAGTCATGCTGACAGCGTCTTTGACTTTGAAGGATTAGTTTGTCATGAATTCGTAGCACAAGGACACACAGTTAATTGATGGTACTATTGGGACATATTGCGACACCTGTGAGAAAATGTGAGAAGGAAACAGCCTGAAATGTGGTGAGACAATCCATGGCCAATGCACCACAATAGTGCACCCACACATTCATACCTTCTGCTCCACAACTATTGCACAGAAAATGAAATAGCTGTGCTGTCTCATCCTCTATACTCTCCAGACCTGGCCCATGTGGACCTTTTTTTTATTTCCAAAGTTGAAAACCCTGCAAAAAGGATGAAGATTTGCAACAATAGACAAGATAAAAAAAAATTCGCAGACTGTGCTTCACATGATCCAGCAAGAGGCATACCAAGGCTGCAGCAGTGGAAATGACATTGGGAGTGGTGTATCAATTGTGGAGTAGAGTATTTCAAAGGAGATCATGCACAAAAAGTAAAAGGTAAGCATAGAAAATTCTTGTGGACAAAGTTCTGGAATTTTTTAACAGTCCTCAAATTTAATGAGGTAGCCTGAATCATGATAGATCCACCTGCTATAAAGCCCAAAGTTGTGATGCAAAGGGCATTTAACAAGGAAAGTAGGGTAGGTATGAAAACTAATGTGTGTTATTTGATGGATGCAAACTATCTTGCTATTAAGTATTTTTACAACACTTTTTTTTACTAGTCCTTCATTTTTTCTGTCTGCTGTTATCATCTAGCCATCAGTTAACACAAAGGGCTTCATTGCCAATAGATTCTAAACACAGAAAAGAAGTGGATGGCTCAGGCATGATGTGATTTTTGTTCTTGTTTTATTAGAGGTGACTTTTAATAATATTATCTGTGTGCTATTAATAGTATTTTTCATTTTTGTTGTGGAAACATTGATCCCTCAATGAAGGGATTCATAGAGATAGTGGCACATGCATTTCATGGTGCAGAAAAATGTTAAGTAAACAACGAAAGTGAAAAACTTGAACTATCACTATTATGTGTAAGCCTAACTGGTGAAAATTATTTTCTCAGTACAGAAATTGACAAATTAACAAAAGAAGTGGGTAATCTATAGACACAGTCACCATGTTGTCTACTTTGAATATTAACAGTGGGAGTCTTAGTTTTAAAAATATTATCAGCAATAGTTTGGAAGTGTGCCGTATTTGTAAAATTATGATTGTGAATTATTATCAAAAACATATTTCATATCAAAATGCATATAATTAACAAAGTGACTAAAAAATATAAGTTTGAATCTGAAAAGAAAGTATAGCATCAACATTATCTGTAGATAATGTTCAAACAGAAGGATACAAATAATGCTACTACAAAAAATGAACCTCTAAAGGAACCATTTGTGTGAAACGTAAATCTGTGTGTCTCATAATCTCTGCAAAATCAGATCCAAAGGAAAAAAATGTGTCTTCACATGCAATGTTGTGGATTGAAATTAAATCTGCAATTTAACATGGCCAGTGAAGAATAAGTTATTACTATATTAAATGAAGATATGTGAGTGTAGCAATACAAATACAAAAAGTTGTAAAAGTCTTATGTGCACACTATTTACCAGACAAGTCTAATAAACTGCAACATAAATTCAGCAGACACAGTGAACTACACCTGTAACAATCTCAAAAGTAGCTCTAAGACAACAAGATTGGATAAATACCAGGGGCTATTTTAGTAACTTTTGATGTTGACTCTCTCTTCATGTGCATTCCTCTGCCTGATTCATTATAGTTAATTGAGGTTGGGTTTGGTGTTGAATTAATGAACCTGTTTCAACTTGCACTGACATCTGCTTACTTTCATTCAATAACCAGTACATGAACAGACAAATGGAGTTACGATGGGGAACCCATTGTCATCTATTGAAGTTACGATGGGGAACCCGTTGTCACCTGTTATTGATGCTTCATTATGAAACATTGTGAGGAATGTGCCGTGGAATCAGTGGCATTGAAAGTTGCGGTTTCTCTCTCTCTCTCTCTCTCTCTCTCTCTCTCTCTCTCTCTCTCTCTGATAGTTGTATAGTTTCACGGTCCAGATATGTGTGAAGGCTTTGTGAGCATCGGCTGATCCCCAGTGCCCTTTAATCTGAGATTCCAGTAGCTCTCTGCTACATCTACGTATCTACATATATACTCCGCAGGCCACCTAGCAGTGTGTGGCAGAGGGCACTATTTGTGCCAAAGTCATATCCCCCCCCCCCCCCCCCTTCCTCCTCTGTTCCACTCTCGGATCATGCAAGGAAAAAATGACGGTCTGAATGCCTCAGTACAAGCTCTGATTTCCCTTATCATTGTGCAATATGAAAGTTGGTGGTAATAATATATGCTCTACGTCCTCGGCGAAGATTGGATTTTGGAATTTAGTGAGCAGCCCCTTCCTTTTAGCATGTCATATATCTGCAAGTGTGTCCTCCTTCAAACTTTCTGTGAGATTTGTAATGCTCTTATGATGGCTAAATGTAACTGTCACAAATCTTGGCGCTCTTCTTTGGACCTTCTCAATCACTTGAATCAGACTCAACTAGTAAGGGTCCCATACAGACAAACAATACTGTAAGACTGGACAAACTAAAGTATTGTAAGCAATATCCTTTGTTGAAGGACTGCATTGCTTCAGGATTCTACCAATAAACCACAATCTAGGGTTCACCTTATCTGTTAGTTGTGTAATCTCATTGTTCCATTTGAGATCATTTCCAATAGTCACACCCAGATACTTGACAGAAGTTACCACTTCCAAATACTGGGCATTTATTTTGTACTTGTACATTAATGGGGATTTTTGCTTTGTTATACACAGTAGGTTACATTTACCAATATTGAGAGATAACTGCCAGTCGTTACACCAAGCATTTGTTTTCTGGAAAACCTCATTGATTTGTTCACAACTTTTATGTGATACTACTTTCCTATATACTACAGCATCACCAGCAAACATTCTAATACCGCTGTCAATACCATCATCCAGATTGCTTAAGTAAATCATAAAAAGCTGTAGACCTATTATGCTGCCGTGGGGCACAACTCATGTTACACTTGTTTCTGTTGAAGTCTTCCCATTCAGGACAACATACTGCTCTCTGTCTGTTAAAAAACTTCCTATCCAACTGCATATGTCATCAGATAGACCATAAGTGCACACTTTTTGGAGCAAGCGATAGTGTGGAACTGAGTCGAATGCCTTTCGAAAGTCGAGGGATATGGCATCAACCTGGGAGCCGGTATCTAGAGCCTGTTGTATATCATGCACAAAGAGAGCCAGCTGTGTCTCGCATGACTGCTGTTTCCTAAAACCGTGCTGGTTTCTACAGATGAGCTTCTCAGAGTCTAGCATCCCTGACAATGAAAAATTAAAATTTGAAAGTGAAATGATAGTGAACAAGTGGTAAGGATTTTAGTGCATCCAAAAAAATGGAGGGGGGGGAGAGAGAAAGAGAGAGAGAGAGAGAGAGAGAGAGAGGGAGGGAGGGAGGAAGAGAGGGAGGAGGGGGGGGAGAGAGAGAGAGAGAGAGAGAGAGAGAGAGAGAGAGAGAGAGAGAGAGAGAGAAGCAACACTAATATAATGTTGTACATTGTACTCAATGTATGTTTCTCTTTCAGCATATTTCTTCACTAAGTTTCAACAATATCTTAAAAGTAATTTTAATCAAACAAGGCTTGAACTGTAACACTACAGATAACTTTCAGCATCTCAATTCAAAAAGCAACTTTTTGCTAACACTTGTTGAAGTCAGTGATTCAAATGTATCTATTGATCACCTAATTGAAATTTTGACTCATGCATAATGGATTTCATCTAGACAGGAAATCAATAGTGCTGTGTGGAGATTTCAACATTGCTTTTCTTGGAACCAGCAGAACGAAAGAACTATTGCTGAACATCACAGATACTTTTAACTTAAAACAAACAATAACATCCACAATAAGAATAAGTAAAACTATGGCTACTGCCCTCAATCAGGCATTTGTAAATACAAGTTTTACTGCAAATTGTATAAATATAAGTTTTTTTGCCCATCAATCAGCTGGCTGGTTTGATGTGGCCCACAATGACTTCCTCTCTTGTGTAAAATGTTCACCCAGTGCCCTCAGTTATTAGTTGGATGTGAAACTCCACTGCAGAGTGAAAATCCATTCTCGATTAGTTGGATGTATTTGAATCTCTATCTTTCCCTACAGTTTTTACCCTCTACTTCTCCATCTAGTACTATGGACATTACTTCCTGATGTCTAATCCATGTCGTATCAATCTTTCCCTGCTTCTTGTCAGTGGTCTCCACATATTTCTATTCTCTTCAGTTCTGTGGACCTTCTCCTTTGGTATCTTGTCAATCCACCAAATTTTCAGCATTCTTTATATATATATATATATATATATATATATATATATATATATATATATATATATATATTAGTCATGAGTCTTCTGACTGTTTTGATGAAACTCACCATGACTTCCTCTCCTGTGCAAACCTTTTCATCTTAGAGCAGCAGTTGTGACCTATGTCCTCAATTATTTGTTGGATGTATTCCAGTCTCTGTCTTTCTCTACAGCTTTTACACTCTACAGCTCCCTCTAGTACCATGGTAGTTATTCCTTGATGTCTTAACGTATGTCCTATATCGAACCCTTCTTTTGTCCATGTTTTCCTCACTGATTCTGCAGAGAACCTCCTCATTCCTTACCTTATCAGTCCACTTAATTTTCAAAAATTGTCTGTAGCACCACTTCTCAAATGCTTCAATTGTGTTCTGTATTGGTGTCACCACAGTACATGTTTCATTACCATAGAATGCTGTGCTCCAAACTTATATTCTGAGAAATTGCTTCCTCTGTTTGATGCTAGTAGACTTCTCTTGGTCAGGAATATAGCACCACATATAAAATGCTTGAGTTCTCTTCTCTGTTTCCAGCACAGTCCATGCTTCACTTCTACATAATGCTATGCCCCTGACATACATACAAAAAAATTTCTCCCTCAGATTAATGGCAATGTTTGATACTAGCAGACATCCTTTGCCAAGAATGCCCTCTTTTCCTCTGCTAGTTTGCTTTTTATGCCCTGCTTGCTTCATCTGTCATACATTATTTTGCTTTGTAGTTAGCAGAATTCCTGTATTTTGCTTTGTAGTTAGCAGATTTCCTTAATTAATGAAAAGCCAATTCAGTTGCTAATAAAAATGTTATTATGTCCACAACCATTTTTGGCCTTTACATCAGGCCATTTTCAAGTGCATCTGAAAATTTTGCTCTAGAGAATCAATGTCAAAAGACATTCATTCCCTACAGCATAGTTTTGAGATCCTCTTAAAAATGGCCTGATGTGAAGTCTGAAACTGGTTGTGGACTTACTACAGGTTGTATTACAAATTGGAGTGGCTTTTCATTAATTGAATATAAAGGTGTGGAATCACCAACCTCTGAACACGGAAAAACTTGGAATTCCTTAACTTTGGATACTTCGGGGTCATGAACTTTGATGTCAACTTCATCAGTAAGCTTATTTCTGCCATTCCTCATTTCTTTTATTTTTCTTCAGATTAGTGTTAATCCATACTCTCTGATTGTTAGACTTTTTATTCCATTCAGTGTGCCCTGAAATTCTTCTTCACTTTCACTGAGGATAGCAATGTCATGAGCGAATTTTATCGTTGATATCATTCCATCTCGAACTTTAATCCCACCCCAGAACATATGTTTTATTCTGCCATTGCTTTTTTGAAGTACAGAATGAACTTTAGGGGAGAAAGGCTACATCCTTGTCTTACACCCTTTGTAATCCAAGTGCTTTATTCTTGGTCTTCCAGTCTTACTTCTCCTTCTGGGTTCATATATGTATTGTATACTAACAGACTTTTCTACAGCTTATAACTATTTTTCTGAGAAATTCAGACTTTTGCACCATTTTGCATTGTCTAATGCTTTTTCTTAAATCATGCTTCCATTATCAAGCACAATGTCAGAACTACCTCTCAGTTACCTTTATCTTTCCTAAATCCAAGTCTGCAATTAACGATGAGTGCCTCTAAATCATGGGGTTCCAGGTTCAATTGCTGGTTGGGTCAGAAATTTTCTTCACTTGGGGACTGGGTGTTCATTGCATGATAATTCTGTCAGTTATCTGCCCTTGCTTTCTTTGGAATTGTGTGGTTGGTTTGTTTTCAAAAATCTGATGGTATGTCTCCAGTCTCATAGGTTCTACACACCAACTTGAATAGTCATTTGGTGCCACTTTCCCTAACGAATCCATAAATTCTGTAAAAAGTGTTATATGTATGTCTTTTAGCTTATTTGAGTGCAAGTCTTTCAAAGCTCGAGTCTTAGTGATTGTGAAACCTAATTTGTTTTCCTTCCATGCTACTTGGTGGCCATTCAGAATGTTTAAAGAACTGTAACAGTAAGAAGATTCGGTAACATGACATGAAAATATTCTATTCCCTATTGTCAAAAGAGAGGTGAGAAGAAGTTCCAGAAATATTAGACACTAATAAAAATTTTGAGACATTCTCTAGTACTTTCAACTATTATTTTGCAGTTCTTCTCACTTAAAACACAAGTAATAAGAGGCAAAAGTCCAAGAGTAAAGGGATGCTCAACAAAACATATCAAAATTCTGACAGTTGGGGAAAAAAGAATTTTTCAAATGCAATAAAATACAGTAAAATGCCCCCTTATCTGAACAGTTAGATTCAGATTCATGCCTACAGGAAAGCTATACACCAAGTAAAATAGGAAAAGGGCCACTGATAAGTGTATATCAGATTCAACAAGTAAAAGCCACACAGCTTTGAATGTAATAAAGAAGGAAGAATGTAAAATATCCCTTAAAATGTCAATCTGAATCATGACAACATGAGAGTTACTGACCCCTAACACATGGCATATCTTTTCCATCATTGTTATGCAGATATCACAAACAGTTTAATAGCCCATGCCTCAAGAGGTAGTACAAACAAACAGAAAAACAAATCACACTCTTGTGTCTCTCCAGTCTATCTTTCTGAAGTAAATCTACATGAAATCATTTGTTGGCTGCAACTTTAAGAAAATGTCATCAGGAATTGATAGTATTCCAGAGTAGCATAATAAAGCGACACATTACAAACATTTTATCGCACAGATGCAGTCAAGTCATCTTTTCTGGTAGGCACATTTTCAGACTGTCTAAAAACTGCCAAATTGGTGCCTATTCATAACAAAAGGAAACAAAACAGATGTACATAACTATGGAGCACCTGCCTTATTCTCATGTTTTAGTAAACTCATAGGAAAAACAATGTATAAACATGCTCCTTGCAATCCACCAATCCACAAATCAACTCCGATGGACCATCCATGCAATCGGGTAGATGTGGTAGGTCTTTGCCAGGTCACCACCAGTTATAATAACCACAGTTGCTCCAGCCTGAAAGGATGCTAATTGCCTCCACTGCCACATGCGTGTTCCTGCCAAAGTGTCAATGCTGAAGTTATTTTGAAAGGACTATAGTTCTGTCATTTTCTTAACTCAGAAAAGAACTGTAAGAGCAATGTAACATACTCAACCAACAGATACTTGCAAGCCAATTTTTCTAGTCACCATCATGTCACTCCACTGTATGAATATGCTAGAACCTTGTAATACCCATGAGCATGATACAGAGCCAAAAGTAAAAGTCTCATGTCCAGTCAGTAAGACTATCTGCTTTTAAAACTTCCATTACAAATTGTTTGTTACAAATTTACAATAGTCTTCCACACAAGATAATCATTATTTCATTATTTTCTCTTTTCAGTAAATCCCTAAGGATAGTTTTATTAGATCACTGCTTCTATTCAGTAGCAAATTTTTAGAAAATGTGAAATGCAAAAGACTTGAAGCTGGCCAGTGCAAAATCTCCTGATGCAAGTAGTTCAAGTTCTTTTGTAGATATATCAAATAAATTGTTTCTTTACTGCAATGTTACTATCAAATTTTCTGTACTTCTTGTAAGTCTGTGTGAGTGTGTGTGTGTTTGTTTTTGTGTGTGTGTGTGTGTGTGTGTGTGTGTGTGTGTGTGTTGCGTGTACACACTTGTGTACGCAGATATTTTTGGATGAATAAATGAAATGAATTTATATGTGTGTAATTCTGTTTGATTTAATATTTTGATATCATCACTGTCAACAGCAACAGCAGTTTGATCTCCACTACTAAATAAAGACCAAAGGCCTACTCTATACTTTTCCATACATTCCAGCTTCAGCTGCACAGTGTGGTCAGAAACAGTCTGGAAAGCTTGTAAGAGTGACTTAAGGTAGATTGTGCTGAGAAATAACTGTTAAGAAAAAAATTGGTATGTTTCACTGTTTCCAAGTTAGTTAGATTGCAGTTATCCAGTCAGGTCACTGCACATGCAAAGTCAAGAGGCACGCTAGGGATGGCATTCTTCATATGGTTTCCTAAAACCAAACAAGAAAGTAATACAAAAGTTGGTTGTGAGATGGTAGTAAGGACTGAATGCAAACCAAAGGCTGAGCAGCCTTGTGTGCTATCATCTACACTATGAGAACAACTGACACTAATTGTATCTAGTGGGCCACTTCAATTTGCATGCAGAATACCCTTATTGGCTAACTTCAGTCTTAATTAACACAAAAATTCCACAATGTATTACTTTTTTAACAATTATTACTCAGCACAACCTTCCCTACAACACCCTTACAAGCTTTACAGACTGTTTCCAACTTTCCTCTATACAGTCCATGTTGTTCCTGTATGTTTTATAATGTCATATATCCACCATTCATTATGTCATCACTTTGGTCTTTTGTTATTTTCATTATCCATCTACCATCCATTCACCTGGCTACATCTCCTGACCAAGTCCATTTTATTTTTACTTATGGTCATGATTTCATTTTCTTCTTCTGTCTATTCACTGGTTTAGTTGTTTTTCCCACCTGTCATAGCACTACCAACATGCATCTCTGCACTTCTCACTGTCAAACACTTATTTTTGAATGGTGAATTAAAAGTCCATATCTCTCTGCCATAAGTAAAAACTGGTAATTAAAACTAACTGTAAAGTTTGTACATTGGAAGCTTAGTTTTGCAAACTCCATTTAATTTACCAAAAGCACTACAGCCTCTTTTGACTGCTCTTTCTATTTCTTTTGCTGTCCATCTGTTCATTGTCATCAGTTGTCCTAAACATTAAAAACTCAGTGTATCAGTCTCTGTTTTAATTGTGAATTATTTTTGTGTTGATATCTCCTTCTTTCCCCTAGAAGTGTTTGATATATTTTCCCTCAGTTCTCAACAGTCAAGGCCTCATAGATATTGAGACCATCTTGAGACAGTAAACTAGATCTCAAAAACAAGGATTTTTGGTTTTGCACAAATGTAGGTAATTCCATAATATACAGTGGATTAAAATTAAATATATATTTTTTTCTTTCCAATATCCAGCCCCATCATGCTTCAGTTTATCATGTGAGTCAATTAAAGAGCTGATTTTCTTTCTCAGTAAGACATTATTTAAAGATCTTCAGTTGAAAATAACAGTAACAATATTTATGATTTGCAGATATAAATGAGTGTATTAGTAACTTACATAACTGTTCATTGGAAACTGGAGACATTTGCGTGAATACACCTGGAAGCTTTGTCTGCAGACCACCCACCTGTCCAGATGGTTATCAGATAAATGCAAATACACGTCAGTGTGAAGGTAAATAGTAGTCTGATATATTTTTATCATTTACACAAATTTTAACTGATTCTCTTACTCATCAATAAGAGAGATACCAGCTGTAGATGCAGTTTGAAATCATGCTCTGTAAAAATACCTGGAACAATGAAGAATGTGTCAGTTTTGTTTGAATATATCTAAAATCACTAGTATGGGGCTCCAGCAACGAGAAATTTTGCAGTTATCTTTTAGTATAATCAATTAGATGATTTTTTAATGGAGTTGTTAAACTGCTTAAATGAGCAAAGCATTATTAACAAAATGGGTTCCATATAAAATATGCTCTCATAATCCTTATGGATTCAACCTCTAGCAGTTCGTTTTCTCCACCTGACTTAATCCTTTTTCTAGTTTCCTGTTCTGTCTTCACCCTTGACATTTTTTCTGTCCCATCCCTACCCTTAGTTCTCTGTTCCATCTTGATTAACATTTCTGCCTTCTGTTTGCTTTATTTGTAACTTAACATGCTGTTCATCCCTTGCCATTTCTGTCTCATTGTGTCATATTTCCTCCTTTCATATGACCTTCTTTTATCTTGCTTTTGCCATCTTCCTCCCACCAGCATATGAGTCTGCCAGTACCTTAGTTTGCATCTTCAAGTGCCATACATGTGTTCATACTCCTATGCCCATGCTGTTCTGCTTCACCGACCATAACCACCTACCCCAGCTCCTCAGTATTTGGGATCAGAAGAAGAATTGTTCTCAGGAATTCTCAGTGTGACATGTTGTTTTCCACAGTGCTCAATGCTTCATCTGTGTGGTGAGAAATGTCCTGATTTTGTAATCTAAATCTTTGTATTTCATTCATATGAAATCAGTCTGGACCTTTTCTACAAAGCAATTTACACTTTCTAATGGGAACCGATACAGCTTGTAATCAAAATATTGTTAAAATCCATCAAAATAAAGTCCATATGAAATTCTGTTGGAGGAAGTTTACCAGACTTAGAACTGTTTAAATTAGTTGCAGTACAAGAAACCTAGAGCAGTTTTTGTTAACACTGTTTTGTGGAATTTTCATAATTATAACAATACTCCCCTTTTTGTTTGATGCTGCAGTTTTTGTTGTTGTTTTAGCTCATTGTTCTGTAATTTGATCGGGGTGTATCCCACTATGAGGTTACCTGGGTCTTATAAGTATTTAATGACAATATGTTAAATTTCTTCCTTAACCTGAGGCATACCTGTTTACAATCGTGAGCCCATACCTATTCCTTCATTATTGCTTCTGTCAATGCATTGATAAGTTTTACTGTCGTATGTCCAAGTGAGGCAGCAATAGTATAAAACAAACAGTGAGCTAGGTGAGAAAAAAATTTACGATCCGTGCAAGAAAATGACTCAGATTCTAAGCTAGCAGCACAATTGTACGATGAGACAGCTGTCTAAGAGACAATTAGCAACTGAATAAGTGGTTGACTGGGATCTGATGCAACTGCATTGTTCAGTGATTTGAGTGGGTCATTACTGTGGGATAACACTTATATGTGGCAACAGTGATATGAAGAATTTTTATTTTATTATTGTTTAATGAAATGGTGACTTAGCTCATATAATGTAAGTTTGTTGTTTAATGAAACTAAGATCAACTTGTGATGTAAGTTTGTTGTTTAATGAAACTAAGATCAACTTGTGATTTTGCTCATTCAAGTATACTTTTGTAACATAAAGACAGTTATTCTTTACATTTGTACAAAGTATGCCATGCACCCGCTCTTGTTATAAAAAACAGCATGCCTTCTTGAGGGTTAAACAAAGTCACTATTAATGTTAATAATCTGTGCTCTCAAAACTACGTACCACGTATTAAAATAACAGCACAAAAATTCTAGGTTCCAGACATGAATATTAATCAATATTCTCAATATGCATCACCAAAGTGTCGTATTGTCCTGCTGGAATTGCTCAGGTCCATTGGAATGCACAATGGACATAAATGGATGCAGGTGATCAGAAAAGACACTTACATACATATAACCTGTAGGAGTCATATCTAGACGTATCAGGGGCCCCATATCACTCCAACTGCACATGCCCCACACCATTACAGAGCCTCCACCAGCTTGAACAGTCCCCTGCTGACAGGCATGGAGCCTGGATTCATGAGGTTGTCTCCGTACTGTACATGTCCATCCGCTCGTTTCAATTTGAAATGAGACTTATCAAACCAGGCAACATTTTTCCAGTCATCAGCAGTCCAATGTTGGTGTTGAATGGGCCCAGGCAAGGTGTAAATCTTTGTGTCATGCAGTCATCAGGGGTACATGAGTGCTCCTTTGGCTCCGAAAGCCCATATCAATGATATTTTGTTGAATGGTTTGCAAGCTGGCACTTGTTGATTGCCCAGAATTGAAATCTGCAGCAATTTATGGAAGGGCTGCACCTCTGTTACGTTGAACGATTCTCTTCAGTCGTCATTGGTCCGGTTCTTGCAGGATCTTTCCCCAGCCACAGCAGTGTCAGAGATATGATGTTTTACCGGATTCTTGATATCCATGGCACACTCATGAAATGGTCATAGGGGACAATCCCCAATTCATCATTATCTCAGAGATACTGTGGCCCATTGCTCGTGTGCAGACTATTACACCATATTCAAACTCACTTACATCTCGATAACCTGCTATTGTAGCAGCAGTAACCACTCTAACGGCTGCGCCAGCCACTTGTTGTCTGTTGTCTGTCATAGGCATTGCCAACCACAGTGTTGTATTCTGCCTGTTTATATATCTCTGTATTTGAATACACATGCCTACACCGGTTTCTGTAGTGCTTCAGTGTAATGAGAATAGATGATGCATCATAATATATGATTGATTTGTGGCTGTATCATCAACTACAATTCTCTATGGTTGCCTGAGCAAAGACCCATTGTAAACCCCCCCCCGCCACTTTTACACACACACACACACACACATACAAATATCATGCACAAAGCTGCATCAAATTGTGTAATTCTATGAATTTCACTGTTTCTGTGTGGATAATGACATAGTAACACATTTACATAGTTATTACAAAAATATTTTAAAGTTATTTCTTACTTTTCCCCAACACATCACTTCACACCCTGATCTTAAGTTCAGATCGATTTCAAGAACATTTCCTTTACAACTGTTTTCAGTAAACATTATTGTTTTCGTCACTCACAAATACTCTTTTTAGTCCACTGTAAATTTAAAGTACAGTCATCTTACTCCACATTGGGTCTCAGTTCCATTCTACATATTCCTTACTTGTATCATGACTTTGGCTATCTTTGTCATGGTCTGTATACCAGTTTCATCATCTAGGTACAGTCAAACATAAGTCTCTGAAAATATATCTATTCTAAGATTCATTTTGTTGAAGGTATGACATAACAAATGTGAAAGTTTGATCACAAAAGAGAAAAGGCATAAAGTAAAGTATGAATTCCAGTAAGCACTAAAATTAAACACCACTGCATAATAAAAAACTTGTTGTATATGCATAGGTTATAAATACAGCAAGTAATCATAAATCTAATTTCAAGACAAAGCAAATGGATATTTCATTGCCTAAAAGACATGCATCGTATAATAAGGCATCAAGCTCTTTTTTATAAATTCTACGTCCCTCCCCAGTCTTATGCATATTACCATACAGTTTTATCAGAAGAGGATGTGGTATAATCAAAGAGGTATAATCAGAAGAGGATGTGACATAATCAAAAAAACTTTCTCCAATCCTTTACATGCTGACTATTAACAACTAAGTTAGGAGCTCCATGGGAAGGGGGGGGGGGGGGGGGGGGGGAGGGGAGAAAACAAAAAAACAGTAAAGCAGAATCTGCAATGATTCTCAGTAAGATAGTTACTCACTCTAAGTCTCAAATTGTAAGTAGTTAGTCTCAATGTCTAACCTATGTCAAATGAACATATTGTACAGAATTGCAGAATATTTAATTCTAAACTAGAAATTATTTTAAGTTGGTCTCACAGGAAGAAACTGTTTCATATTCTCACTTAATCTCAATTTTGTAAGTACTAAGTCAGACAGTTTACTAGATGTATATTTTGTTGTCAACTTTTTATAGTAAGCTATACTCTTGTGATCATCACTTCATGTTTTCACTTTAGTTGCTTCATTCAGATCATTCCTTTGTCAATTCCGTAATGTTTCTAATCGAGATGAACATACCACAGATATGTTCGACCATCAACAAGTGCTTCAGAAACTTAACTGCTACAGCAGCGTTAATTTCACCATGTCCTCTTTCATAACTACACACAGCATCTTATCATTAGTATCAAACAACCTTTTTCTTAAATCATCATAACATCAAATTTCTCCATAGTGCCATAATCTTCATCCTTATAACACCCTAAATGAATAATGCCATACATGTGATTTACTTATTTTACACATGACATCATCATATATTTTTACTCAAGAAATACATTACCTTGCAGTTTTCAAACATCACACAATACACCCTTGGATCTGACAAACTTCTGCTAAACTTATTCTTCCAACAATATCAAAACTTGACAGTTGACATAGACTGCAAAAATTAACCATATATTTTTATTTCATGTTATTACTCTTCCCTGCATTGCAAAAATAATTGCTGACTATTCTCATATTGACAGTTAAGTTTATTTTCAGTCTGACTCCCTTATTTAATTGTACTAATAAGGCATAGGTATTTTGATTACAATGAAAAAGTTCGTGATTTTGAAATGAGGTTATTAGTATATAGTACTTGAATAAATCATATACAGGGTGTCTGGATACACCCCTACACAAGTTGAATGGTGGGAGGAATCATAATAATGTTTGGTATGGAGTGTCTGCAGGTGAGGCTGCAATTTACAGGAGCTATGGTGGCAGCAGTGGCAATCTTGAAATCCACTATCTTGGATTTGGGTGGTGTGTTACAAACCCTAAGAATGTCATATGGTGCATCATTTTGAATAACTCTTTCACTCTTTCTCAGGTATCCACATATGCAATCTGTTTTAAGGTAACTTTATTTGTGTAGTGACCTGTTAAAGTTTGAAATTACATAGTGATCAAATCTGTTCATTGTTAGGATGATCCACAGGGGTATTTACACAGCAGAAACACATTGAGATTGGGTTAATGAGTAGTGGACATAGTACCAGAGTGATTGCTGCTAACTCCAGTGTCCAGCACCCTGAAAGTAATGACATTTTGCATATGACAGTATCCAAGTTATTGGATAAATTTCGGGCAACAGGTTCTGTGGTGGACAAGTCACACAATGGACATCCAGGAACAGCCACTGATGAGCAGACTGCTGCAGTGATTGGTGCATCATTTGTGAAAGGTCCACATTGCAGTAAGTGGTGGTTAACAGCAATGTCCAGTCAGCGTTCAATCCAGCATGTATTGCACACACATCAGTGGCACCTGTACAAGTTATAGTTGCACAGATGATCCTGATCATTGGAAGCAATTTGTAGAATGGGCTCTTCAACAACAGGTGTTGTTCACTGATGAAGATAATTTTTATGTACAAGAAGTAAACAAACAGAATCATCATTACTGGTCAGCTGCAAACCCCTCGGGGTTGGATCCCTGTATGGTGGTGAAAAAGTGATGGTTTGGTGTGGAAATTTTGTGTCTGTTGTTTATTGATGGAGCCTCGAATGGGGACAGATATCTTAACATGCTGCATGATTGGGTGCTTTCAGTGCTGTTGAATCCACAGGGTGATTTCTCAACCTTCTTCCAACAAGATGGTTGCTACTGAAGTCAGACAATTTTTGGATGAACAGTTTGGAAATCATTGGATATGTAGGAGGGGTCTTATTGAATGGCCACCATGGTCCCCTGATCTTGCACCTCTTGACTTTCATCTGTGGGAATATTTGAAATCAATTGTGTATAAGTTAAAAATCAATAATGTAGCCCATCTTTGCTGGCGTATTGAGGAGGCATGTGTCTCCTGTTTACCCACAGATCCTGTGACATGTGCAGCAGGACCTGCCAGCTGTGTGTCCAGCACAATGGAGGTCATATTGAGCATATACTGTAATGCCAACTCTGACAAGTATCCTAAACTTTAACAGGTCATAACTCCTACACAATTGAAGATATTTTAAAACAGATTTCATATGTGTATTGCTGAGAAAGAGGCAGTTCAAAACTATGTGCCACATGATCCCCTTCGCATATGAAACACACAACCAAAATCCAAGATGGTGGACTTCAAAATGATCAACACTGTTGCCATAGCTCTTATAAGTTGCGCTCCCATTTACAGACACCCCATACCAGAGCCCACTGTTCAACTTTTATAGTGGCGTATCCAGATTTTTATCTCACCATATGGATTGTTCCAGTAACATCACACATGGCAAATTTCTCTGCAGCAAATTTAGATTTCATTCTCTGGCATTAGTATGAACAGTGAATACATAATAACCACCTACAATATTCATGGCTTTTCTCAATTTGTTAATTATTGTACTGTAATAAAGTTGGTATCACCACTGTGACATCAACATATGAGCTTATAACATTGTCTACTTACTACATAACTGCTTATACAAAATATAAGGAGACAGAATGACAGCAAAAGATGTTTTATGAAACATGTTTTCATTTGCTTCAGATTTTGGTACTGGTGTATTGATTAGTTGTTCTTACTAGTAACACTGCCAACATATGCACATTCCCACAATCCTGCTTTTAAGTTTGTCAAAACATTCTTAGAACTATAATTTTCACAATAACATGCAATGGAAATGATTACATGTTAGCTGGTCATCAACAGATGTTGATTTTTCTTTAAATGTTTTCTGTTTATAGTTCTGTCTTTAATTCAACTCTGATCTTAAAAATACTTCTTTTTCTAAAGAATTTGTAAGCATTTTTTAAGGATTTGTTACAGTTTATTGCAGCTAAGTTCACAGATGGTAAAGTGTTCACACTTGTTTCCTGTAAAATAAGATTGCTATTGTCTGACACAATTGTACTGTCTGAAATTTGATTAAGTTTTGTAATGGGCAAGTTCACGAACAGTAAAGTTGATTCTACACTGTTTCATTTACAACAGGAATATTACTGTTTGTTTCCATTGTGTGTTCTTCTCTGACCACAGGTTTGACCTTAACAGAAGTTTCTTTTAGAATATTACCTAATGCAGGTTTTATTTCTTTCATTTTATTTCTAATTGTTTCTCTCAAACAGTTGTAACTGGAATTTATTGTTTTTTCTAACTTGGAGTTAACCTGTTCACTGTTAGTTTTCATGAGTTTTTCTAGCCCTCCTGTTCTTGAGACCATATTTTCTAATTTGGAATTGACTTTATCACTGTTGATTTCCATTCCACTTCATGATCCACTGTTTGCTTTTATAGCAGATTCTACACTTTCTAATATAAAGTTGTCCTTATCGCTGTTTGTTTTCATTAATGATTGCATCTCTCCCATTGTTGCCAAAAGTACTGAGAATATGTCCTCCTGTTCTGGCTTCTTGTCTATTTCTGAATCATATAATTTTACACTCACATTGTATTGATTTGGCTGATCCCTCTCCCCACCACCGCCTGCCCCCACACACACACTTAATATTCTCTGTTATTGTCATGCTTGTTGACGTTTTTATACAGTATACTGAAACTGAAAGATGTTAACTTAAATCCTGTACTTAGCATCAGTACTGCAAGGCCACACTGTTAAAAAAAAGGACAAAGAACCTAGATAAGTTTTTGTTAACACTTTTTATTATGGATTTTTCATAATTATAACAATACTCATCTTTTTGTCTGATGCTTCAGTTGCTGATGGTACTGTTGTTGTTGTTGTTGTGGCAACCTGTTGTTCTATAATTTAATTGTATATGATTTTGCCAACAGATTACCTGGGTCTTGCAAATGTTTAATGACAATATGGTAATCTTTTTCTTTAAATGAAGTCACCAATAATGTTGATTAGCTGTGCTCTCAAAATTACATAAACAGGTAGTAAATGTTACTTCTTGAAAATGTAACACCAGATTAAAATAACTTCCCTTTCTGTTCTTCACTTTTGAGTAATCACAAAATAACTTTTCCACATTTCTTGATACATTAACAATATATACCACATGGGTGCTATGGAGACAGGTTACATTTCAGCTACTTTCTTCCACAGCACAACGCTGACTTTCTACTACAGCTTGCAGCAATGTAAAAAGCATCAAAGATAGATTTATATTGACAGTTTACAGACTGTGATTCACCTCAGTAAATACATTGAGCTATAATTACATTCTCTTAAGTTTGAATAATCTGATGGTTTTGAAAGATTTTTAAAATAAAAGACAGTAAACAGCATGACAGAAAAATTGAAGGTTTCCAGTCATGAATATTAATCAACATCAAAAAAATATGAATTGCCAAAGCTATGAAATATAATAGGAAGAGATAATGTATCACAATATATGATTAATTTGTGGCTTTATTACCAACTATAATACTCCATGATTGCCTGGGTAAAGTCACACTATAACATGATGCCATTGCTTATGAGTACTTCCTGAACTGGACATAATAAAAAATAAGTTCACCTGACATAAACTGTAGAACTGTGTAGGATATTATTAATTAATTTACATAAAATATTATCAGCATGAATAATTGTAGAAAACAGTTGTTTAAAGCTTTAATTCTTGTTTCCTATTAATTTAGAAATAAGTGCAAGCAGTGAACTACAACACCTGATTTTTGTCAATATTGAAGGTGTGCAGAATGATGTCTGATTTTGGTTGACATAGAATATGTTGAAGGTCTTCCACAATTGTGTTTTCGAGAGTTGGACATTTATATGATTTTCTTCCACATTTCATGATTCAGGATTTTCATTGCTGTAATCTGATTCTCTGTAACATAATACTAATAGGAATTCATATTGCCTGGATATAAAGAATAATTAACAAATCACAAAACTAGTTACATTAATGATAATTCTTAAATTTTGTGGTCCAATGGAAACAGCACTGGGGATAAAAGAAAGGTTGTCAAAGAATGAAAATAAACTGAATGTTAATCACCTTTTTGTAATGTTAACGGAACCTCTTCTTGTAATTTGGTGGGTTTAACTCAGTATCATCAGACTAATAATTAATGTCATAAACTATTCTTGTTCTTGATGTTGATGCTGTATTGCAGGTGCAGTCTCCTGGAAATTTGTTAAGTGAAAACAGGCCGGAGAAATGCATGATTCTCAATAATTGCCTAAAGACAGTTGTTGTTGTTCCAGGTGTACTATTTATTATGTCACAGAGTCCTCACTGAAATGTTGCATCAGACTAGCCCCCCACCCTCCCCATACTCCCCCACTTACACTCTTTGTATACCTTTCATAAAAATCAGTACCTTGTTACATACAGCAAACTGCCAATTACAATTACAATTGCATAAATTATCTATAGTTACAAAAAATAATATCATCCGGTAGTTACAAATGAAATTCATGAAATGTGATACAAACTCAACCACAGTTCTTCTGTTTTTAGGAAACATCATTGAAATACTTTGAACAAACAATGCAGATTACATTTTTGTTGCAAATACACTTCTCAATTTGCTGCCAGTTCAAACTGTGTAAACCGCACAGTATTTCATCGATGCAACTGTTCAGCATCTTCAGGTAATGGTAGTTGCTGCTGTCACTGCTGCAAGACTCGACCGATGATAAGTGCACGGCGGCACTGAAATTTATCAGACCAGGAGTAGGCAATATGCATGTGTGTGAGGATGCCCACAGTTCAAGGAAAGCAGCACTCATAGTGCCCCCTATTGGGAGCTGGAGAAAAGCCATCTGTGCATGCGCTGTGTTAAATAACTTTGCTGCTGGACACTCCACAGATTAAAAGCTGAATTAAACCTCAGCAGTGCATTGCGTCAAGAGATGGTTCAGAAGTCCTTGATTTCTGTTTTGATTTAATGGCAGCCAGTGATGGAATTCAGGTGGTGCGTAATTGAAAACACGCAGCCCTGTTGATAAGATTGTCTGGTGTGCAGATATGAATGGGCCCCTTAACAAAACATTCCCAGGAAGATGATGCTGGGGATAAAATTTGTATCTTTTCATAAAATATGCAATGCCCTGTGTCCAGGCAATGCTCCACCACTGTTGATTTATCAGGTTGTTCCAGGTGTATGTAACAATTGTGTTCAACTTGACATTCTTGTGTGCTTCAACATGTCTGCCCAATATAAGATTTTCCACTTTGGCATGGGGTCTGATACATGTCACATTTCCGAAGCCCAAGGTCATCTTTGACTGAGCACAGTAAATTCCTTCATTTTGCTGGTGGTCAAAAAACACACTTAATGTCATGCCTTTTGAAGGTTATTTCTATTCTTGAAGACATGTTGCCAACAAAGGGCAAGAACGGCATTCCAGTGGGTGCCTCTGCACCTTCATCTACATCCCTATTTTGAATTCACTTAGAACAAAATGCATGGCGTATCTGTCTATTGGAATAGCCATTCTGCTGGAATACTGTAATTAGGTGTTGCAGCTTACCAGGTAGACTATCTGCATCTGAGACTACATGTGCTCTATGTACCAAAGAGTGTCCGCGTTAGGCAGTTCCACAACATCTTTCTCAAACTGGCTGCTGATAAACTCTAATGAGTCCTGCAGAGGTACTTTTGTAAATAAAGATACAGCTTCAAAGCCAGCCAAAAGATGACAACTTTTGGCCTGTGGGCTGGTTTGCAGTGGACACCATGTCCCAGTGTACCATTAACTTTTCTTCTGATCATAAGATCCAGGAATGATAAAATGTTGTATTTTTCCACTTCCTTTGTGAACTATATATTCAGATGGAGCGAGTTAAAATGCCAGAGAAACACAGGTTATGTGTCTATTCCATGGGACCATATCACAAATGTATCATGTACAAACTGCTAGAAGCAGGAAAGTTGAGACTTGCCGACTGCAATGCTTTTCCCTCAAAGTCTTCCAAAACATAGTTGGCTGCTGTGGGAGACAGAGCTCTTCCCATGGTGACACCATCCACTTGCTCAAAATACTGGTCACTGAATAAGAAATAAGTTGATGTAAGCACATGTTTAGACAGTTCCACAACGTCTTTCTCAAACTGGCTGCTGATAAACTCTAATGAGTCCTGCAGAGGTACTTTTGTAAATAAAGATACAGCTTCAAAGCCAACAAAAAGATTTGATGGTTGTAGCTTAAGTGTCTTCAGGCATCCAATGAAGTCCTCTGAATTTTGTATATGGTGGTCACACTTGTAGGCCACAAGCTGTCATCACCCTGGACAACGCAGTAGTGTCGTACACTCTTTGGTGCATAGAGCACATGTGGTCAGATATGCTGATGGTGTGCCTGGTGAGCTACAACAGCTAAGAATGGTATTCCAACAGAATGACTACTCTGATATGCCAAGCATTCCATTCTAAGCAAATTAAAAGCAAGGATGTAAAAGAAAATGTGAAGGCACCATTGCAAATGTATTGTTGCCCTGTATTGGTGGCATGTATTCAAGAATAGAAAGAATCCTCAAAAGGCATGACATTAAGTGTGTTTTTCAGCCAGCAACAAAACTGAGGAATTTATTGTCCTTAGTCAAAGATGAACTTGGCCTTAGGAAATGTAGCATGTATAAGATCCCATGCCAATATGGAAAATCTTATATTGGGCAGACATTCCAAACTGTCCACAAACTTTGTATCAAACACCATTGTCATACACGTCTGGGGCGGCATGATAAATCGGCAGTGGCGGAACATTGTCTGGACATGGGGCATTGCATGTTTTATGAAAAGACTGGAATTTTATCCCCAGTATCATATTTCTGGGACTTTGTTGTTAAGGAGGCCATACACATCCATACAGTGGATAGTCTTATCAACAGGGATGCAGGTTTTCACTTTAGCACTGCCTAATATCCAGCACTGGTTGCCATTAAATCGAAACAGGGAAAACAAGAACTTCCAATTCATGACTCGACGCAATGCGCTGCTAAGATTTAATTCAGCTTTTAACCATAGGAGTGTCTGGCAGCACAGTTGTTGACCACAGTGCATGCAAAAGAGGCCTTCCTGTGGCTCCCAGCAGGAGGCACTAGGAGTGTTACTCTCCTCCAACAGTGAGTATTTTCTGTGCATGCATATTGCCTGCTCCTGGCTAGATAAATATTGATGCCACCACGCGATTATCGTCAGTTGCTTCTTCCAGCAGTGAAAGCAGAAACTAACATCACCTGAAGATATCAAGCAGATGTATCATTGGAATGTTATGGGATTTACACAATACAATCCAGCAGAAAAACTGAGAAGTGTGTTTGCAACAGATTCATCAGAAAAGCCTGAAAAACTACAGTTTTGTTAATTACACAGAAACTACTCCATACCAAATCTTCCTAACATGTTTCTGGTTTCAAATATGCATAAATTATTTTTTGTGTGAGCAGAATTTGAATAAGTATTACTGTAGTCCAAATAACCACTTTGTTCATATTGTCAATAAGATTTCATTTTGTGAGTTTCAGTAATTAGATGCTGTTATGATTAGCAGTTGCATAGTAAGTGGATAACATCTTAATCAGAGTTGTTACAGGTTTCAGACATTACAAAAACAGTATTTTTGCAGTATCTTTCATTATTTTATTGTTCATAACTGAACGGTTCTACTGTAACCAAGGAAATTGATTATATATGTTCCTAGTGATGGATGGATGTAATATCAATGACTTATTTGACATGATGTTATTGAAAATTACATTTCAATGTTCAAAAGGTGAAATTACCTATATTGGTCCTACCTGATGATATATTAGTTACTTCAGCAACCTGAATTAGTTTCAGTGTTGTGTAAAAGATACGCTAAATTAGTTCATGGAATAATATGAAGAATGTTCCACTAATACATTTTGCACTTGTTTGTTAAGTAAAATTGCTTTTCAGGAAGATTTTTTTTTAAATTCTCACTTGAGAAACTTGTGGTATACTGAATTAATTGTTGCTAGTTATATCAGATGTTAGCTCCCACATTCAGATAGACGAGTGGAATTGAATTTCTTTCCAATAAGTCAGAAGCTTTGCTGCTGTTGCTAAAACTATTCTAAAGGTGTTCAGTTCACCTTTGGCATGAAGTTTACTCCTCTGCCTCTAGTATTTTTTGGCAATACATTCTTGGCATGAGGATTATAGACAGTGTTTATGTGAAAGGCAAAGTTTGAAGGTTCGAAGCAGAGCCCAGCACACAGTTTTCATCTGCCAGGAAATTTCAAACTAATGCTTCTGGGAATGTCTATTCTGATGGCCAGTACAAGGACTGGCAATATCTAATTTTCATGATATGTCTACTTTCCCATTCACATTTATGTCACAAGGGTGCTCTTCTCCAATGCTCTCTGTCTCAAAAGCTCATGCATGTATACCAGTTAGCTGACAAGTACAATTGTTTCAAGCAGTTACTTAGGAAGAGAATTATTTATTTAACAATGAAAAATATAAAAATACTCAATTGTTGGCAGATATTGATGAATGTGTCATGGGTAAACATACATGCAGCCCCGGAGAACGATGTGTAAACACACTAGGAGGATTCTGGTGCAATCCTTCCTGTACTGAAGGCTACAGAACTGATGCAGAAAACCCTCAGAACTGTGTTGACATTGATGAGTGCCAAGAAGGACTTGATAACTGTAACAAACCAGCAGAGAGGTACAAACCCTTTAATACATGATTTTTTTATTTTTATATGAAAGTTACCCTATGTAGTTTATAATGCCAATATACTGAGAAAAATATGGAAAAAGTTTTCCTTAAAATTAGTAAGCACTATTAGTGATTAAAATATATTCTCATTATTGTGTATATAAGTCTCTCTTAAGCTTAATTTGACATTTGTTAGGAAGAATAGAACTTAATGATTACTTAATTCATAAGAATAGTTATAGGTCCTTGACAATAAAAGTTTATGGTTCCTTTTAGCCGCTGATTTCAATTCCTCAGAAACTATTCATTCTCATACTTTTTCTACAAAAATTCTTTTGTTTTTATTTGATAAGGAATATTTAATTACTAATGGCATATAAGTATTGACTGTCCAAATTTCTGCTTGATCTCAAATAATTACCACTTAATTTTTCAATCTCATTTAGCTACACTAAAATTTGTTTGTTGTCTTATGTAACCTCTCATAACACAATCTCCAGAGACTGAATGCTTTAGCCATTGCTATTTTTCTTGATGTTAAAGGAGAAATAGTAGGTCAGGGCACCAAGCAAGTGAGCTGATCTCACACATTAGTTTTTGATTGAGACACAAGAGTGAAGAGTCCAAATTCCAACAGATTTTTGGCTTAAATCGTCTTTAGTTCACCTCAAACTCATTGCATAGAACTCTATTACATATTTCAGATAATCTTGGTGTGACTTTCTTATCATTAAACTAGTCATCATGTAAAACATTAATCAGTCGCTATGCAAAAGAAACTGTGCTATCAGTTTTAATGCAGCACATTTTCTTGAAATAATGTCTTTCATTTGGTGTATCTCGCATCACTCCTTACACACTCCATGCAAGTGCCAGCATGTTCCCTTTCAAAAGCAATCGTTAATTGCCTGCCACAACCTTTTCTAGTTTGAGATTGTGCTGCATCTCTAATGATATACCATCTTTGTAATTTACTTTATTTACAGCAAAGAAATTCTTTTTACTACTGAATCCTATGATCTCTGATATGAGGAGCAATATCTCTACATCTACATCTGCATCTACATACATGCCACTACACAGTGCATGGTGGGGGGTACCTTGTACCACAACTTGTCGTTTCCTTTCCTGTTCTACTCACAGATAGAGCAAGGAAAAAACACTATCTACATGCCTCCATATGAACCGGGATTTCTCATATCTTATTGTCATGGTCGCTATGCAAAATTTATGTTGGTGGCAGTAAGATTGCTCAGCAGTCAGCTTCAAATGCCGATTCTGTAAACTTTCTTAGTAGTGTTCTTTGAAATGAGTGTCTTCTTCCCTCCATGGGTTCCCATTTGAGCTCCTGAAGCTTATCTGTAACACTTACATGCTGATCAAACCTACTGGTAACATTAGTTTGATGTCTTCTTTCAATCCGACATGGTGAAAATCCCAAACACTCAAACAGTTCTCAAGAATAGGTCATACCAGTGTCCTTAATGCAGTCTCCTTTACAACTGAACTATGCTTTCCTAAAATTTCCCAATAAACCAAAGTCGACCATTTGCCTTCCCTACCACAATCCTCACATGCTCTTTCCTTTTCATATCGCTTCGCAATGCTACGCCCACATATTTAAAATACATGACTGTCATGCAGGATACTAGTAATGCTGTATCCGAACATTACAGGTTTGTTTTTCCTACTCAACCACATTAACTTATATTTTTATACAGCAAGAGTGAGCTGCCATTCATCACACCAACTAGAAATTTAGTCTAGGGCAGTCATCTTGTATCAACATACAGGTACTTATCTTTAACCTTCAGATACATTAGGGCATCATCAGTAAACATCCACAGATTACTGTCCACCCTGTTTATGCCCACCTCCCTGGGGCACTCCTGATGTTACCCCTGTCTCCAATAAACACTCACCATTGAGAACAACATACTGAGCTCTATTACTTAAGAAGTCTTTGAGCCAGTCACATATCTGGGAGCCTATTCCATATACATGTACCTTTGGTAACAGTTTGCAGTGGGGTTCTGAATCGAATGCTTTTCGGAAATGTAGAAATGTGGAAATTGCTTGTTGCCATTCATCCATAGTTCACAGTATGTCATATGAAAAAAGAGCAAGCTGAATTTCACGTGAGCGATGCTTTCTAAAGCTGTACTGATTTGTAGACATGAATTTTTCAGTCTCAAGGAAATTTATTAAATTTGAACTCAGAATGTGCTTTAGAATTCTGCAGCAAACTGATATTAAGGATATTGGTTTGTAATTTTGTGGGTCTGTTCTGTTACCTGTCTTATACACAGGAATCACCTGTGCTTCTTTCCAGTCACTTGATACATAGTGCTGGTCGAGAGATTCATGATAAATGCAAACTAAGTAAGGGGCCAATGATGTAGAGTACTTTTTGTAAAACTGAATAGGGATTCCATCCAGACCTGCTGATTTATTTGTCTCCAACTCTTTCAGTTGTCTCTCTATGCCAGAGATGCTTATTCTCATGTCATTCATATTTGACTCTGTGCTATGGTCAAGCAACACTATGTCTGTATGATTCTACTGCATGAACAATTTCTTAAATGTGGAATTTAAAACTTCATTGTTTTTCTGCTATATTCTACTGTCAAACCAGACAGGTGAATGAGTGACTGAATGGAAGCCTTAGACCCACTTAGCAATTTTACATAGGACCAGAATTTTTTCATGTTCTCTTCCAGATCCTTAGCCAAGCTATGTTGGTGGTAGTTGTTGTATGCTTTGCACGTAGATCTTTTTATAGATGCATGAATCTCCACCAATCTTTGCCTGATGTCATTTGCATGTTCTCTTTCGAACTAAGAGTGCAACAGCCTTTGCTTCTGCAGCATTTTCTGAATTTTGTTATTAAACCACAGTGGTTCTTTTCCATCTGTAATCCACTTACTTTGTACTAGGCACATACTTGTCCAGTGCACAATTTACAATCTGTTTAAACTTTGCCCATAATTCCTATGTGTCCATCATTCTGGAACTAAATGATTGTAGTTCATTGTCTAAGTGAGATGCTAACAACCGCTTATCTGCTCTTTCTAGCAGAAACACTCTCCTGTCCCTCTTGACTGATTTATTTACTTTTGTAACCATAGTTGCTATGATGATATGATCTCTAATTCCCATGTATATACTAGTACCATTGATAATGTCCAACCGGTTTCTAGTTATAAGGTCTAAGATACTTCCATTGGGGTGCCAAAGTAGCTGCTCAAGACAGTTTTCAGAAAATGTATTCAAAAGTACTTCACAAGACTAACTGCAATGTGTCCATACACATACCTATACTTGGTAGGTTGAAGTCATGATCTGGCTATTTATGCATAAATAACCAGAGACTTTCTTTTAATGACTCTAGAACTGTCACAGTAGAATTGGGTGGTCAGTAAAAACATCCAACAATTAACTTGGCTTCACTTAGACCTATTATGCATGACCAGATAACTTTACTAACACACTAAATTTCAACCTCAGTAGAGACAAAATTTTTGTCAACTACAATGAACACTCCCCCTCCAATTGCATCTAATTTGTCTTTCCAATAAACATTCAAAGACTTGCTAAATATCTGAGAGCTTTTTACTTCAGCTCTCAGTCCCAAGAATAATTTGAGGTTGAGAACTTTCCTGGAGGGCAGTAAATTTTAGGACTTTGTTATGAGTACTTTGACAGTTTACTGGCAAAATTTTTACAGTTTAACTTTCTTTACACTGAACATGGTCTGATTTCCCAATGTGTGTTTTGACTGACGAGTGCTCATGTGAGCACCTCAAACTACTGCCTAGCCTAAAAAATCTTCATGTGCACTCCACAAGTACTTGGCTACCTGAGTAGCTGCTTCCTTTGTGTAGTGCACCACTGATCTATCAAGAGGAGTCCTACAAATCCCCAACCAATAACATAGTTCCAGAAATCTATAGCCAAGACCATCACAGAGACAATGAAGCCTTCAGCTGAGACCCTACACTTGGCTCCAGACCAAAGGACCCTGGTCAACTCTCGGAATGATGCTGCAAGTTGCAAGCTCTGCTTGCACCCCCACATGCGAAGCCAACAGTCTTCACCACCTCTGCCAGCCACCTTTAAGAACTGAGGATGGCCTCAGAAGCCATACGACAGGCATTGTCAGTGCCAATGTGAGCCACAACTTGCAGACAACTGTACCCTGTACACTCAATAGACACAAGCAAGGCCACTTTCACATCATGAATGAGGCCCCTCCTGGCAGACATCCTGACCACACACTGGTGTTCTTTACAGCCCTGAATGCTATTTTCCTGAGGGGCTCCATAATGTGCCTAACATTGGAGCTCCCAATAACTAGCAAACTCCTGCCCATGTGTTCCTGCTTGGACCCTGCTGAAGGAACAGCCACCTGTTCACTCACAGGGTGAAAAGGCTATGCCATACAGCCAGCCTCCATATTGGTCCTCTGTCTTGAGCAACACTAACTTGTTACCACCTGCCACTTATCCTGTGGGTCCACTGCTTTGGCTACACTAGAAGATGCCTCAGCAGTAGAGCCCCTGGGCAAAACAGGTGACACCTGAGATATCCCATGCAATGCTCCAAAATCTCCACCAACACTATACCCCAAGGCAGTAGCCTGAAGGTGACTGATCACAGCCAAAGCCACATTAAGCTGTTCATGAACTATGGCCAGCTCCTCCTGTGCCTGCACACAGCAGGCACATGTCCTACCCATCCTAGCAAGACTAATTGAAGAGTAAACCGTAAAAGCTTGCAAAAACTGAGATAAGCAACTTGTTACCCTCCTGATGTTTCAAACAAATATATACTGTAAAAACACAGAAAAATCTAAATACATTACTTGATGTCTCGGAAATGTGTCACAGGCAGGAGCTGGCACAGAGCTGAGCAGCTAACTATGCAGATTAGAATGGTCACTAGTCTTAAAACAAACAGCTGAATAAATGCTGCACTACTGATTAATTGAATATACACTTACAAAACACAAGATTAAACTCTGAGGATCTGAGGCTGGAGGTCTACTGAATATTTACTATTTGCAAAGGTCATAGAATCCAGTAAACAGAGCAACACTGGAGACTTCTGCTGCAGGAAACTACACTAGGAAGTAAACTCACTCAAGACAACAGATCGAAAAATATGCAAATTCTTGCAACATAAACATACTACTAAAAACAGCTAAATGATCAACTACTGTCCACTTCTGCTGAGAAGTAAGTTAGAATAGCACTAAATTAAACAATGTAAACAAACTATGTACTACAGATAAGCTGCTGTTGCTGTTACTCTGCTCTGTGGTCAGAGGTCTACACACATTACAAAAGTGTTATCCCATTTCCATTTCAGTCACCTTACTGCCTTATACAGCCACCACCATCCCTTAGCAATTAACTCTTTCAATTTTCACAGTTATATACACTGTTGTGCAAAACTAAAGGATGAAATAGATAAAGTACATAACATTTTAAAAACCCAGTGAAAATGGATGAAAGCGTGGGAGCTTGTTGCCAGATGTCTCCCATTTGTGCACATAATGAAGACATCATATAATGTGAGGTCAGCAAGACTATAGCAACAGATGGAGCAGGCCTCACAACACCAGGCAGTAGAGCGTCCTGAATCACAGGCACTGCTGACCAAAGGAGAGGAGTTGGTCGCAAATGATCAACTACACTAACAGATGACCATTATATTGTGCAGCTGGCAAGAAGGTACCCAAGTCAAATAGGAGATGCAATTCCAACCACAATTAACAGGCCTGAAAGGCACACAATCTCATGCTCCACAGAGGCATAGTGACTGCATGGGGGTGGTCTTTTTGCCTGATGACCAGTATCTTGTGTTCCGTTGACAAATGCACTTTGGCATCAGCGTTTGAGATGGTGCCAAGAGCATAGAAACTAAACCAACAAGGATTGGGGTCACATGTTCTTCTTGAACGAGAGTAGATTCAGTCTGAGTAGTGATTCTGAATGTGCCTTCATATGGTCAGATGTGGGAACACATAATGCACTCAAGAACATTGTCACACATGATCATTTTGGTGGTCCAAATGTTACAGTGTAGGAAGGTATAATGTTGCATGGCTGTACTGTTCGGGAGTGGAATGGTAGGGAGATAGTATGATTGTGGTTCGATGAACCCTCTGCCAAGCACTTAAATGTGAATTGCAGAGTAATCATGTAGATGTAGATGTAGATGAAGATGCTGCTATCTGCTGAGATTTTGGGTACAATGACAATAGGTGATGACCAGGGCTATTACTTGATTCTGTGATCCCGTCTTTAAGTTACTGACTTATAAAGTCCTCTGTGACACACTGTAGGTATTGAGCAACATAATATGGTTTCTCATAAACAGGAACTTCATTTACAGTATGAATATAATGTTGAGCTAGTGATGTGGCAGGCAGTGGGCCAGGAGGACCAAACAGCTCTATGTATTTCTCAAAATGTTTCCATCTCCTCCTTGTTCTGTCCCTCTAAATATGCTATCCACATGATGTCTGTACATCCTCAGGGCTGAAGTTATCAATACTGACAGGCACTATTTCGCATCTTTCAATTTCTCTGATGTAGGATAAACTATTCCTTGCAAAACATTTCACCATATCAAAGTCTTCATATTCAGACAAAGGCTCAACAATACACCTAGATTTCACCAGCAAATCAGCTTTTGCATCAATCCAGTTTATCTTTCCAGTACCTGTCAGTATGATATCCTGTAAGTTGACTTTAAGGGACCTTTTACATAGTTTAGCTAGCCACCCCTGCCCTAGGGGTGATCCTTGTGACAGTAATGTTTTTTCAGCTGTAAAACAAAGATGAAATGGTGCTCCATGCATTTCTACTATATGCTGTTCCAAGTCAAATGGTTCAAATGGCTCTGAGCACTCTGGGGCTTAACATCTGAGGTCATCAGTCCCCTAGAACTTAGAACTACTTAAACCTAACTAACCTAAAGACATCACTCACGTCCATGCCAGAGGCAGGATTCGAACCTGTGACCGTAGCAGTCGCGCGGTTCCGGACTGAAGCGCCTAGAACCGCTCAGCCACCGTGGCCGGCATTCCAAGTCAACTTTGGTGTAATGTGCAACAAGGAAATGTAACCCAAGAATGATTTCATAACCATTTCCAACCATGGGAATCACTTCTACATCAATCCAGAAGTTACTTCCCCCACTTGGAAACTTGTTATCATTGAACTATGAGCTGTTGAACTCTTCATGACATCTCTTGCTGTAACCTCCATAAAAATGTGTCAAGTGCTGTCTGCTCAGCTTTTTGTAAAATTACTTTCTTGGATTATCATCTTCCTTGAACTCAGCTGTATTTACAATAATCTTGTGAAAATGGGCTACAAAACTCTCAATTGATTCCCCTTGCTTTTGAAGCATACTATTAAGTTGTTCATGGTAGTAACTCAATGCATTCTTTCTCCTATATCTGTCCACCAACTCTCTTCTGAAGTTATCTAATGACTGTGCTTCATGCAAATTTTTGTGCCTCATAATGTACATCCTAGCATTCCCTGATAGTTTTAGGTAGACTACACTCAACAGCTGCCCAATTTTGCAACCTGGTATCTGTTTCTAAATTATTGAAAAATACAAAGACATCCTCCTCTGATTTGTTTTGAAATGGGGTGAACAATGCAGCAATTTTAGTGTCCAGTAGTTGCCCTAGCTCTGCCTATAACTGAGTTACTTGATGTACTAACTGCTTAATAGCTTCATGAGCTGAATGTTGTTTTTTCATATTGTCTTCTTGCTACCAACCCAAAATAAATATGAAAAGGAAGAAGAAAGGATGGGTAAATAACTATACACTATACAGGCCCAAAAACTTGGAATTCAACCCTTACACATCTTTCCGCATAGGGCATCCCTGCTGCAAGAGTTCCATGTCTCTGGCTGCTGCCTTGTGGCTGACCGTCTTCATTTTCAGCAGTCATTCTGACAAAAATTGTAACCACAGTAGAGGTAAAGGGCACACTTCTGAAGCTAATTCCAGCAGTATGTCTAGGATGGGATAGTGTGAGCTAGGACTCCCTGCCGAGGAAGAATGTGTTCCTGAAGGAGGACTGATGATGGTTACAATGGGTTCTTTCCTGAGGCTTGCTTACAATTTGTTTGGCAGCATTGAAAATATCATGGTATTTCAATAGTGTGATGGCCTCTGGCTGCTCACTGTGTATTCTACTGCTGCAGCTGCTGCCATGTCACCAGATTCCTGTATTTACTGGCAGTAGCAAGTGTGGCTGTTGGTGGTGGCTCTGAGGATGCTCTGCTGCAGGGCCCAGAATATACCCTGGTGAGGACAGGAATGACGGAACTTTCATGTCATACTCTCAGGATGATGAAAAGTACGTTGCTACAGGCGGCACATGGATGCTTAGGTGGCAGGCAGCAGTTCATGTTCCACAGCAAAGGTAGGGGTGTCTGCATCATCGGCACAGTACTGAACAGCTCAGGCTCAACATCACATAACTGCCCATCTGTTTGATGGTGACAAGCTGGCTCACATGTCCTTAAATATTGCCGCCCCCTGCTGATTTCACGGTAATGATGGTGTTAGTGAGTCTTGCCAAATTGTCAGGAATGGGGTGCAGACTCAGTTCTCATAATCAGGATGCAATACTTCCTGCATGCTGGCTCAGTGACAGCACATGCAGCCTGCCATCACAGAGGCATTGTAAAGGTGCTGACTACACAATCCACTAGCAATTACCAAATGACTTTGCAGGTGGCCTGGTTTTCTCCTGGTACTGCACTGCCAGTACTAACTCTCATGTATAATTCTTTAAAATCTGATTTCCAAGAACATATTTTGTGTTTATTGTATATTTTGGTAGAAAACATAGACAGTTGTGTCAGTTGTTTCATTTTGGCATCACATCTACTAATTTTTGTTCCATTAGGGTAATTTCTTCATTTGTATGTTTGTTTGTTTTGCTTTAGGGTACAAAAACAACTAGGGTCACACGCATCCATGTCGGAATAGGGTGTGTGTGTGTGGTTTGGAATAATTTGTTTGAGGTGGTGTTTCTCTCTCTCTCTCTCTCCCTCTCCCTCTCCCTCTCTCTCCTCAAGTGCACATGGTCATGTGAGGTGAGTTGTCACAAAGTCACAGCTGGTTACAGAGTAGAAATTTCATTGAAGTATCATTGTCCACTTTGCTGACACTTCAGAATGACAGCTACCAGTACCTTGTACTGTCTGTTGTCCACCAACACTATATAATCATAATCCTAAGCAACTGCTGTTCCACATAGCGAAGGAGGAGTGACACTCCACATCATACAACATATCTACTCACTTGGCATTATTAGTATAAGCCTTGGAATGCTTCATGGAAATCTGTATTAGAGGTACTTCTTGGATACAGTCTTCGGTAGTTTATTGTAGTATTATGTTAATTCCAACAATCAAAATATGTTGTACTTTAAAAATAAATGTTCACCAAAATTTGCTGCCTATGAAGAACAAATGTTCACTTATACATCATTTCTGAAAACCACAGAGTCAAAACACTTGTTTCCATATAAGTCCCTTTTTGTTGTGTATCAGTATTATTTTGCTATAATATTAATGTTGTCTATCCTTGTACATGGTGCCTTACAAAGTGAAATGTACTTGGTGCAGTTGTATTTTTGTTAATGTCTAATCAGAATGTGAGATAATTTATACAAGTTACTCAGGTTTGGAACATATGTAGGCTGCAATCACACACTGTGCACAGTGCAATACCCTGCACCTATCTCCAAACAATCACTCAATGTGGGTTCAGATATATTTTACCATACTCATTATGGTTTAACTATATACAGCAGTGCATATGTATATCATTACCCATGCAAATGTTTTTTTCAGCAAAATAACACTCTAAGAATAACTAAGAATACACTGTTCTGCAAAAGCCTCCTTACCATCGACACTATGACTGTCAACTGTTACCAAGTACGATTTTCACACTTATTATACCTATGTGTGATTCAACCTCAGGTGAACGTGAGTGGCAGTTGGGGCCTCGCCTGTGAGGCATGTGGGCTCATGCAGAGTTTGAACTTGGTGGTCTGCTAATCTGTAAACAATCTAATATTCTGGGTGCATTGCCCACCATAGCATTAACATGGGAAAGCAATCCTGGGTGTGCTCTATAAGTAATACAATGCAGCTCACCTCTACCATGCAGATACTCACCTTGCAAGGGTCCTTCAACAGCCATATCTTAAGTTATGGACAGTACTAGGACACTCATATGCACTTCATGACAATGTATGCAATGGCACATCCCATTCACTGTCATTATCCTGTCAAATATGATGTGAATGCCCATCACTAGTTTCATTAGCAACATCACTGTATTTGTTATCTCATGTTCTGATGTTAGAAATGTTGTCATCAGCATTATTACACTCTCTACAACACCCAGATGTGGTTAGTGAAACAGACAGCCTTTTATATCATTCATTATCAATGAACATTCAACTACACCGAACACAGAATACCTAAAGTTCTCAAATTTACATACGGGGTGTCCCAGTAGGAATGGTCAGTATTCAAGGATATGACAGAACTGAACATCATGGCAAAAATGTGTACTTAACATGTTCTAAAATGCACACCTTAAGAGTTATGAGCACTTGTTCATCTTTGCTACTATGGAACACATCTCCTCGACTGAACAAGTGATTATAGCTCATCAGGTATTCATTTCAGTGCCCATCTTAACTAAACAATTTTTTCTTGTTTTGGTCCATACTATCCCCTCCCAAAATATGGAAAGCAAAGAGCTTGCAGTAGAAGAGATTTGTTTTATAGTACCAAAAATGAGTAAGTGCTCATAACTCTTAAGGTATGCATTTTAGGGCACTTGTTTATTTGACATTTTTGCTTTGAATGCTCATTCCTGTGATATACCTGAATACTAACCATTACTCCTACAACATCCTGTATACAAATTTCTATCTTCCTCTGTTCTGCAATACTCTACCTGATCAAGAGTATCCAGACACAAATTAGTGGACATTACTATTGAGTGTATTCAATCTTCACATTTATGACAGCTTGAACTCTGCTGAGAACACTTTCAATGAAGTGTCTGAATGCTTGTGATGGAATGACAGTCCAATATTTCTCAAGAGCCAAAACCAGATAAGGTAGTGATGCTGGACACTCGAGTCCGGAGCAAAATTATTGCTTCAACTCATCCCAAAGGTGTTCCATTCAGTTCAGGTTAGGAATATGTGCAGGCAAATCTATATCAGGAATGTCATTGCCTTGCAGATGCTGATTATTGCAGGGTGAATTGTTGTGCTGATACAAAGAGTCATTGTTCCAAATTGTTCCTCTATTGGACACAGTACACAATGCTGCAAAATATTGCCATATTCTTCTGTATTTAGGTTTCTTCAAAACAATGTGAGGACCACACCCTAACCATGAAGAACACCCCCATACCATAACACCATCCAGTCAGTACTTCACAGTTGGCACTACACATGATGGCAGGCTATGTTCAAGAATTCACTGAATCCAAATCCTGCCATCAGATTAACACAGGATACAGCATGATTCATCTCCCTAAATCACTCATTTCCAGTCATACACTCTCCAGTGACATCATTCTTTACACTACCTCAAGTCTCACTTAACACTGACTACAGAAATGTGTGGGTTGTGAAGAACTGCTCAACTATTGTACTCCATTGTTTTTAAATCGTTACACACAGTCATTGTGCTAGTCATACTGCTGGTAGTACTTTGAAACTTGTGAGAGATTCCTTCTGCTGACTTCATGCAATTTTTTACAACCACCTTCCACAAAGCTCAATGGTCCCTGTCTCTCAGCACATGGGGTCTACCTCATTTTGGTTTAACTGTGGCCATCCCTTCATGTTTCCACTTCACAATCACATCACTAACAATCAATTTGGGCAGCTTTATAAGGTTTGAAATGTTCCTAATGGATTTGTTACTCTGATAACATCTGATGTTCAGAATCATTGTGCTCTCCTGCTGTAAAGGGCCTGCATCCAAACAAATACATTTGCCTCAAATATCAAGGCTGTATGAGAGGGAATGGCTGACATGGGAAGGATGGTAGCTATCAAAATGTAAGTACTGTCCTGTGTTAGTAGGTTTAATTAAATTTTTACAGTTATCATTCTCTCCATGTCAGATGTTCCCTCCCATACAGCCTTGGCATTCATGGCAAACATATTTGTTCAGTGTAGGCTCTTTACAGGAAAACACTACCATTCTCACTTCAACCTTCACTGGATGTAATTACCCCACCAGCTCAGTTAAAAAGCAGATTTCCCAGGCTGTCACATCCAATCCTAGCACTGCTGATCCCTCTGAAAACCAGAGGAATTCACAACCCCAGATCTATGACATTTCTGAAATGGGGTAAAATCTGGATAATGGTGCCTCCCTCCACCCACTCAAGCATTTGAGAGAGGATGTAAAAAATGAAAAAAAAATCGATTTTTCAAAAATGTGTTCATTTTGTAGTGCACAGGTTTCTAAAGGTTGATATATAAAACATATACGTCCAAGAATCTGTCAGACATCTTATTTGGTTTTAAGTGTGCCAAAGTGCAGTGCCACACCTCTTCACACAGCATTCTCTATTGCATGTCATTGTATTTCACTCTGTGGAATTGAAATGTGTGTATTTTGTAATGGTAGCCATCAGACCTATATTTAGGACAGTGGAAATTAAAATGTGCTGTGGTGGCTTTTCTGCTCCTCGTCAGCTAGTTTGACATTCCACTATCCTTAAAAAAACTCACAATTAATGCTGGGTGGGATTATTTGTGACCAGGAGAAAAAGAACTCTATAGAAAATTTGCACTCTTTATTGCCTGTTAGCTAAGAACTTTCTGTTTTGTGTGACATAAAATTAAATATAGGAAACATAAAACCAGTAAAGACAAGAGACAGGTAAGATAGTACACATTTCTTCAATCCTTGGATCCCAGCATTTTCTCTCTCAATCTTGCTACGGCTTTACATGGCATACTTTCCTTTATGCACAAGAATCTATTACCTCATCAAATTTTATCAAACGTTTTGTTACATGAAAAACCAAAATTTCACTGTCTGATACTGAAAAAGCTGTTAATATGAATAGTACCCAGGACTGGTGTAGTTTCTCAATTTGATTACATCTTTTTGTGACTGTCTGCTAGGTAAAATGAAATAAGCTTTTCTAATATTGCAGCAATAGTAACACACACCGAATAATTAATTCTGTTTTGACACAAATGGTTATTTTTAAAACCCCATTTACATAAATAACATGACTGAATACAACTGATGAGGTTCCAGTATCAAATGCCTATTAGGCCTACTACAAGTAATAAGTTTTATGTTGGGAAATAGTTTCATATTTCATTCATATTCTTCAGTTTCTCAAGCATAAGACTAAAAATTAGTAGTAGTAAAAAGTTTTTATACAAACTTGGAATCTTCATATTTTTCCATATAATTTGTGTGATTTAACCCTTTCTTCTCCTTCCTCGTTCTAACAAACGATCTTGTCATCACTAATTCTGTAGCTATTTCTGCCGTTGCCAAAACTTATTCTCCTGTTAACTTCATCAACCCTGCCAGACTCAGCAGTTATTTATCCTGTGTTTATTCTCCAGTTAGGCATTATTGCATTTTCATACAATGCATTTTCCATGCTATTCCAAGAATAGAACTTCCGTGGCTGCTAAACAGGAACTGGACAACTGGCCCTTAGTAGTGAAGGAATCTGGCCAAAATTTTTCTATCAAAATTTCATTTTCTTGGATACACCGAGAACATAGTATGTAATCTTTCTTATCTGTTAGTCTTGTTAGCGGTTTATTTCCAATCTGGTAGTCTGACTCTATGTATTTCACTATAATTATAACATTGCTTATCACATGCATACCATCAACCACAGAAACAAACAATGATTGGTATTTACCAGTTCAAGTTTATTCAGATCAGATTGTATAGCACTGTCCCATTTTGTCTGTGGATTTTTTTTTTATTTCTTGGTACAACAGGGATTTCCCTGTCAGAGACATCACATACACTATGCACACACTGAAAAATCACAACATGGTTCTCGTCCCCTTAAATTGCCACCCCTTGGATCTTGGGGTGGAAATACATCTCTTTTCACTCAGTGTTATTCTGGTCTTGAATGTGTTAATCAGCTACTTAGACAAGGCTATGACTCTGAAAATATTGCTCTTAAATTAGGTCCATTCTGCCTGATATTTTGCCCATCACACATAGAAAAGATTTTCGTTGCCCTCCCAATCTCCGCTGTGTCCTTGTCAGACCCTATGCTCCTTCTGCACCCATTTCCTACACTGTGGCTCCTCTCCCTGTGACTTTACCAGCCCTGTAACTGGCAAAACATATGCTATCAAAGAAAGAGCCATCTCAGGAATGACGCACGTTGTGTACCAACTGTTATGTCGACACTGTTTGGCATTTTACATTGACATGACTACCACCAGATTATCAGTTAGGATGAATAGGCATAGTCAGAGGGTGTATAATGGCAACACACGATATCCTGTTGCAGAACATGTTCTACAACATCACAGTTGTGACCTCAGTGCATGTTTCACTACATGTGCCATCTGGGTTCTTCCCCAAGGCACCAGTTTGTCAGAATTCTGCAGATGGGAATTGGCATTACAATATATCCTTGGTGCTCACCACCCACCTGGCCTTAATTTTGGTTAATTTCTTCAGTCTCAGCATTTCCCTCAGTAACTTTTCCTTTATTCATTCCCTTTCAGTTTTCTATATCTTGTATTATCTGACCTGTGTATTTTTTCCCACCAACACATCTACAACATACAATGCACTTAGGTTTCTGCTCTTATTAACTTGCCGGCCGCGGTAGTCTAGTGGTTCTAGGCGCTCAGTCCGGAACCGCGCAACTGCTACGGTCGCAGGTTCGAATCCTGCCTCGGGCATGGATGTGTGTGATGTCCTTAGGTTAGTTAGGTTTAAGTAGTTCTACATTCTAGGGGACTGATGACCACAGATATTAAGTCCCATAGTGCTCAGAGCCATTTTTTTTTCTTATTAACTTGTGCACAATGTTTTGTCAGTAATCTTGGTCTTGCATATTACCTATCCTCCATCTTTCAGCTCCCAGCTTTGAATATCTCACCTGGTGGAGTCCCAAACAATTGGTCTTTCCTTATCATCCTCTCCTGTAAGTCTCCCCTGACCCGACGTACTGGGCAGCTTTTCAGGCACTCTCCCCCTTTTCTAAACCTCACTAGTCCTTCTCCTTCACCCACCTTCCTTCCCCTTCTGCTTTTCTACCAGAAGAAGTCACTGGCTCCAAAAGCTTGCAAATTTCGATATCTTTAGACATGTTCTCTCCTTCTGCCACTTGGTGAATGGGCTTTTCCATCTATCCATTTTCATTATATTTTCAAATATTTATAATTTTCTGTGATAAATTAGAACATAAATACTTTATTAAGAAGATCATAAGTACCATACCAGGAAACTTGTTCTAAGTCACAACAAGAAAGTTTTTACAGCTGCAAAGAAAGTCACAACAAGAAAGTTTTTACAACTGCAAAGAAGAAAACGGCAATCAGCCACGGTTAATAATGCTGTTTATTGACACAAGTAGTGCTGTTATTGGTTCTGAATTGACAGGTGCATCTTCACATTTATGTTAAAATTGTTATGTACATTATTTGTTGGCTGTTTTTTAGCAACTAATGTAAGCAAAAGCAAATGTAATGTAACTGTGTGCAACCATCTGAAGATGAACATGTTGATTTGAAACATAATGGTGCTAAATGTGCAATGAAAAGCATTATTAATTGTGGCTGGTTGGTGTTTTCTTCTTTGCAAGAATCATCGTGTATTCTGTACTCAGCTACAGTCTCAAAAATGTCAGTTTGTGACAAAATAATGGAAGAAAATATTTGTTCCAAGTTGCATCAATGCTGAGGCTCTACATTTAATTTGTGGTATTACAAGTACAGAAATACAGCATTAGGTGTTTTACCTATTTGGACTGTACTTAGCAAAAACCACAATCATGGAATCACAAAACATGCACAGCTTGGCACAAAGACCATGTGCTATCCACTAACTGATGTGTGAAAGACCTCCTCCACAATTTAGCACCTGCATCAAGTCTAAGGACATGCAACAGAGTACTGAGAACACAATAGCACTGAAAATGTGTTTTGTGAAAAAATGGCTCTTAGAATATTTTTTGTTATTGTAGTAACACAATTCACGTTTCCGTCGCACTTCACCTAGTGTAGACTGGGAGCTGTCTGCTAGACCTGCCCGATGTGAACTGACTGGGCATGGCCTGTGCTGCCTGAGTTGTTGTTCCGCCGGCAGAGGGCGCGGCCGAATTCTCGCGTGCCCTCTGGTGGATGGGACTTTACTTGCGGCAATTACTGTCCATGATGCGCCGTGCCGATGTGCACCTCCCGCGATCTTTCTGGTGGCTACTGCACTCCTCCTCCTTCAGGGGGTGAAGCCACTGTAATCCACTGTGACGGAAGGTGGAGCGTCATGCAGTAGTGATGACCTCCACGTCCATTGGAAGGCTGGAGTCAAGGGGATCTGCCAATCCTCGAGTCGGAACCTTCGAATACGGTTGGAAGTGACCCACACGCAGAGGGCCCACGTCATCCCACCACCGGAGCCCAGGACAGAACAGGCGACAAGCCGTTGAACTCCGGATCCCGGTCCACCTCGGGAGGGGCAAGACGCAGTAGCGGGGATGATGGGGAAGGGACGACCACAGGTGAACCAGCCTCCTGAGAAACTGGGCCTGCGAGGGGGGCCAGCTCTCACCAGGGCATCTCTAACGATGGCAAGGCCGGTGCTGGAGCTACTGGAGGCCGCCAAGGCTGAGAAACATCGCAGTGTGGCAGAGTCACAGGTGGGAGTGGCGGTAGCGTCCCCTGAGAAAACAACACGGTTGCTGGCAATGGGGAAGCCGGCGCCAAAGGGATCGGAGGGTGGGTGCCCAAACGTGGACGTAGCTCATTTTGGTGACGATGTACCTCCTGGTCCCCCACCTGCAAGATATAGAGCCGGCGGCCATTGCGGCGCAGGACCACCGCCGGTATCCAACGCGGATTGCGACCAAACCCACGTGACCAGACCGACATACCTGGTGGAAAGCCGGGTATCCCATTTTGCGAAGACTGGCGAGGACCAGGCTGGAGGAGGTGCAGCAGAGTCCGAGGTTGGCACCCATGGAGGAGCCCTGCGGGGCTGCATTCTCCCATCGGTGTGGTCTGGTATACCGTTAGAAAAAATGTCAACACCTCCTCCGCAGGAGATTCGTGCAAATACTTTTTCATCTGCATCTTAAATGTGCACACCATGCACTTGGCTTCCCCATTTGATTGTGGATGAAAGGGGGGAGAGCAAACGTGCCAAATACCGAAGCGTCTACAAAATCCTGGAAGGTCTGTGAAATAAACTGAGGCCAATTGTCCGATACCAGGGTGACTGGCAGACCTTCCACAGAAAAGATTTTTGCTAGTGCCTGGATTGCAACTTCTGAAGTGGTTGAGGAGCAGCAAATCACCTATGGGAATCGGGAATAAGCATCAATGAGAATGAGCCAAAAGCCATTGAGAAACAGGCTGCAAAATCTATGTGAACACATTCCCATGCCTGGGTTGCAGGGGGCCATGAAGAGAATTCTGACCTGGAAAACGCCTGTTGGCTTGCACACTGGGAACAGGCAGCCACCAAGTGCTCAATTTCTCTGTCAATACCGGGCCAGTACACATGTCTGTGAGCCAAGGTTTTAGTACGGGAAACACCCCAGTGCCCCTCATGTAATAACGTGAGGACTTCCCTTCACAAACTTGCAGGAACAACCACATGAGGAACTGTATCATCAGTAGCCAGAAGGAGAACTCCTTCCAAGACTGAGAGGTGGTCTCATGGAACAAAATAATTACGAAGAGGGTCCAAGGCCCGACCTGGAGGTTGGGACGACCACCCCTGCTGAACGAGGTGAACTACTTGCCAGAGAACCGGGTCAGCTGCCATTTCCCTGGTGACTCTAGAACTAGTGATCAGGAAGCCATCAATCGCTTCACTGCACGCCACATCCAAATGAAAACACATAATCTCCTCCTCAGTTGACTTAGGATCCAGGAAGATCCAGGAAGACGGGAAAGAGCGTCGGCGTTGGCATGCTGTCCAGTAGGGTGAAAATTAATGTCATAATGGTACTTAGAGAGGAACAAGGCCCAGCGCTGCAGTCTGTGGGCCGCACTATCCGGAATCTGAGAGGCAGGGCCAAATAATGATATTAATGGCTTATGGTCAGTGAATAACTGGAACTTCGTGCCATAGAAGAAAGGGTGAAACTTGGTAACAGCATAGACAATGGCCAAAGCCTCTTTTTCCACCTGCAAGTAATGGGCCTGCGTGGGACTAAGAGTTTTAGATGCAAATGCCAGTGGCTGCTTGGAGCCATCCGCATTGCAATGGGCCAGGACCGTCCTCACCCCATACTGCGAAGCATCTGTAGCCAGGACCAACAGCTTATTGGGGTCAAAAGTAGCCAAACAAGGCGCTGACATGAGGAAGCCCTTCAACGAGGTGAATGCTCGCTTGCATGCAGGCAACCAATCAAAAGGAACACCCTTGTGCAGAAGGCAGTACAGGGGGCAGCCTATGGTGGAAGCCCTGGGAATGAACCGGTGGTAATAGGCAATCTTGCCTAAAAAAGCTTGTAACTCCTTCAGCGAAGCAGGCCATGGAAGGTCGACGATACCTTGGACCAAACTTCCTAGCGGCTGGTTGCCATGCTTAGAAATGGTGTAGCCCACATACTCAATGGATGGTTGGATGAAGTTCGACTTACGCAGGACGCAACGCAGGCCCATGGACCTGAATTTGAGAAAGAGGGTTCAACGGTTGTGCAAGTGTTCCTTCATGCTGTGGCCTGTGACAGTTATGTCATCCAGGTAATTAATACAATGAGGGACTGTCGACGTAACGTGCTCAAGATAACGCTGAAATATCGCCAGGGCACTGGATATTCTGCAGGCCAACCACTGGTATTGGTAAAGGCCAAACGAGGCGTTGACGACCGCCAGCTGTTTGGAGTCCTCATCAAGTAGTATCTGATGATAAGTCTCCGAAAGATTGATTTTCGAAAAATATTGGCCTCCCGCCACGGCGGAGAACAATTCATTAGAATGAGGCAAGGGATAGATGTCCACCACCAATTGGGAATTAATGGTAGCCTCGAAATCGCGACAAAGACTTAATTTTCCCAAGGGTTTCCTGACAATAACGAGGGGTGAAGCCCACTCATTAGAAGAAATGGGAAGCATGACCCCGAGGGCTGTCAGCCAGTCTAGCTCTGCTTTTACCTGAGGACAGAGAGCCAAGGGGATCTACCTCGCTCGTAGAAAATGCAGGCGAGCCGACGCCTTCAATGTCAAGTGAGCTTCAAAGTCTGAAACATGCCCCAGGCCCTCCTCAAAGATATCCTTAAAGTCAGAGATCAAAGATTCTAATGATTGATAGTCTTCGGAGACCAACTGCATGGTGTCTGCGATAGAAAAACTGAAAACTTGAAAGGCATCCAACCCAAAAAGGTTAGCGGAGCTCGCATCGCTGACAACAATAAAAGTAAGAGGCTGAGTGACTGATTTGTAAGTAACGTCAGTAGTGAATTGACCCAGTAGGGGAATGAACTGGTTACCATAACCGCATAGACGCCAGTAAACTGGCGCCAACGGGTGCAACCCAAGGTCGGAGTAAATTTGTGCATTCAACAAGGAAACTGCTGCACCCGTATCTACTTGCAGCTGTAATTGGCACGACCGAACCAACACCTCGATAAAGAGTTTGTGTGCCGATGCATCGGGAACCTGGCCCAATGAAACTTCCTGGATGTCAACGTCCATGTCCTCTGTACCTGCTTCCTTCGATTCTTTTGAGGCTGAGCAGCAGACTTTAGCAGTGTATCCTTTTTTATTACATTTGCAACAAACAGCCCAACACTGGGGGCACTCTGACCAATCATGATGTATATAGCTTGACACACAGGACAGTAACAGGGGCCGGCAGCCGGATTGTACCGCTCGCACGTCGTCCACCCCAGACGCCCTGAACCGCCGTGACGTCGCACCATGCTTCCAAATGTTGACCTGCGCCATGAGAGACTTCATACGATTGAGCAATGGACAGGACTTCCTCAAGGGAAGGGTCTTCCAACTGCAGGGCCCGTTGCCGGACCTCCCTATCAGGGGCCGAACGAACAATGACGTCGCGCACCATAATGTGGGCATACGACTCTCGCGACTGCTCCGTGACAAAATGACACTTGCGACTAAGACCGTGCAGGGTAGCAGCCCACGCCCGATAAGACTGATGGGGCTGTTTCTTGCATTGATAGAACTCGACCCTAGCCGCCACAACATGCGTGTGATGGGGATAATATGAAGACAGCAATGAACACAATGCGTCAAAAGACAAGGACGAGGGTTTCTGCAACATCGCTAGCTGCTGCAAAACATGATACAGCAAGGGAGATATCCAAGACAAAAAAAGAGCATGACATACCTCCGCATCAGCAACATGAAATGCCTGGAAATGCTGCTGAAGGCGATGTTCATATGCGTCCCAATCCTCCGCCGTCTCGTCTTACGGGGGAAAGGGAGGAGGGAACAGCGCTGGAGCAGACTGCGTGGAGAGCAACACCGGAAGCACTTGTTTCATGGTAGCCATGAGCTCCATCTGCTGCTCAACCAAAACCCGCACTAAATCCTCCATGCCGTGGATAAGCTGCGAAACCGGAACGATGACGCAACACGCGGAAGAATGATCCTACTTATCGCCAGTTGTGTAGTAACACAATTCACGTTTCCGTCGCACTTCACCTAGTGTAGACCGGGAACTTTCTGCTAGATCTGCCTGATGTGAACTGACTGGGCACGGCCCATGCTGCCTGAGTTGTTGTTGTTCCACCGACAGAGGGCGTGGCCGAATTCTCGCATGCCCTCTGGTGGACGGGACTTTACTTGTGGCAATTACTGTCTGTGGCGCGCCGTGCCGATGTGCACCTCCCACGATCCTTCTGGTGGCTACTGCAGTTATCACTCTTCCTTTGTTGAAAAATGAAATCATAATCATACTTCATAAATAAATACAGTAATCCTTTGAGATGTATACTATTGCAAGAAAGACTGCATTCCATTTTTGCATGGGAGAGCTATTAATATTCTTAATGCTTTTGAAGTTCTTTTACCTCATGATTTTTGCCCATTCCCTTTCATCCTGTGTGGCCAGCATATATCTCAGTTCTGCTTAGTATCTTACAGCTTGCCAGCACAGTTTCTCGAAAGTAGAACCTCAAAGACAAAAAATCAGATCTGAAATTAGTAACGTGCATGAGTAACATATCAAGATAAAGTCTAATGTCATTGATTGTTTATATCATCCCACATTTGGCTAGATTATGAATTTAAAGTAGATCATTTTCGAAGCTTGATAATGTTATATTCCCTTACACTATGGGCAGTTTTGATCTCAAGCTAACTGAAGTAATCTGATTGTAAATCATTCACCACTAGACCATTAACATGTATTGCAAAAGGAAGCTCATCTGCCTACAAACTGCCCCAGACTACAGTGTTGGTAGGTTGTGTAGATTGCCATATAGAATTCTGAGGCTGTACGTAATTATTGTTGCATTAACAATCATGTCTGCCTGAGTTTTTGCAGTGCCCGGCCAACTACAAGTGGTTTTTGTCCTTTGCAAAGAATGTAAACAGTATTTCTGCAATTAATTCAACACTTCTCTTCAGCTACAATAATCATTGTTTAGTAATGATAATGTGATGATTATTATTAGAAAGAAATTAATTGTTTCTTACAGATGCAGAAATACCAATGGCAGCTTCATCTGTGACACAAATGTCAACTGTCCTCAAGGATATAAGAAATCACTTTCTGGGGAGTGTGAAGGTGAAACACATTTAAGAAAAACACTGCCTGACAAAAAACAGGAAAGCACCCAGAAGAAATGGTTGGATGTCAATGTAACTTTGTACATGTACACACCATTGGTCGCATATGTAAATGATTAGAGACGCAATTCTCTCTGACTGGTAGAACAGGCACCAGAGTGAATTGTGTTTGTTAATATATAGTGTTGTTACCAGGCCTGGTAGGATATATAAGCATCAGAAGTTGAGTTATCACTGTGAAGGACACGGACATACTGGATACTCATGTCAGACAGTGTTATCAGCACCTCACAGACTTTGAAAGGGGCCTCATTGTACGTCTCCATTTGCCTAGCTTGTCGAATTGTGCAGTTTCCAGAATTGTAGGGCATTTGGACAGGACAGTGGCAGGATGTTGGAGTGCATGGGAACATGAAAAGGCAGACATACTTATTGCCAAGATTCTGTTCAGCCACATCTAACCACCACAAGGAAGCAGCACCACATTATGCACCTGTCATCCTACAACAAGTAACGGACTACTTGATATGTTCTGTGTCATCCCACACCATTTGCTGGAGATTATCAGCAGCCCAACTAGAGAATTACTCCCAAGCATAGGCTGTCATTAACTTTACAACACAGGTGAATACATTTGAAGTGGTGCCATGATCAGGAAACATGGACTGCTGATAAATGGCTTTGTGTTGTGTTCAGTGATGAATCACAGTTCTGCACTACCTCGTGTGTCCGTTGTCGGCAAGCACGGCAGCGACCTGGGGTAAGGTCCCATTCCTGTTGTGTTTTGGAGAGCTGCAGTGGTGTCACTCCTAGTGTCATGATATGAGTAGTGACTTCAGGTTACAACTGACAGTGACTGAGGGAACTCTGATGGCACAAAAATGGTACATCACAGACATCCCATGTCCTCAAGTGTTCTCTCTCATGTGACAGTTGTGTTTCACCTCTCAACAGGACAATGCTTGGCTACACATTGCAATTGTCTGTATGAACTGTCTCAATGATGTTCAGGTACTTCCGTGGCCAGCAAACCCCAGGTCTGTCCCTGATAGAACCTGTGTGGGACCAGCTTGACTGTGAACTCTGTCCCAGTCCCAGTACCCAGGATATCGAGGACCAGTTTCAACAGTTGTGGGCTAGCTTGCCTCAGGAGAGGATACAATGGCTTTATAGCTCCCTTCCCAACCAAGTCAGTGCCTGCATCCAGGCCAGAGTGATTTTAACATCATACTTATAATTGGTTCATACTACTAAATTCTATGTAAATTTGACTCAGTTTTGTAATCATTGAACTAATGTCACACACCCCCTGAACACAAGAAGTTTCATTTTGTTTTCTCATCATCTTCTGGATGCTTTACTGTTTTTTTAATGCTGTAATAACATAATGCTATATCAGAATATATATGGCTTTTTACTGGTTTCCTTTAGGTTAAATGTGTTGCTTCAATCATTTATGTTCATGTGTGATCATATACAACAGTTTTAGCTTCTGCTAGCCATAAGTGGCAACTAGTTGCTTCACTTAAAATGAATTTTAGCCAGATGATGTAAGTGAAAATAATATTAAATGCTTTAAATATAGTGCAGATAAATAGGTGTGAACACTTAAATCAAATTTTAACCAGCTTACATAAGTAAAAATAATTGCAACTGGTTTAAAAAGATTTCAGTCAGAAATAAATGTGAAATTTTAGGAGCTCTATCTATATTTTCATTCATGAGGCATTACATATTGCAAAAATGTATGTTTTTTCTTAGTGTTAATTAAAAATTACAGACACTAATAACGATAACAATGAATGAGAAAACCATATTTCCATCTGTTTTTGTCATTTGTGCAACATGAGGCATCCTGCTTTGTTTCCTAGCATTATTTTGACTGGCAAAGCTGATTCAAAGTCTTTCCTGGGTCCAAGTTCATGAAACACCTTCATAGGCCCATGGTCATGAATGAAGATGGAGTGAGGGAGATACTAATGGCTTCCTCAGAGGATGCCATTACCATCACTTTCAACATTAAGCAACTTTACTTCTGTGTCAGACACTGGTTGGAATGGAATAGTGGTCAGGTGCTAAATTCCAGCAAAAATTGTGGTAGCAAACTGAAGGCCTCTGACTGATACTGTGGTATTTGAAGCACCACTGAATTTATTTACCAGAGTCAAGGCTGTGGTGTCTGATGTGGCCATCATCCATGTGATGTACAGAAAGTTGAAAGGGTCACCACTTGGTTGTGGACACAAGTGATACCAATCCCAGAGTACTCAATCAATATCAGCATTGATGCCAGAAAAAGAAATGTGCCACCTGGCCAGAGTTTTCATTTTTTCTATCCCCCAGTGAGATGGGTGGTGCAGGTGTAATCACCAGCTGAAGGGCATTTGGAATGTCACCTTACATTCTGTATCTTCTGTGTACAGCAGAATGAAGCTATAGTTCTCATTTAGGTGATAGTGGAGTGAAAAATAAGTTGTGGTAGGTGATCTGAACATCAATGCCAGACATACTTGACCACTGTTCAAAGTACTCACAATGTGAATTTCACCACTTTGAGTACTGAACAGTAAAATTAGCTAATGTGTGCTGAAGACTGTCATCCAATAATTCTTCATACAAGACTAACTGTTTATGAGGGCACACATAAAAGGTGTCACTGTTGTTGTGCTGAGCTGTGTGGTGGCACTGCAATGCAGTGAATGATTGTAAGTAATAAGCAACAGAGTGCACCTATGGAGGCACTATGATTTTTATCGAGGGAGTGTTGGCTTTAAAAGTGTGATCAGCAGTTTTTGGTCCGTTATCAAATGTGATTGTGTTTCAAAAATAGTACATGAAATTTCTTAACTTAAAATTGATAGCTACTGTCTTCTTCATTATCTGTAAGCAATTTAGTCATGTTTTAGAAGCATAAGCTATGGGCTGTTCCAACCCATCTGGAGTTTTATGCAACAAAGCGCTTTTAGCAACTAGAAAGCTTTGTTGCATGGTACATTCCAGGTACATTTTGTATCTTTACATCAAAACTGATTCTAAGAGTAGGAAATTTTGTGTGTTAATATTCTTTAATCTTATGAAAAGGTAAGTTGCTACTCACCATATAGTGGAGATGCTGAGTTGCAGATAGGCACAACAAAATGACTGTTGCAATATAAGCTTTCCGCACACACACGCATATGCAACTCACACACTCATGACTGCAGCCTCTGGCAGCTGAGGCCACACTGGCTTCAGCTGGCAGAGGCTTCAGTCATTTGTGTGTGAGTTACATATGCTTGTGTGTGTATATGTGTGTGTGTGTGTGTGTGTGTGTGTGTGCGTGTGTGTGTGCGTGTGTGTGTGTTTGTGTGTGTATGTCTCATCTATTTCTGACAAAGGCCTCATTGGCTGAAGCTTATATAGGTTGAGTCACTAACTATTGCCACCTAGAATAACTCTGAAAGTATGATAGTAGCTGAAATGCTTGTGGGACAAATGTTGCATGGGATAATGGCGGCCATAATATGACATTGAGATTTTTGTTGCTAGGTGGGGTCGCTTCAGAGATATGAAGGTCAACTTTGTTTTTTTAAATGGGATGCTATAGTTTAGTACTTATTTTCTGATAGCGGCCATCGAGACAAATCTAGTGGTGTGTAACAGTAAGGTCTTTGAAGGTCACAAAGGTGGCATGAACATCTATTTACAGAAGGTGTTTGAAGTTATGACTATTGGTGTCAATGCAATGCTGCAATCTTCTTATCTTGGGTTGAGTGGTATTCCTTATCACTTCAGCACTTATCGAAGCACGTGCTCTGACAATTCTCTCTTGTGTATTGTGCAAATAGTAAATATTTGCCGAATACAGCATATCCCTCTAACATGCCATTGACATGTAAACACTGTTCAACGGGTTTGGAATACAACACTAATAGGAATGGTAAGACGAGTATCTTCGAATCAAGTGAATGTGAATGATATATTCCTTCGAAGAACAAGTCGATATGCTTCTCATTTACCAAGAATGCCAACGAAATTCAGTGAGAGCTAGAGTTATATGCTGAAAGATAGCCTCAATGTGCTCACCCTACATATCGTACATTTAAATAAGTGTACGATAAATTGAGAAAAACTGGATTTTTAACTCATCGGAAACATATCCGGCAAAGGAAAGTTACTAACGAGGAAATGGAAATTGGTACTCTCGGCACTGTGGTTTAAGAACCTTGTGTTAATTCATGTCACATCACAAGGGAATCTGGCTTTAGCCAGAGTAGTGTTGTTTGTGTTCTGCAGCGCCATAAATATCATCCTTACCATATCAGTCTCCACGAAGAATTAACTGGTATGGATTATATGCGTCGCATTGAATTCTGCTGATCTGCTCAACTTCAGATTCAAAGGGATGATAAATTTATTAATTTGATTTTATTTTCTGATGAGGCAACATTCATGAACCACAGAAATGTTAATTTTCGTAACATGCATTATTGGGCAACTGAAAATCCATGTTGGCTGTGGCAAGTTGCACACCAAAAACTGTGGTCAGTGAATGTATGGTGTGGGATTCTGGAGAACAGAATTATAGGCCCCTATTTCATTGAAGGAAATCTTAATGGTAGGATATACACCACATTACTGCAAGAAACATTAGGTCTATTATTGGAAGAAATATCTGTAGGAACGAGGAACGGAATGTGGTATCAAAACGATGGGTGTCCGGCACATTTTTCACTGATGGCTACAAATGAGCTGCAGAGACAATTCCCAAATCATTGGATTGGATGCAGAGGAGATATGTTGTGGCTGGCTTGTTCACCTGACTTGATGCCTCCGGATGTTTTCTTGTGGAGATTTATAAAAAACATTGTTTATTATAAAGACGTTCCAACTACACCTTAAGATATGTGAGAGAGAATTGTCAGAGCATGTACTTTGAAAAGTGCTGATGTGATAAGGAATACCACTCAATCCACGATAAGAAGATTGCAGCACTGCATTGATACCAATGGTCATCACTTCAAACACCTTCTGTAAATAGACGTTCATGCCACCTTTCTGACCTTCGTTGACCTTCAAAGACCTTACTATTACACATCACTGGATTCGTCTCAATGGCCCCTGTCAGAAAATAAGGACCAAACCATAGCATCATCATATATATATATATATATATATATGGAATGTAAGAATATTATGGAAAGGAAAGAAGTTGCTACTCACCATATAGCAGAGATGCTGAGTCACAGATAGGCACAAGAAGACTGTCACAATACAGGGTGAGTCACTAACTACTGCCATCAAGAATAACTCCGAAAATATAAGGTATGATAGCAGCTGAAAAGTTTGTGGGACAAAAGTTGCAACTTTCATATCTCGGAAGTGACCCCACCTAGCAATAAAAACACCAATGTCATATTATGGCCGCCGTTGTCCTATGCAACTTTTGTCCCACAAACTTCTCGGCTCCTATCATACTTTCAGAGTTATTCTTGATGGCAGTAGTTATTGACTCACCCTGTACTGTGACAGTCTTCTTGTTTTGCCTATCTGTGACTCAGCATCTCTGCTATATGGTGAGTAGCAACTTTCCTTTTCATAATATTCCTACATTCCATCTTGGATTTTCCATTGGTTGATTGTTCCTTAATAATTTACTTTTTGTAGAAAATATGGCAGGTAATCTGCACCTGACTGAAATACTTCCATTGTGGCACCTGTAAATATTATTTTGTGTAAATTATTCACTTGTTATGAGCATCATAATCATAATTGCCATCATCATCATCTATTTATCATCATCTGCCATATTACTTCTACAACTGCCTGAAGGGTTCATGTAGACATTTCCACACATTATAACCTTCAATTTTGTGGGAAAGTTCTCATAGAATGTTGATACTTTTGGAGTAAAGATGACCACTCATCGAAACGCCAGAAAGACACACACACACACACACACACACATATATATATATACCTATGCCCCAACATAGCATTAGCTGGACAGACAGTCTTCAGCTATACATGTCCATGTTGATGCTTCATGTTTCCTAATTTTATCTATCCACCTTCCATAAAGTTATCATCTTGCTCTTTTCTTATCTCTTGGAATCCATCAAGGAACATCCTTGGTCTATCTGCCATCTCTTTGCCTTGCCTCATATGCCACCCACCTCCTCCTCATTGTTACTGTGGTCATAATTATATATACCACTCCTGTCAAGATCCATCTGTTTATTTTCATGTCTGTTCTAGTAATTCTCAACAGGCAGTATTTCCATTACTCACTGAGCACCCCTTAGTTCTTGAATGGATTTCACATTGGAAGTCTATTTCTTACTGTGATAAATCTAAAGTGGCAATGAACATGTATTGAGATCTTTCTGTTCTGGATTCATTGGAAGTTTAATTTTGAAAACTATTTAAGTTACCAAAAACACCCCAGGCCACTGTTCAGTTCACATTTTTTACTGACCATCCACTCACCATCAGCAGCCCTATATACAAAAACTCATGAACTGGCTTCATGACCTTATATATAATTTGTACTATTTTGTCAATAGGGTGGCCGAGCGGCTGTAAGCGCTACAGTCTGGATACCGCGTGACCGCTACGGTCACAGGTTCGAATCCTGCCTCGTGCATGGATGTGTGTGATGTCGTTAGGTTAGTTAGGTTTAAGTAGTTCTAAGTTCTAGGGCACTGATGACCTCAGAAGTTAAGTCCCATAGTGCTCAGAGCCATTTGAACCATTTGTCAATATGCTGGTTATACGTTAATTTAGTTTATGATAACTTCCCTTGCTTGTTGTTGAAGTTTATCTTCACTAGAGGAAAACAGTGCAGTGTCATCAGCAGAACTAGATGATTCAAACATGTTCTGTTAACATACCAGGTGAGGTGAAATTCGTGCACTTGGGCTTCACAGTGCCACCCCTCACATGCTAATGATAAAAAAAATGTCTATCACAAAATTTCATCAGGTGAGTACATCCAGCAGATAAAGGACATTAAAGAGTGGCAGTCTGGCAACACTGTAACCACATGTATGGCAACAACCTCCATTATCACATATTTGTTATGCTGTAGAGTTAGTGCAGTGGATAGAGTTTTGAGTTAGCATGCAGTAGGTTGATGGTTCAATCCTTGGTTGAGGCACATGGTAAATGTAGTCCCTGTGGCATGGTATCTGGCATCTTACTAGTCAACAGTGATTGCAGCTTGTCCTCCATAAAACATTTTCACTTACATACTACAGTTATAGGAATGGAAGATTGGTCAGCTTTGAAAGAAGTCCTTTTCACATCATGGGCATCAATTTATTTGCACCACTTCATCTACTAGATGCGGAACCAGTTTTCTTTGTACTCTTCTCCAATGGTCCCATAGATTAGTACCAACTATTATTCTTGCTTTGTTCAGATCCATTACATTTCATTAGGGACTTATGTTACCGGTAGGACTAACAATGTGCTTTGTGAATAATGTCCAAACTCGGTTACTATTTGTATGTTTTATCACCATGTTCCCACTAATTATGCCTTTCAACATTGAGTCTGGTAACCACATGATGTTTAGTATGTATCTCAATGCATTGTTATTATTATTATTATTATTATTATTATTATTCTATTTATGAGATTATGGAAAAATCATGTCTATTAACATTAGGGAAACAGTGTAATTCAAAACCGAAAATTTCACAGTTTCCAGAACAGTATCTGTCAGAGGGGCAATGCGCATTAGGTGGAACAGTGTGCAGGACTGATGGTGTGTTTATATTGTATGTGCTGTGCACTGGACAGGGACTAGTTGCGAAAGGAGTAATGTGTCTTTGGCAGACTCCAATGTACACGCGTACGTGTATCAAATTTTTTTTTCATTGTAAACCTCTAAACCAGTGTGGAAGATGTATACACAAACGATGAATATGTGGATATGCCTCATGTCCTTGGTGCATCTGATAACAGGGCTGGTGTTGGCGCTCATGAATATGCTGTTAGAGCCCGCATCTCGTGGTCGTGCGGTAGCGTTCTCGCTTCCCACGCCCGGGTTCCCGGATTCGATTCCCGGCGGGGTCAGGGATTTTCTCTGCCTCGTGATGGCTGGGTGTTGTGTGCTGTCCTTAGGTTAGTTAGGTTTAAGTAGTTCTAAGTTCTAGGGGACTGATGACCATAGATGTTAAGTCCCATAGTGCTCAGAGCCATTTGAACCATATGCTGTTAGATATCCTTATCAAAGCCATCAGATAAAAATGTGTTTTGTCATCTGGAGTTGCGCCTGGGATTCAGGTTCTCTCCTTCCACCATCGCGTGACAGAGGTCATCCATGGACTCATCATACTCCAGCTACTGATGAAGCTATTCTGGAGGTCATACACCAAGAACCTCAGTGAAGTACATGTAGCGTAGCAAGTCAGCTGCGTGTCCTGCAAGGCATGGTCATTAACATGCTGCACAAGTATGGGCTGCACCCCTATCATTATACTTTCACACAACACCTGCATCCTGCAGATCACCATCAGCAGATGCAGTTCTGTGAATGGTTCCAACAACAAGAGGAAGCCAATGATGATTTCGTAAACATTGTAATATGGTCAGATGCTGCAGCATTCATTCATGAGGGTGTCCTCAATATGCACAGTGCCCACCATTGGTATGAGATTAGCCTGCAGGTCACTCATGACCGTGGATATCAAGTTCACTTTGGTATCAACGTCTGGGCTGAAATATTGGGCAACAGGTGTTTGGGCCCCTACATGTTGCCTGACTGCATTCCTCTCAAACTATCTGCCTGATGCGCTGGAAGATGTTCGACTTCATGTTTGGCAGAGGATATGGTTCCAACATGATAGTGCACCTCCACACTCTGGAATTAATGTGTGACAGTATTTGGACAGAACATTTCCAGGGAAATGGCTCGGACATTGAGGTCCAATTGTGCGGCCACCATGTTCACCTAACCTAAATCCCCTGGATTTCTTCCTGTGGGGACACCTGAAGGAGCACTTGTACTCTACCCCGCTGATGAATGTGGAAGAATTGGTAGCATGTGTTCATGCTGCTCTTGTTACTGTGGATGCAGCTTTGCTGCAAAGGATCTCGAGCTCTATGATCCGGCGAGTTGCGCAATGTTTGTATGAACAGGAAGGTTGCTTTGAGCATTTGTTGCTCTGAGGACAACGTATTCGATTGTGAAGATAATGCGGTCATTAATATGGACATTATTATTGTCACTGGTTGCTAATGTGTACATCTGAGAGCTCATATTGCATATAGTATAAATGGCAAGTAGATGTTGTGTTATTTTACTGTGCTATCATCTTTAGCATCTCAAAATTGACATTGGTTTCATAGTTATTCTGTCCTATGACAGGTCACTTGTTTCAACTATTTCTTATTTGTCTAACCACGTATTTGTTATGTTCAGTGTTACAAAATGTTATAAATTTATTATACATGTGACCTAAGAAACAGTGTTTATTAAAGTATGAAACTTCAGAATGAAATTAGCAAATAAAAAAAAAGAATAAAATGCACCTCAACACAAGATCGAAACCTTGACCTCCTGCATGCTAACCCAAAATTCTATCCAGTACACCAACTGTACAGCACAACTGAGATGTGCTGACAGAGGTAGTTACCATACATGTAGTTACAGTGTTGCCAAATTGTCACTCTTTAGCATTCTTTTTCTTCCAGATGCAATCGCCTGACGAAATTTTGTGAGAGACATTTCTTTATAGCTGGCATGTGAGGAGTTGCACTGCAAAGCCTGAGTACACGAATTTTGCTTCACCCTGTATATTCCTTATATTGTGTATGTTTGGTGCTCTGCAGCTTGTAGAAATTGTAATTACATCATCTTATGAATTAACTGTTCAACAAAACTGCTTTGTGATAGTGTTTTAGTAATTAGTTTGATGTTCGATGGATCAATATGCACAATAAATTGTAATGAATTGGAATGAGTAATTTTACATTGACTTTGCAAATTGATTTGTAAATATGTCTACAAACTGAACATTTGTAAGTTGGACATGTAAAAAAAAAAAAGAACTGCAGATGTGAGTTAGTAATTCTTTCCCACCACCGTTTAGATATTACAATAATAGAAATTCTTTTTCTTTATCTTGCCAGACTAGTTTTGGGTGTTGCCCATGATCAGCGGTATAAATATTACACAAAAGATGGATGTAAGTTACTTATTACAAGAAATGTGTGTTGTTTGTGTAATGACGATTCTGCTGGTGATGGGTAATGCCTGAAACTAGTCTGATGAAATAAAATACTACCACAAAGTAGCATTTGTTGAATAATTAACTACTCAGATGACATATTTACTATATATTCTTTGTGTCTTCCCAGTTCATGGATCTGAAAACTTCTTCTCGGGCCTCTGGGAATAGTTTTGGAGATATGGAGTCTCATTGTAGCATCATCTTTCTATTGTGGGTGTACTGCAACCCAAATGAAGTCCAACATTTAGATATGTACTCATCAGCATGCTAGCACAAGTTGAATTAGTGCCTTATTTTAGTACAGATTTTGTTGGAACTGAACCAAAAGCCTTCTCAAAATTTATGAGAACCATGCAAAGTGGTAACTCTCACACTTTTCTCTTTTGAACAAATTCATTTTTTACTTTAAAAAGTGATTTCAGTTATATAAACATTTTTCATTATGTCATGTCTTGCAGCTCTCAAATATTGAAGAAAATATGTTTTTAAATGTTTAACGTCAAAGCTACTATTTATTTATTGGCTGACTAGCTTCAGGCTTTGTCCATTTTGACAAGTCACATATTACAGAGAAGAAAATTTGTGATGGGTGAATGTGTCAATAGGGGTAATAAAGGTGATTAAATGCTTCATTTGGTAACTACTGTTAGGCACTGATATAGTATGGGAATGAGAGAGTAAAAAGTTGTTGAAGTCCCCAAGCCCATCATTGCTTCAGCACAGGGATATGTCAACACAAATCAGACACAAGGCATAAACGTTTCAACACAGTTCATCACCAAGAGTGCGACATCAGCAGTTCCATATGTGATTGTGAATGAGCTGAGCAGAAGAGTGTAAGACAAGCACATGCCAATCTGCCTTTGTTGCCCCCATAACATTATGTAAGATACACTACATGTATGCAATAATGTGTATCAGGGAACTGATGGAACAGATACAGTACTAAAATAAAGCCATTAAGCAGATGTAGCAGGTAGAGACTGCTGACCACTCATAATATATGGGACCAATTCAGTGACTATGAATGATATCTCACAGCAAAGCCTCTCCTCAGTTCAATATAAGTACCCTGACCAGTTAGCTTAGAGACAGTCGATCAGTAGAATGATGGCATCCATGTCATTCACACTCAGTTCTCTGTTTATTGTATTGTAACATCTTGTGTGAGATTGTTCCAATATTATCACACTGTGCCAGTCATATTCTTGATGTCTGACATAATGACAGCAGTTTTGAAACTACAGATAACTGACACCAGCGTCCAGCTGCCACTGATGAGTCATCCATGAGTCTACTACCACCAGTTGAGAGCAACAGCTGCTCTTATATTTCACCTTTGTATGAGCCAGAGAACCTATCTGACTGATGGTCCAAGATCAGCGTACATCACATTAGATTTCACAGCATGAGACACTGTAGTCCATCCAATGGGATAACGCAGGCAGTGACCACAGCCAGATTGACCACTGTCAGGGTCACATGTGAACCAATTACACATGCACCACAGTCACACCTTATTCGCAGTGATCTGCCACACAGAAAGTGTCTATAGATGAGCAGGCAGATAACCTGCCAGATCACGAGTGCCAGCCTACAGTTTGTCTGACACACTGACCTCCAGTAGTCTTGAGTTTGCCACTGAAGACAGCAGATTCCACTACAGCCTATGTAGCAACTGGCCATTGCTGAGTCCATAGCTACAAGATGTATATTGAGCTATAAATTGAGTAATAATTCTTTTTGGCAGTTAACAGTGCTCTATATGTCCTCAGGCCACATATCCTGACAAAATAGTAGGAGTTCCAGCCTAGAGTGGGCAACCCTCTACATTTGTTACTTATTTTTATTTAGGATATGTTTGGTGTGAACTGTTATGTTTATGCCATCACACTAAAATGTATCTCGGATCTGCATTAAAAGCTGTCACAGTTGTAGTTACATCTTACTGGATTATGTTAATGTACATAGTATACATATTTTTTAGTGTAATACCTCCAGTATCCAGAATGATGTGATCCATATGACAAAGATATTTTATATACAATAGAGAATTTATTCTTATTAGATTACACTGTGTGTCACACTGGCTTATTTATCATAGGTGTTATTGGAAATTTTGACAGATGTTAATGCAAATAATTTTATTATAATGTTTTATATAATTACAGATATATTCAGTTTACTTCAAAACTATATTGATATCACTGACTATATCCAGTGATAGACACAGTGTTCCATCTTATCTCAGATGTACAGTAAATTTTCATTTCCTTTTCAGCACTATTTAGGAGGAAAAATATCATTTTATTTGTATTTTAATGGAATCCACATATGACAGTATTGTCATGTTGTTATAATTTCCAGTGTATAATTTGTAGTCTTGTATTTGGTGGATGGTTAAGCTAGGATGGTAGGCAATTCATATGTTGATCAAGGCACTATTTAAGAATCCTATGAATCATTTGTAGTCATGAGTTATGGACGTTTCGTAAGAACTTTTTACTGCAGATTTCTATTTGTTCATTTAGCATTTATTCTGGGTGCTTAGTTATTGGAATGTAGATGATTGTGTATTTCTTCTAAAATGTCCATTTACTGGCTTTTGAAGACATGTAAAATAGTGAGATTTCGCTCATTATTTTCAGTGCGTGTTGAAACTGAAAGGTGATTTTTGTTAGTGTTTATGTGTTCTCTACATCTAGTTTTTGATGTTCTGCCTGTCTGTCCAATATAGGATTTCTTACATTTACAGCATTCAGTGTTGTGAATGCCAGAATTGTTATTTTGTTGTGTTTTTACCAATTTGTGGATGATGTTAGTTGTTAATATATTGCTGATATAGAACCCTATTTGAGATTTGTTTTCTTTAGTGTGCAGTTTATTCTATCTGATACATGTCCCCAGTATGGAAGTACTACAAATTTATCTTTCTTTTTTGCTTCAGTCTTTGTCAGCTTGATTTCATGTTAAATAATGCTTTTCTGTTTTCTATTTAATTTCTTTTTTTATGCTTTGTTGACTAACTCTGCATTATAGCAACTACTGATTGCAGTGTTGTAGGTGGACTCCATTGAAATATAAATGAAACAGTATGTTTCCCCTTAAATAGCTCTGAAAAGGAAACAAAAATTTATTGTACTGCTCTGTCATGATGGAATACTATGTCTCACACTGAATATAGCAGTGATATTAATACAATCACAAAATAAATTGAATATATCAGAGATTATATAAAACCTTATAATAAAATTCTTTGCATTAACGTCTGTCAAAGTTCACCATAAAACCTCCAATAAATAAGCCAGTGTGATTCACAGTGTTACCCAATAAGAACAAATTCACCATTTTATATAAAATATTATGTCAAATGGATCACATCATAAGGAAAATATATATGTGTACAATAACACAAAGCAGTAAGGTCTAACTACAATTCTGATCTCTTTTACTGTGTATCTGAGATACATTTAACATTGAAAATAATCAGTTATTGACAATATAATGTAAATGGAAAGATAAAAAGTCTACTCACCAAGCAGCAGCAGGGGAACACACACACACACAAGGATATAACTTTCACAAGCTTTTGGAGACAGTGGCTGCTTCTGCTGGTGGAAGAGTTGAAGGGGAAGAAAGAGTGGTGAAGGAAAAGGACTGGAGAGGTTTAGGGAAAGGGGTACAGTTTAGAAAAATCACCCAGAACCCTGAGTCAGAGGAGACTTACCAGATGGGATGAGAAGGAATGACACTCTCATCCCATCCGGTAAGTCTCCCATGACCTGGAGTTCTGGGTGACTTTTATAAACTGTACACCTTTCTCTAAACCTCTCCAATCCATTTCCTTCATTCCTCTTCTTTCCCCTTTATCTCTTCTGCAAGAAGATGAAGTCACTGGTTCTGAAAGCTTGTGAAACTTATTTACTTTTGACTTGTGTGTGTGTGTGTGTGTGTGTGTGTGTGTGTGTGTGTGTGTGTGTGTGTGCCACCACTTGGTGAGTAGACTTTTTATCTGTCCATTTACATTATGACTAAAAACAAAGATGATGTAACTTACCAAACAAAAGTGTTGGTATGTTGATAGACACACAAACACACACACACAAAATTCAAGCTTTCGCAACCCATGGTTGCTTCATCAGGAAAGAGGGAAGGAGAGGGAAAGATGAAAGGATGTGGGTTTTAAGGGAGAGGGTAAGGAGTCATTCCAATCCTGGGAGCGGAAAGACTTACCTTAGGGGGGAAAAAAGGACAGGTATACACTCGCACGCACACACACACACACATGTGGGATTTTTTTCCCACGTGGAATGTTTCCCTCTATTATATTCATTTACATTATGAGATACAATTAAGTATGATGACATAAACAGAACAGTCCACATTAAATGTATCCTAAATATAAATATATAAGCAGTTACTATATGTATGATTTTGTCACTGATACCTTTATTATCCAAATTCAGTGCATCCAATCATATCAAATTTTCTTCTCTGTGATAGGTGCCTTGTGAAAATGGGCAAAGCCCAAAGTAGTCAGTCAGCAAATAAATAGCAGCTGTGGTGTTAAACATTTAAAAATGTCTTTTCTTCAATATTGTTAGTTACTAACCTGCACTTTATCGAAAGGGGGGTGGTAGATATATACTTAATGTTTTGTGTGTGTCCTTTCTTGTGGAGTAGAATAAGTATCTCTATACACTGCAATTGGATGTCTAAGAAATTATTCAATATGACCATTGACACCTTAGAGCTGTAGTACACAAAATGAAAGAGTACTTAAGGTACTGATTTTGAATGCAGGAGGAACAAGCTCCAAATTCAGTTCCAGCAATGCTGATGTAGATTCTTAGTTGTTCCTGTAAATCAGTTGAAACAAATGCCCTGACGGCTCCTTCAACCAGGACTGAGATACTTAATGTTCCTCCTGACCAGATGAGTTAGTATGTTGAATCTAATGTATTTTAGAATGCTACATTTAGGACTGTCCTCCTTTCCTTCTCTTGAGATATGGAAAGTATTCTCACCTTATTAAAATAGAAATACAGTGATAAAAGTGTAACATCATCACAATTTAGGCAGTCAGAAACTTTGTCACAGATTGTTGCAGTTTAACTGTTGCAGTGCATCACCTGTCCATGTAAAAGTAAGGCATAAATAATTGAAATTTGGCCGTTCCAGAACACACAGTAAGTTGCTAGCAATTTAGTGTTTTCTAATGGGGTGTCTTGTGATTTTATGTTGATCAGTACTGATAATCTGCTTTGTATATACTCCTTGATCAATAGAACTGTGTCTCAATGACATGCCTAAGTGCTATATCAGTGAATAATCAGAAATCAGCCCATGCATCAGAAACCAGGAGAGAAATGGGTGAAGTCACAAGATGAAAGGGCCTCCTGCAGAAGAGAACATGATGCCTAGAGATAGATGAGCTAAACGCAGCTTAATGATGGTGGATTAGACACAAATCAAGACAAGCCTAAAGCATCCTAACAACAACCAAGTGCAAAGCAGAAACCTTTGTTAAAATGATCTCAACAGGCCAAGAGCAAAGAGAATGACAATCTGAATCACAACCAGAGAGAAGAACCAAAAGTCAAGTGAGGTTGTTATCGAATAGTCTGTAGTACAGTGATGACAGCAACCGACAATGTTGGATGTGAGTGCAGAAATGACTGACCATTCACTGGGTGGTCATATTTATACTGATAACAAGGAACTGGTCATATTTGTACTGATCAACAAGAAACACTATTGGCTGACATATCCATGTGGCAAGATTGGTGGCATGCTTGCTATAAGAGCACAATGCTATGGTAGTACAATGCCCTCTAATGGGCATCAAGGTCCGTTTCCTCTGGCAGACATTCACCTTCTGTGGAGCCTGAAATAAAATTTTCCCCTCCCCCCCCCCCCCCCTCTCTGGAACAGCTGTATATGGGAGGAAATGGTCCAGGCAGTGCCATGGGTGATGGAATGGAGGCATGGGCAAAGACCCAGTTCTTTTGACTGCTGTCTGCAGGAAGTGAGGATGTTTGACAGCATCCATCAAAACATCACTGACGATGGGCATTCCTGGGGTTCCATCGACAACATGGATGCAAAAGGGATTCCTGTTGCAACAGTGGGGAGTCATAGAAAGCCTTCAAGGTCTTGAGCTGTCTCACCAAATTGTCATTATTAGGCGGTGGAGGAGACACTGAATGTTCTTGGGGCTGGAACTGGTTGTGGTGGTGGCACTTGACCTCCTTTTGTGTTTGGACCAACATAACCTGCTGCCTGTGGTTCTCCACTACTGTTGCCAGCATCCAAGCCTCAGTACTCTCATAGGAGTGGGCCCACACAGCCATGATGGGCACAAAAAACTAGGAGGGGAGACTAAAGGAGGTGGAGTCAGAAGATGAAGCAGGGTCCACAGTTGCCACCAGTGGAGGAACTCAGTGGGGCTACAATTCTTAATCACCTTAATTCAGTAAGTGCTCAACAACAAGTTGAGGGCCAATGTAGTGGCAGAGAATTTAGCAGCTTTTTTTTAATTGCTGCTTAATTGTCTGAATGAGATGTTCTGCTTCACTATTTTGGGAATGAAGGAAGAGAGGGCTACAAATATGTTTTGTGCATTGACCTTACAGAAATCTTTGAAGGTGGATGCTGTGGGTTGTGGCCCATTTTTGGTGATTAATGTGTGAGGCAACCCTTCAGTGGTCAAAATGTGGGCCAGGGCAGTGATGGTAGCATCGGTCATGGTGGACACCCTAGCAACAACATATGGGTACTTAGAGAGGGATATGGTTCCAGATGTGTGTGTGTGTGTGTGTGTGTGTGTGTGTGTGTGTGTGTGTGTGTGTGATGGGATGGAGGGCTGGGGGTAGGCCATGGAGTGAAAGATTGTGAGGATACCGCCTGTGCAGAAGCTGAACTCATTTGCCAACTGTCAGGTGAGGTAAGTTGTCCTGCCATGGCTCACTTCGCGGAGAACCTGCCGCTAGGTGGTGTCCCAGCATGTGGCAGTGGCAACATGAGCAGCCATAATGGGGAAGATGTCAATGTGTGTAGCCACTCGGCATTGACGTGGGAGCAGAGAACTTCCTGTTGGTCAAAATCACAGTCTGAGCCACCGGGTAGACATGACAGTGTGTTTGCATAGGAGTGTTGTGCCGTGGACTAGTAATGGATAGTATAATTGAGTGCACTCAGGAACAATGCCCATCACTGTCCATTCCAGGAGGCTGGCATGTGGCCCAAATAATGGCACCAACAGCCTGTGATCTGTTATTAAAGAAGACTGCAGTCCATAGAGGTTGACATTAAATTTTGGAATGGGAACCACTATTGCCAATGCCTTTTTTTTCGATCTGGGAATAGTTTTGCTATGCAGGCTTCAATGTTTTGGACATGTATGCTATAGGCTGTTAGGGGTCATCCCTATTTCTGTGTGCAAAGACTGCACTGATAACATAAGTGGATGCTTTGGCCACCAGAGCTAACAGGTGACCAGTAGGTAATGGTGTGAGGTGCATGATTTTCAATTGGGTAAAATCCCAGTTGCAAGCAGGAATCCAGTTGTAAGGCACACCCTGTTTATGTGGCTGATTGGGGGATTGTGCAATGTGGGCTGTGTGGGGTAAGAACTTCGAATAACTTTTGATTTTGTCCAAAAACACCTGCAGTTCATGTAAGTTAGTCTGGCAGGGTAAGGAGTCTGTTTCAGTGATATTTTGATCAGTGGGTCTAACTCCCTCTTTAGTTATCCAATGCCCTAAACACTCCACTTCTGGCTGAAATTACCTGCACCTCTCCAAATGTCAATGCAAGCCTGCATCTTGCAAGCTCATAAAAAGGATGTGGAGGTTTCACAAAGGCACTTGGAAGGAGAGTCCTATAACAGTGCGATCGTCCAGGTTATTGATGCAAGGCATAGGATATTGTGTCAGCTGTTCCAGAAACCTTTGGAAAGTTGCTGGGCTAAGGCAATGCTAAGTGGGAGCTGCTTGCACTTACATCATCCAAAGGGCATATTAATGACAACAATGTTCTGTGATGCCACATCTAAGGGTAACCAGAGGTATGCATCGACATGGTCGAACATGGAGTAGTATCCACTCCAGCATGTTTGGTAGGGAGTTCTTCTGGCCAGAGGATAAATTTCCACCTGTGTTTGAGCATTGACTGAAGTCTTGAAATCTTCAAACAATCGGTGGGAACAACTGGGCTCAATAATAAACATCTCCATGATGCCTTGTTACGTCTGTCACTGGAGTTTGATTAGCATTTCTGTAATAATGCTCTCATGCCAATTAAATGATCGCATGACAAAATGTGCTGCTCTTTGTTGGATCCTCTCTCTCTCTCTCTCTCTCTCTGTCTCTCTCTCTCTCTCTCTCTCTCTCTCTCTTCCTCTCTCTCTTCTATCAGTCCTACTTGGTAAGTATCCCAGATTGGTGAACAATACTCAAGAATCAGTCAAACAAGCACCTTGTAAGCGATTTACTTTGTGTGTGAGTCACATTTCCTCATGATACTTCCTACGAATCTCGGCCTGTTATCTGCTTTTTCTACTATTTGTTTTTTGTGGTCATTGCACTTTTATGGTAGATACTGTTTCTAGCAATTTTTCGCTCTATAGTTTAGTTGTACAGTAGTAGAGTTCTTCCCCTATGTATGCACAACATGCTACATTTATTTATGTTCAGTGTCAACTGCCAGAACCTACACCAGTCATCAATTCTCTGCAGGTCATTCTGCACAGTTAACTGTCTTCTGGCATTATTACCTTCTTATAGACCTCCATATCATCTGTAAACAGTCTGAAAGAGCCTCTGATGATTTCTGCTATATACATTGTAAAAGATGAAAGTCGTATCACACTTTTTTGTGGTACTCTGCAAATTACCTTTACATCTGTCAATGTTCTTTGATTAAAAGTGACACGCTGAGGCCTATCTGCAAGGAAGTCTTGAATCCATTTGAAAATCTGGTCCAGTACTTGGTAAGCTCATATTTTTTCACCAAAATCCAGTCTGGGACAGCATCAAATGCCTTCCCAAAGAAAGGGACACAACATCAATCACTGTAGACTATTGTCCTCTATGGATCTCATGGAGGAACAGAGCAAGCTGAGTTTTGGAAGATCTCTGTTTGCAAAATCCATGTTGATTTTTATAGAGGAAATCTTCATTCTCCAAAAGCATCATAATTCTTGAGCATAAAACATGTTCCATAATTCTGCACAGATGAAGGTCAACAATATAAGCCTATAATTATGTGTATCTGTCCTGCAACCCTTGTTGAAAATGGGAATGACCAACACTTTTTCCAGTTTCTAGGTACCGGTACCCTTTGTTGCTCCAACGATTACAATAAACAGCAGTCAGAATGGGAGCAAATTGTTTCATATAATCTTTGTAGAATCTTATAGGTATCTCATCTAGTCCAAATGCCTTTCCACTACTAAGTGATTGTAATTCCTTTGCTATTTTGTGATCAGTTATTTCTATATCTGATATTTGTACACTGATTGAATAGAGGGAGCATATTACAGTCTTCCATTATCTTCTGTTTTGGTGCCACTATGGTCATTCAGTGAATGGATAGAGGATTTTGAACCACTTACTGATTTTACATATGACCAAAACCTCTTAGGGCTTTTACTCAGATTGCTTGATAAACTTTACTTTCTGAGTCATTGAACACTTCTCTCATTCCTCTCCTAATACTCATTTTTGCTTTGCTGAGCTTGTGTTTGTCAGCTAGGTTATGACTTATCTTGAATCTGTGATGGAGCTCTCTTTGTTTATGTAGGAGTTTTCTGACATGGTGGGTCTATTGCATCCCTTAAGACCTGGCTTGGAACATACTTGTCTAAGGCAAATTGATCAATGCTTTTGAATTTTCTCCATTTGTGTTCTACATCTTCATCCGCAGCACTGGATATTTAATTTTAATGTCAACTACTCAGACACTCTGCAATTTGTATTCTGTCAAGCTTGCTAAGCAAAAATATTTTCCTACCTTTCTTAACATTCATCATAAAATCTTTAGTCATAGTTGCCATCACAGACTTTTAATCACTGACCCCGTACTCTATGTTAATTGATTCAATGATTTCAGGTGTATCTGTTGATAGGAGGTCTTCACAAGTTGGTTCTCTAATTATTAGTGTGAAGTATGACTCTGAGCACTATGGGACTGAACCTCTGAGGTCATCAGTCCCCTAGAACTTAGAACTACTTAAACCTAACTAACCTAAGGACATCACACACATCCAAGCCTGAGGCAGGATTCGAACCTGCGACCGTAGCGGTCGCGCAGTTCCAGACTGTAGTGCCAAGAACTGCTCGGCCACCCCGGCCGGCTGTGTGAAGTAATTTTCAGACAAACATTCAGAATAGTGTCACATGAATCCCTGCCTCTGGCACCAGTTTTGTTAGCATGACTCTTCCAATCCATACCTCGCAAGTTGAAGTCACACCCTATTACAATGGCATGATCAGGAAAATTATTAACAATATTCTAAAAGTTCTCTCTGAAGCTCTATAACACTACAGCTCCTTACCCAGGCAGTCTATAAAAGCACCTGATTACCATTTTTGACTGACCTGTAATGCTAACCTTCACCCAGATTAATTCACATTTTGAAACCATGATAACCTCACTATATATTATCAGATTACTAACTGCACTAACTATGCTGCCACCATTGCTGACTCCAGCGGGGTCAGGGATTTTCTCTGCCTCGTGATGACTGGGTGTTGTGTGATGTCCTTAGGTTAGTTAGGTTTAAGTAGTTCTAAGTTCTAGGGGACTGATGACCATAGATGTTAAGTCCCATAGCGCTCACAGCCACCATTGCTGACTACACTATCCTTATGGTAAATATTCTGATTTGAACTGTTAAGCGTCTAGAGAGTTAAATTTTCAAAGTCAGAATAGAATGGCATTTCTCAAGCACACAAAAGTAACAATACAAGCCAACCACTAGGCATAAACATTACGATACAATTACTCAGTCAACACTCCTGTGTGTGAGTACAAAAAAGCTCAGCAGAAATTCATTTGATGAGTGTAGACCAGCCTACCCCTATTGCTCAAAAACAGTGTGAGGGCCAACATGGTTGAAGATTTGTCGACCGCCCTAGTCAACTGGTGTTTAAAAGTGTGGACAAGCCTCTCCGGCGTGCCATTGGATGAAGGGTAGAAAGGGGGGCTATGGATATGCTTGATACCGTTGGCCTGACAGAAGTCGTAGAAGGAGGATGCTGTGAATTGGGGACCATTATCGGAGACCAATGTGTGGGGCAGGCCCTCAATGGCAAGAACCTGGGCCAGGGCCATGAGGGTAGCCTCTGTGGTGGTGGATGCCATTCAGACAACATAGGCATATTTGGAGTAGGCATCAACGATGAATAACCACATGGATCCCAAAAACTGGCCCACAAAATCGATATGGATATGATCCCAGGGCCAGTTAGGCACAGGCCAGTGTGCGAACGACTGAGGGGGGCTTGCCTGGTGACGCGCACAGACAGTACACCCATGGACCAGGCGCTCAATATCGCCATCAATGCCAGGCCAATGCACATGCCGGCTAGCCAAAACTTTCATACGGGACGTACCCCAGTGCCCACGGTGTAACAAACTGAGCACCCAAAGCCGCAATTCCGGATGGATGGCCACCCGGTGGGTATCTGACTGTGGCCAACAGAAGGACATCATTGACCACGGAGAGCCTGTGGGACAGGTGGCGCCAGGGGCTGAAACCAGACTGCATCCGATGAGTAACATAGGATGGCCACCTGTTGACCACATAGTTGAGAACCTGCCGCAAGACAGGGTCATGGCGGGTAGCCACAGCAATGTCAGCAGCCATAAGAGGAAGACCGTCCAGCGCATCCCGGCGGGCATAATCAATGTGAAAACAGAGGACCTCCTGTTGGTCAAAGGCAGGATCGGGGCCTGCTGGGAGACGTGACAAAGCATCCGCATTAGCATTAGCATTAGCATGATGGCTTATACCAGATGGTGTAAGCATAATTACGTAAAAACAATGCCCAGTGCTGGAGACGTTGAGCCGTCCACTCGGGAAGGTGAGAGTGGGGTCCGAAAAGTGCAACCAAGGGTTTATGGTCCATCAGGAGGGTGAACTTTGCCCCAAAGAGATAGGTGTAAAATTTTTGGATGGTGAACACGATTGCCAGGGACTCCCTTTCAATCTGGGAGTAGTTCCGTTGTACTGGGGTCAACGTCTTAGAGGCATAAGCGATGGGCTGTTCGGAGCCATCAGTATCCCGGTGCACGAGGACGGCCCCAATGCCGTATGCCGACGCATTAGTGGCCACAACCAAGGAGCGGTCCAGAGAGAAGGGAGTAAGGCAAGGGGCAGACTTCAGCATCGCCTTTAAATGGAGAAAAGCCTGGTCACAGGCAGGGGTCCAAAAAAAGGTACCCCTTTGCGATGCAAGTGATTGAGGGGTTGAGCAATGGAGGCAGCCTGGGGCAAGAACTTTAAAGTAACCTTCCCCAGAAACTCCTGCAGTTCCGATTAGCCCTTGGGACGAGGAAGGGCCTCAACAGCTGCGACATTACGACCCGATGGGTGAATGCCATCCTTGCTAAGCCAGTGGCCTAAGTATTCCACTTCCGGTTGAAAAAAACAACACTTGTCCAGCCGACAGCGTAGACCAGCAGACTGCAGACCGTGAAATAAGGCACTGAGGTTTTGCAAATGTTCCTGGCAGGAACGCCCGGTGACCAAGATGTCATCCAGATAATTCACACATGCAGGGATAGGCTGTGTAAGCTGCTCCAGGAATCGCTGGAAAATGGCCGGTGCCAAAGAGACACCAAAGGGAAGGCGCTTGTACTTATACAGTCCAAAAGGCGTGTTGATAACAATGATGTTCTGAGATTTGGCATCCAAGGGCAACTGGTGGTATACCTCAACCAGGTCGATCTTGGAAAAATACTCTCCCCCGGCAAGCTTGGCAAGGTCTTCCTGTTGGGGAATCGGGTAAGTGTCATTGAGGGACTGAGCATTGACTGTAGCGCCGAAGTCCCCACACAGCCAAAGGGACCCATTGGGTTTCCGTATCACCACCAGTAGTGTCACCCATGCACTGTAAGTTACAGGTTCCAGCATGCCAGCGACCTGGAGCCTATCAAGTTCCTGCTTGACCGCTGGCCGTAAGGCCACCGGGAGGGGCCGGGCCTGGAAAAAACAAGGCTGTGCATCTGGCTGGAGGGTGATGTGCGCCTGAAAGCTGGAAGCACATCTGAGATCCAGTGCGAACACTGACGCAAAAGCAGGGCACAGATCGTAAAAAGTCCTGAAAGGGAACAGCCGTGGAAATGACCTTAATTTCATTGGAAATTGAAAAGCCAAACAGTTGAAATGCATCCAGGCCAAAAATATTCGAAGCCGACGGATGGTCGATGACAAAGAGGGTAAGGAGCCGCGGAACATGCTTGTATGTCGCCTGGACGACAAACTGCCCATGAAGGGGAATGGAACCGTCTCCATAGGCGACCAAAGAGCGAGAGGGAGGCGACAACACAGGAGAGCCCAGCCGTGTATATGTCACCATATTAATGAGGGAGATGGTGGCCTCAGTGTCGACCTGAAAACTGACATCCTCTGTGAAAATGCAGAGCATGAGGAAAAGCTTCCGCGCTGATGGGTCATCCTGCAAGACGACCGATTGCAGAGCATGGGCGGTATCATGAGACCCAGGAGGGGCAGGACTGGATCGAGTCGAGCGACTACGACATATCGATCGGATGTGGCCATCCTTGTTACACAGCATGCACGTTTTCCAGTGGTGGGGACAAGCAGCCCATGAATGGCCAGTAAAGCACTGTGGGCAAAATGGAAGTGGGCTGCGTGATCGGCGACGAGGGGCAACCGAAGGCGCCGACACCATAGATACGTTGGAACACAAGGAGTCCCGATGGCGCTGTCCCCTGTCGGCCGGGCCATGTTGACGTTGCGAAGGTGGAACCTGCTGTGACGCTGCTATTGCTGCCACCTGCAGTCACGCCATAAGATGCTCGTTAGCCGCTTAAGCAGTTTCAAAGGAGTGGGCAATGCGGAGAATCTCTTCCAAGGAGGTGTTGTCGAGTTTCAATGCCGCAGTATGGACCTCAGGGTCAGGAGCCAGCTGAACCACCACATCCCAGATCAGGGAGTCCGCATACAAAGCCTTACACTGCTGATTGGTGCATGTAAAATCGCATCGACGGCTGAGACCCTGCAAGTCCAGGAACGATACGATTGACCAGGCTGTTTATGGTACTGGTGGAACTCCAGCTGAGAGGCAACTACATGGTAGCATCAGGAATAATAGTTTGTCAGCAAAAGGCAGATCTCCTGGAAAGAGAGAGCCACAGGATCAGACAACGGTGCCAACTTGCGGAGAAGAAAGAATGTGTCCGGAGAGGCCCAAGACAAAAACAACGACCACTGCAAGGAGTCATCCGTGACATGAAAAGCTGTGAAATGATGTTTCAGCCTATGTAAGTATGTTTCCCAGTCCTCTTTAGCGTCTTTAAAGGGCGGAAATGATGGCAGATGCGGGAAAACATCCAACACCCGAGGACTCGGAAGCTGGTGCAGTAACGCGTCCCGGGCATTGACTTTGTCCGTTACCAACTGCAGCGACTTTTGTAAGATGTCTCACTGGAGCTGTTGCTGCTGCATGAGCTGCTGCTGTTGCTCCAACAGACAGACCAACTTCCCTCCATACCAACAATGACCACCATTGATCTCGTTGCGAAAATGTTGTAACTGCGACCAGGACGGTCGCAGGGTTGTAATGACGGAAAGCACGGCGGGACCCGTGGAGAGGCCCGCAAACAACAACACAACGGAAGAGGATGGACATGACCAATGAAGGACAGAATGAATACAACAAGACTGAACAACAGAGTCACAAGGAAACAAACACGTCCACTCGTACACGAACCAGGAAGTAAGCAGTCTAGTGCAAAGCGTGGTGTAAACTGACGTAAGCAAGATTAAACTGACTGGCTGAGTGAGAGGCCAGTGCTTAAGTATGCTATTGGGGGCACTGCTATTGGCTGCTGGGACCGCGTGTTCAACTGTGGCGCCCTCACACTAAAAGTGGGCCAGGAGGCACGTGCCGCCACAGCTTACGGCGCGATGGTGCAGAGACCTCTATGGGTCTTCGACGTCCATGACGTCTGGCGCTGATTCAAATTCCACGATGCGCAGTACCAGATCCAGTTGGCCTGAATGAAAACTATTAGCAAGTGGACTGCACTGCCTGATGTGATTTTAAGTGTACTTTAATGCTGCTGTTAGTCTTTACTGACATATTGCAACTTGTCAATCTGACAATGAGTAACTTTTTTTATATGCTTTGAGCATCTAATGGCAGTGACCATACACTCCTGTTAATTGTGCATTTTGACATGCAGAGAAGAGGGGTACATCAGTGGAATGATGGCATCTGTACCCTGTAGCAAGGAGGTGGTTCTCAGTGGTATGGCTATTCACTGGTTGTTGTTGCCCGCTGTTGAACTGACTAGTGATTTTCTGCACTGTGGCCTATCTATTTCCTGTTACAATACATAATACTTCACGTAGTCCACCCATTATCAACACAATGTTGTCTGTGGCAGATGACTCTGGTGGCAGCAATTTTCACCAAACTGTGCTGCTCTTGGCTCATCTTTGACATAACAGTGTGTGAAGAACTCAACATCTGGCAGTAATCAAATGTGCTGATATTACAGGTCTTACCACTCCCACATTCATATGTCATGTCAGTATTTAGTGTAAAGTCTGATAATGTCACATTTGAATTATATGTAGAGCTTCTGCATTCACTGTAGCAACAAGAACACCCTCTCTCCAATGCACCAGTTGCCTATAATTCAATTTCTCATGACTGTTAGACATGTTATTGATGAAGGTTCTGGTCATACAGTGCTACTTTTAACAGCTAGTGCCTACTTCCTTGGAAACGTAATTAAAACTTAGACCATGATCTTAGGCAAAATTTTTGGAATAACATTTTGTCGCTTGTTAGGTTGGATATTGTCAAAGGCTACTATTGGTTTTGACTGTATTACAATGTGGTGGCATTGCATAAATACAATTAAACAATGCAACTGTTCTTTTCATGATGCAAAACCTATGAATAAGTTTATAGTCAAGGTCTCAAAAATTCATATTTTACTGAAAAAATATTTGGATCCTCTTTGTGCATGTTGCCACAGCCCAGTACCAGTTCTTTTTAGGTTAGATACACTGTTCACTCTATAGACCCACAATGGTCAAATCTTCAAGAATCTGAAACATGTTAGAAAAAGTGTGATACATAATACAGATTAACAGAATAACTAATACACCGATGTTTCTTCCACAGATCATATGTGAGATATTCCACAAGCATGTGGAAAAATTCAAAATCTCATAAACTTTTCTCTAATGTATTAATAAAATGTCAGACACAAACATTTGAACATGTACATACTAAACTATGTAGGTTAATACCAAGGTCATTGCAGCCAAGCATCATCAAAAACAAAATAGTTGTGAGGCTTACTTCCACAAGTTGCATTACTTCACTGATTCCATGCTGAAATCAGATATTATGTAGCATTTAGATTATACGAGACAGTTACTAATAAGTTCATCAAATGATTTACTGATAAATTCATCAGAAGCGTAGAATGAGTTGGCCCCCTATTAATCTCTTAGGCTCCTCTTAAACTGTGATTTATTATAAGCTTAATTTTTATGGTTGCTGGTAAGATACTAAAAATGTGTTCCCAGATAATGACCATTTTCTGGACCAAAGTGAATGAGTTTAAGTCATTATAAAGATTGTTCTTATACTCTGTATTCATTTGATGAACTGAGCTTTTGGTATGAAAGAAGACTGCATTACTTATGAGAAATTTCACTAAGAAATGAATATACTGAAGAAAAGGATAATATTTGATATACCTTTGTGACAAATTAAAATTGTGTGCCAGATTGAGACTAAGAGGGTGGATCATGCCAAGATTGTTCAGATGGGTTCCTAGTTTGAGTACCACAGTTATATTCCGCCAGGAAGTTTCAAAACAGTGCAAAAGTCATTTCAGAGTCGAAGGTTCATTCAGACCACATTCTCTGGGATGTGGCTAAGCCATCTTTTTTTCCAGGAGTGCTAGTCTGACAAGTTATCCAGAAGAGCTCCTTTTAAACTTGGATAGTAGGAGGAAGGTACTGGCAGGAAGTATAGCTGTGAAGGCAGGTTGTGAGCTGTGCCCAGATACCTCAGTCAGAAGGAGCAGTGCCCACAAAAGTTTATATTTTAGTATATGATTTTAATCTTCTGGGAAATTTCAAAATAGCAGACACTCCCACATGGAAAAAATTATTTGTGCTGGAATATTTGAGAGAGTCTTCAAAAACATGTAGTAAACAAACTAGATATAATGATAGGCAGTTCCCACAATTCCTAACATGCAAACAATATTAGGAGAATGCATTGCATTTATGCATTTGGGTATTTCTGTTGATGGCCATTTGTTTGACAATCTGATATTTTGCCAGAATGAGTGGCTGGGATTCTCAAAGAATTGTCCTGTGTTGCTTACAGTGGACAGAATTGGACCTAATGGGGAAAGATAAAATGTACTTGTGGAGGCATTGTCTAAGGGCCTATCCATAGTCATTATTGGAGTGCCATCCCACTTTGAAACTTGTACACTCTGAGGAGGACCCATTTGTCTTTAGCCAAATTGAGGCACTTACTAATTTTCTTACACCATCTAGCTTCTGTCATGTTTTTCCTAGACCAATTATCTTTTGCCATGCTTTCAAAATATATGTCTGACTCAGTCCACCAACCTGTATATGAATGGCAGAGAGGATCATACCTGGAGTATGTATAGTAGAAAAGACCAAATTTACACTCCTGGAAATTGAAATAAGAACACCGTGAATTCATTGTCCCAGGAAGGGGAAACTTTATTGACACATTCCTGGGCTCAGATACATCACATGATCACACTGACAGAACCACAGGCACATAGACACAGGCAACAGAGCATGCACAATGTCGGCACTAGTACAGTGTATATCCACCTTTTGCAGCAATGCAGGCTGCTATTCTCCCATGGAGACGATCGTAGAGATGCTGGATGTAGTCCTGTGGAACGGCTTGCCACGCCATTTCCTTCCACCTGGCGCCTCAGTTGGACCAGCATTCGTGCTGGACGTGCAGACCGCATGAGACGACGCTTCATCCAGTCCCAAACATGCTCAATGGGGGACAGATCCGGAGATCTTGCTGGCCAGGGTAGTTGACTTACACCTTCTAGAGCACGTTGGGTGGCACAGGATACATGCGGACGTGCATTGTCCTGTTGGAACAGCAAGTTCCCTTGCCGGTCTAGGAATGGTAGAACGATGGGTTCGATGACGGTTTGGATGTACCGTGCACTATTCAGTGTCCCCTCGACGATCACCAGTGGTGTATGGCCAGTGTAGGAGATTGCTCCCCACACCATGATGCCGGGTGTTGGCCCTGTGTGCCTCGGTCGTATGCAGTCCTGATTGTAGCGCTCACCTGCACGGCGCCAAACACGCATACGACCATCATTGGCACCAAGGCAGAAGCGACTCTCATCGCTGAAGACGACACATCTCCATTTGTCCCTCCATTCACGCCTGTCGCGACACCACTGGAGGCAGGCTGCAAGATGTTGGGGCGTGAGCGGAAGACGGCCTAACGGTGTGCGGGACCGTAGCCCAGCTTCATGGAGACGGTTGCGAATGGTCCTCGCCGATACCCCAGGAGCAACAGTGTCCCTAATTTGCTGGGAAGTGGCGGTGCAGTCCCCTACGGCACTGTGTAGCATCCTACGGTCTTGGCGTGCATCCGTGCGTCGCTGCGGTCCGGTCCCAGGTCGACGGGCACGTGCACCTTCCGCCGACCACTGGGGACAACATCGATGTACTGTGGAGACCTCACGCCCCACGTGTTGAGCAATTCGGCGGTACGTCCACCCGGCCTTCCGCATGCCCACTATACGCCCTCGCTCAAAGTCCGTCAACTGCACATACGGTTCACGTCCACGCTGTCGCGGCATGCTCCCAGTGTTAAAGACTGCGATGGAGCTCCGTATGCCACGGCAAACTGGCTGACACTGACGGCGGCGGTGCACAAATGCTGCGCAGCTAGCGCCATTCGACGGCCAGCACCACGGTTCCTGGTGTGTCCGCTGTGCCGTGCGTGTGATCATTGCTTGTACAGCCCTCTCGCAGTGTCCGGAGCAAGTATGGTGGGTCTGACACACCGGTGTCAATGTGTTCTTTTTTCCATTTCCAGGAGTGTATTTTTTAAAGGTATTATTTTGACAGATGATTGGATTTGTCATACATTAATTATTCTTTCTTGGAATATCCAGTAATCCCCAGAAAGAATGGCATGGGTTTTATCTCACAATCGAGATGCCAAGGCTAAAATATTATTCTTGCATTTGTTACAAAGCTGTTCTTTGTGTTCCTCTTCTAGTTTCAAAGATTTTTTCGGATGGTTTATGTAAATATCATTCTGTGTGCTTAGGTTGTGGTACAGGGTGTGCAACAGGTTTCTACCTTTCCTCATGCTTAAAACATTGATCTGTTTATGCTTTTTTTCTTTTGTGATAAACTTAATGTTGGCTGCAGAATCTTTGAATACATTCTCAGGTTCAGATATAAAAAACTTTCTTGAGGCTAAGCAGCTTATGTCCACGAATCAGCATGGTTTAAGGAAGCACCACTCATGTGAAACTCAGCTTGCCCTTTTCTCACTGAGAACTATGGATGAAGAGCAACAGGCAGATTCCATATTTCTAGAGTTCCAGAAAACTTTTAACATGGTGAGCCATTGCAGGCTGTTAACAAAGGCCTGAGCATATGGAATAAGTGTTGTAACGTCAAGTTTAACACATATATTTCAGAATGACACAACACATATAAGTCACAGAGTAAGTTGACAAGCAAGACATGTGTACACGTTAGCATTCGAATGAGCACTGAGTCCCAGTGTAGCGGCCGCTGCTCGGCTGGCCGCTTAGGTGGTGCAGCTGCTGCATGGCTGGCAGACAGCGCCTTACGTACAGGACTCGCGTAATTGGGCGGTGGCGCCTAGAATGATCGGCGAGTCACAACACTTTTCCCCCCTTTGAAATTGTTGCACTGGTCTTGATGGAGGTGTCCTGGAGATGGCTAACATCCATAGGTGTTGTTTGACTCGCTGTAAAGTCTCGAGGAGGAAGCTTCCCGTATGGACGGAAGTGTCCCTGATGATAACGGGTCGAGATGACAGGAGACGTAGGGGTTGAATCTGCTGGGGCCCCATGCACCAATCTGCCCATTGCGGCAGTTGATATGACAGGAGACATGGGTGATGTGTGGGCGTCCGTTGGAGGAGGAGGCAAGTAGATTTGCTCTGACAGAGGATGGTCATCCGGTTCCTGCATGGGCACGTCTCCTGGTGGCGTCTGTTCTTGTGCTGGCATCGCGATGATGGTGAGAGGGCTGCGTTGTGAGTATTGAGAGATGCCAAGATCCCGAGCGTCAGGTAGAGCCAAAGGTGGTGTAGCGGCATTCGGAACAGGTGTTGCTGGCACACGAGGCCAAAGCTGGTCCGAATGACGCACTGTAACACCAGTGTCTGTCTGGATTTCATACAGGCATCTGCCACGGTGTCTTAAGATGCGGCCCGGGCTCCATTTTGGCCGCCTGCCATATCCCCGTACCCAGACGAGGTCGTCAGTGGTGAACCGGCCAAGTGAAGGCAATCGCGGCCATGAGGTGGAAGGCCGCAGAAGATGAAGTAGCGTGCGGGGCTGTCGGCCATGTAAGAGCTCAGCCGGGCTGTGGTCGCCCATGGGGGTGAAACGGTAAGACACCAGAAACTGGAGAAGCACATCATCAGCAGCAGAAGAAGTCAGAAGTTTCCGCATCTGAGCCTTAAATGTGTGGACCAGTCGTTCAGCCTCACCGTTGGATTGTGGATGGAACGGCGGGGCCGTGACATGCATAACGCCGTGACGAGCACAAAAATTCGCAAATTCAGAACAGGCAAATTACGGACAATTATCAGTAACAAGATAGAGGGGAGGCCTTCCAAAGAAAAAATGCGGGCGAGAGCACTGGTGGTTGCCGCGGTGGTAGGTGACGTGCAACGGACAATGAAAGGAAAGTTAGAATAGGCGTCAATTACGAGGAGCCAATAAGTACCTAAAAAGGGTCCCGCAAAGTCAGCATGAATGCGCTCCCAGGGCTTCTCAGGCGAAGGCCACGGTGACAAAGATGACTTCGGGGCAGCGGCCTGTGATGCACAAGGGCCGCAGGCAGCGACCATGTGTGCTATTTCAGAGTCGATGCCAGGCCAGTACACATGACAGCGCGCCAGAGATTTTGTGCGAGACATACCCCAGTGCCCTTGGTGAAGGAGGTGCAAGACCGAAACATGCAAAGATGCAGGTACCACAACACGCGGCGAAGCATTGTCAGTGGAGAGGAGGATAACACCATCCCTAGCCGTGAGGCGGTAGCGCAAAGCGTAGTAGTTCCGCAACGGATCAGAAGTCTTAGCAGACGGGCGATCTGGCCAACCCTTCTGAATACAGAGTAAAACCTGGGAGAGGGTAGGGTCAGAACCCGTAGCAGCTGCCAGCCTGTCCCCAGTGATGGAGAACCTGTCCACAACCCGCTGCTCGGCAACATCCAGGTGGAAACACAAAAGTTCGTCCCTATCGAATGCCTGATCACGACCCATGGGAAGGCGAGACAGAGCATCAGCATTTGCATGTTGAGCCGTTGGCCGGAAATGAATCTCATAATTGAAATGAGACAAGTAAAGAGCCCAACGCTGGAGGCGGTGTGCTGCCTTGTCGGGAAGTGACGTTGATGGATGAAACAAGGAAACAAGTGGTTTGTGATCTGTAACAAGATGAAATTTTGAGCCATAGAGAAAAACACCAAACTTATGAAGAGCATAAATAATGGCCAAAGCTTCTTTCTCAATTTGAGAATACTTTTGTTGGGCATCTGTGAGCGTTTTGGAGGCATAAGCAATGGGTTGTTCCAAACCGTTAGAAAAACGGTGCGCAAGGACTGCACCGACCCCGTATTGAGAGGCGTCTGTGGCAAGAACAAGATGTTGGCCAGGTCGATATAAGTAGCCAGGCACAGGGCCTGTTTCAGCATAGTCTTCAATTTTTGGAAAGCCGCTTCGCATGATGCGTACCAATGAAAAGGCACGTTTTTATGCAAGAGGTGATGCAAAGGCTGAGCCACCGAAGCCGCAGATGGTAAAAACTTGTGATAGTGTGCTATTTTCCCCAAGAAGGCCTGCAGTTCCTTAAAAGATGTAGGGTGAGGAAGGGCATCGGTCACAGCGACAGTTTGCCGAAGCGGACGAATACCATACCGAGAGAGTTGAAACCCCAAGTACGTGATAGATGCCTGAAAAAATTGTGATTTCTGAAGATGACACTTAAGACCGGCGGTCTGAAAGACATGAAAAAGTGTGCGGAGATTTTGAAGATGTTTTTCAGTGGTGGAGCCAGTGACAATAATGTCGTCCATGTAATTGATACACCCAGGGACAGGGAGCAATAATTGTTCCAAGAATCGCTGAAAGAGAGCAGGGGGCTAGCAACCCCGAAAGGCAAACGTTGGTATTGATAGAGGCCGAAAGGCATGTTAAGGACCAAAAACTGCCGGGAAGCAGCGTCGAGAGGAAGTTGATGATAACCTTCTGACAGGTCAATTTTAGAAAAATACTGGCCTCCAGCAAGTTTAGTGAACAGTTCTTCAGGACGGGGCATGGGGTAAGTGTCGATGAGGCATTGAGCATTTACAGTGGCTTTGAAATCGCCACAGAGATGAATATCACCATTTGGCTTAGCAACGACAATGACAGGAGAGGACCACTCACTGGAAGTGACAGGAAGCAAGACCCCTGAAGTAGTGAGATGATCCAACTCCCATTTTACCCGATTACGAAGGGCCACAGGAATGGGCTGAGCCCAAAAAAACTTAGGCCGAGCAGTGGGTTTGAGCGTGATATGAGCTTCAAAGTCGTTTGCATGGCCTAACCCAGGAGAAAAAAAGGGACGAAAATGTTGTCGACAAGGAATCCAGTTGAGCATAAGGAATAGCATCAGAGACAATATTGACAGAGTCATCTATGGAGAACCCAAAAACGGGAAAGGCATCGAAACCAAAAAGATTTTCTGCGTTGCTCTGGTCGACCACAAATATGGGAACAGTGCTAACGATGGATTTGTAAGAGACCTCAGCATTAAACTGTCCCAAGAGAGAAATCTTCTGTTTATTGTATGTCCGTAATTGCCGAGTGACAGGTGACAGGAGTGGAGAACCCAACTGAAGATACGTCTGAGAATTAATTATAGTGGCAGCAGAACCAGTATCCACTTGCATGTGAACATCTCGACCAAGGATTTGGACAGTGAGAAATAACTTCCCTGAAAGGGAAGAAGTGCAATTGACAGACAACACAGAATCAGAATCAGCGTCATGTTCATGAACATCATGTATGCGGTCGGATTTGCAAACGGAAGACACATGACCTTTCTTTTTGCAATTGTGACACACAGCCCAACATTGGGGACAATCCTCGCGTGAATGTTTCGTAAAACACCGTGGACATGAAGGAAGTTGCCGGGGGTTTTGCTGCAGTTTCTTAGCGGGTTGTTTACGGCTAGGCCGAGGCTGCGCGTAGGAGCACACTGCGGCCACGTCGGCCGGCGGGGACACGCCACACGCGGCGTCAACAGCACACAGAGGTTGTATTTCCCCGACATCACCCCATGCCTCTATTTGCACCCCAGCGCCACGAGAAATTTCAAAGGACAGCACAATGGAGAGAACTTCATCTAGAGTCGGATTCGCCAACTGAAGGGCACGTTGCCGAACTTCTTTGTCGGGTGCCGACCGCATAATAGCATCCTGTACCATGGAATTGGCATAGGATTCTTTGTGAACGTCACTAACAAATTGACACTTTCGACTGAGGCCGTGAAGTTCAGCAGCCCAAGCGCGATAGGATTGATGTGGCTGTTTTTGACAACGATAAAAGGCAACACGAGAGGCTACCACATGCTTTTGCTTTTGAAAATAGACAGACAGAAGTGAGCACATTTCAGCAAAGGACAAAGACACAGGATCCTTCAAAGGAGCCAATTGTGACAACAACCAATACATTTGAGGTGAAATCCTGGAAAGGAACAGAGACTTACATGGTTGTTTGTCCGTGACATGAAATGCCAAGAAGTGCTGTCGAAGACGTTTTTCATAATCAGACCAGTCTTCTGCCGTCTCGTCGTAAGGAGGAAAAGGAGGTATAGCCAACGACGAGAAACGCGCCGCATTTGACGCCGCGTCAAAATCGCGAATCGCCGCTGTTAGAAGCGTTTGCTGTTCAAGGAGATTTTGCAATAGTTGCTCGACAGTAGCCGTGGAACCCTGTGGGTCAACGGTGAATAGGAAAAATCCCATCCTAATTGCCAATTGTTATAACGTCAAGTTTAACACATATATTTCAGAATGACACAACACATATAAGTCACAGAGTAAGTTGACAAGCAAGACATGTGTACACGTTAGCATTCGAATGAGCACTGAGTCCCAGTCTAGCGGCCACTGCTCGGCTGTCCGCTTAGGTGGCGCAGCTGCTGCGTGGCTGGCAGACAGCGCCGCACGTAGAGGACGCGCGTAATTGCGCGGCAGCACTTTGAATGATCGGTGAGTCACAACAATAAGTTCACTGATATGTGAGTGACTCAAAGATTTCTTAAATAATAGACCCCGGTATTTAAATATTTGGGCATAATGTTTCAAACCAATATGAGGTGGAACAAGCATGTGGGAACTGTGGTAGGGAAGGGAAATGGTAGACTTCGGTTTATTGGGAGAATTTTAGGAAAGAGTGGTTCACCTGTAAAGGAGACTGCTTGTAGGATGCTGGTGTGACCTATTCTTGAGTACTGCTCGAGTGTTTGGAATCCATATCAGGTTGGATTGAAGGAAGACATAAGCAATTCATAGGAGGGCTGCTAGATTTGTTAACAGTAGGTTCAAACAAGAGATGCTTCAGGTGCTCAAAGCTCTTGTTTGAACCTACCAGTAACAAATCTAGCAGCCCTCCTATGAATTGCTTATGTCTTTCTTCAATCGACCATTTCCCTGTCTGTACGCCTCTGTATCAGCCCTAATTTCTCATATCTTATCTTCATGGTCATTATGCACGATGTATGATGGTGAGAGCAGAATCGTTTGGCAGTGTGCTTCAAATATCAGTTCTCTAAATTTTCTCAATAGTGTTTCCTGAAAAGAACACTGCCTTCCCTCCAGGGATACCATTCCATTTTTAGTTTTCTGTAAGTTGTTAGACCTAGTAACCCATGTATCTTCCAGGCATAGTCTTCAGTCTTCATGACAACAATTGAATTCCCTTTGTCAGCAGACTGAACCAATATGTTTATGTCAACATTAAGCCTCATAATAGTTCATTGCTTCTTTCCTTCTAGATTGCAATCAGTTTGATCTCTCCCAATAAGATTTCTGGCAATCTTGGTGTGTGTATTTCTTCATATTTTTCACAGGAAAGTGTCTTGACAACATTTTATGTGTTGGCCGTAATGCCCTAGTGGACACAACACAGCATATTATGTGAGAGCCAAATCATTCTATTGAGTCATCTTCTCTCCCTGTGGAGAAACATAAGAACGTGTCCATCTGTCTTGCCTTGCCACCTCGGTTATATCAGTTACTAAAAGTACATTATAACTATGTACATTACCCTTACCACACACCATGCCATACAGCATCAGCTTGCTTGTGGAGTATTGATGTAGATATATACCGTCTGGGTAAGTGCTCATAGGTCACTGAGATACTAAATGGCAAAACATTTGACATTACTGCTACAGCTACATGGAGGAGTGATTAGCATTTTCATCAAGCACTTCCTTGAAAGAATCAAGAAATCAATTTTTTTCACTGAATGACATGCTAGTCACTTTTAATGCAATTTTGTTGTTTATATATGTATTGCTTAAGAGCTAACCAGAGCGCATCCCACTTCCTCTTACTTCACATAGATCAGAAATTTCTCTGAACAGTTGAAAGATACTGTCATGAGAAGTGCTTTAACTCTGGTGGTGGCCAGTTTCTGTATGAATTAATTTCAAGAAATAATCTCTGTACTCAGAATATGGAAGTCTACAGAGTGATACAGACACATGGATGATATCTTCATCCAGTGGAGACTTGGTAAGGAATGGCTTGGTGACATCCTGAAACATAAACAATCTTCATGCCAGCATTCAGTTTACCATATAATTTTACTTTGGAAATGGAGATGCTTCCTTGACATGTTAGTTATGAGGGATGGTGCAGACTTTGGATGCACCATGAACAAAAAACCTGTAAATGCATATCAGTATTTACTTAAGCTATTGACTCATCACCTGATCCAACAAAATAGGTGTATAATCAATAATCTTGTAACAGGTGCGAGAATAAGCTGTGGCGGTTTCAAAACACAACACTTGGAATTTATTCTGTGGGACAAGGATCTTCCATGGAGGACATTTAAAGTATGACAAAACCTAGTATCTGGCAAAGTGACACTTTTAAAAGAGAAATTCTGGATACAGCCCACCTGCCATATTCCTGTGGATAATATTCAGTCTGTGAAAACATGGCAGAAAACATGACACACCAATGAAGAAAATCAGTGAATATCTCTGATTTTTCCTCAGGTGTTTACTGAATTCTGTACACATGTGACATGCTATATATAAGAATGATGGGATGATTCAGATTATGGAACATGGAACATAAGTTAAACTGAAGTCTTGGACAGATGAAGGAATCAGCTGTGGCTGAGTACACATTGAGTGATGCAGAATATTGTACAAAATTCACCAAAACACATGTTCTACATGTAAAAAGGAGTTACCATACCTATTTGTTCCAAGAAGCCAAGGAGATCAATAAACACAATAACAATTTCAAAAAACAAGTAGAAAACTTCATGTTTAAGTTATATAGGACTTCTTCTGACCACAGGTAAAAGTGGGAAGCACACTGGTAATGACCATGGAAACACCCTTGGACATACTGCTACAAATAAATGTAACTTCTGCCCATGAGACAGACTTCAGTTCACCACAAATTATGGAAGATAATTCTTAAGAATTCCAGCACTTTGTGCTGGTGTACGTTATCCCTATCAAACAGCCTTTGACAGAAGACTCAAAAACAGATGCATCCATGCAATATGTAAAGAAATCACCAGAAATTATCTGTGATAATGATAGGAAACTGAAACATACATTATTTTTCTACACAACCTTGCTACACTTTAATGCACTCTGTCCAATGTTTCACAAGTTTTTTGATTCTGTCAGAAAAAAGGTTTTTGGTTGCACCTGTAACCGTTTTTGCACCACATCATTGACTTCTTTATTGTTTCGGCTGTCCATTTGGCAGAATGTGTCCAAGCATTATCTTTCTGAAGATGACACCATTTCACAGTTTTCTGCAACATTTGGATCTGACTGCAGGCTTCAGTTTAGTTCGTAACATGCCACAGTAGTTCTCACTGTTCACGGTTTCACCTCTTGAGGTGAAATGAATGGCTACCACTTCTACCATGTCCGAGAATAGTTTTAGCATAATCTTGCCAGGTGATGGTTTACATTTAAATTTCCCAACTTCTGGTGATAATGGGTGTCTCCAAAGCAAGCTCACACCTAACTTTCCAGTTCATGATAGTGTACCCACGTTTTGTGTGCAGTAATGATTTGCTGCAAAAATCCATCTCCCTCGTGATGATAATGGGCGAAATGCTTACAACAGATGTCCATGCTTTGGATCTTATGCTACACTGCCATTTCTTTCAGTACCACTTTCCAAAAATTTTGCCTGTTGTGTAAGATGGAATACATTGTACAATGAATGATATATGTAATGTATTGACGATTTTGTCCACTGTGATTCAGCTATTTTTCCTCACCACACCCACAATGACCTCCAAATTGTCCTCAATTGTTGACATCAGTGGCCTGCCAATCTTTCCTCATAACATAGAGAACTTCTTCCCTGGTTGAAATGCTCAATCTATTTGTAGATATTGCTTTGCGATAAAGGGCTGTCACCATACAACACTTGCATTCGACAAATATTTTTTACAGGTTTAATACCTTCCACAAACAAAAAGTGAGTCACTGCTCTTATTTCCTGCTTGGTGCAAATTGAAAATGGAGCTGCTATGTTCCATGATTTGCTACAACACAATGACTAACACAGGAATAAGAGTTACACGTTCTGTAAGATTGTTGTAGATGACAATATTTCATTCCTGGATGCTAGCAGTGTTACCAAGCGCTACAGTGAGAAATTGCAAAAGCCCCCTCCCATCGTACAAAGCTTGATGCACAGAAGGCCAGTGCATGTAATGTTATATGACTACTGCAGTATACATCTTCCATGGATGTTACATATCAACTGTCACAGTGACTGAAAGCATCACATGCTCTATGCTATCAGCAGTGCTCCTGCATTGATGATTATTAAGGTATGGTAAAGGCTGCTGTGAACAACCATGGTTTGCAACTAGTTACTCAGATACTTAGGTAGACTTCTCTGCATTCACTGTAGTATCAGTCACCAGTCAAATGGTGGCTTGTTATTCATTGCACTTTTGGGTGTGTCATCACATTTTAGAGTAGCAGGTGGTTGAGGCTGACATTTTTCCTCGTTATTTCAACTTCAAACTAGGAAGCCATCTTATGATGAATTTGACAAATGCACCATCATAAAAGACCTCAGTTGTTCTCAAGGAAGTGAAGGATGATGTGAGTTTGTGTAATGTATCTAGAATACCAAGCCATTGTGGAAAAGCCTACAATGGACAGACCAAATGTGAAATACTGGAACATTGAGGGGAACAAGATTGTCACACTCTCCATTCATTGCCCTGTAAGCCAACCATAGGTGACAACTGTAACTTCATGGGACATATGGAAGTTTGGATCAGGCATGGAGATGTGCTCATGTAGCTGAAGTGGTTCAGGTGACCATTTACAATAAGCAGGAAATCTGGGTTCAAGTCATGGTCTGGCGCAAATTTTCATGTGTCACAAACAGCTGACATCAATCCAGATTTGTAAAATGTGAATCTGTTTCAAAGACATTATTTGGTTTATTCTAGCACAAAAACCTTTCAACAATGAGATACTTTTGAGATTCGCTTGAAGTACTTTTGGTGGATGACCTTATTTTCAGGCTAGTGATTTTCATCTTGGTAAATTTCAGGACCCAGTCATTTCTTGAATTTTTTCACAGAGACAAAATTACACACCTGGTACCACATCCAGGGATAATTACTCAGTATGACTACCAAATTTGAATGCCATAGGTGTACAGTTCAAAAGGGGGTGTGCATTTAATAACACCATTACAAGTGTGCCAGCACATCTCTGATGCAGCACAATACAATAGAGGGCACTAAATTTAACAGAGGATGGTAATGAAGCTAAGACCCATATGCATGCACTGCCACCCCAGTTGTTTTGTATAAACATAGCAAAGTTCATTAGTGATTTCTAGTACTAAAATTCACCAGAAAATGGCTGTCTGGTTATCAGCTGAAAAATCAGTGCAAGAACTCAATATCATCTAATTGCAATGCTGAAATCTCAAGGAACACTCATTGTGCTGTGCTGAGATTTTTCCAGTGTGTTCACAGTCTTTAGTTTCTCAATATTTTAAGCAAACTGAAGCCAAAAGCTATTTATATTGATAGTTTCTCTTGTATTTGTTGACTAAATTCAATTTCTCTTGTTAGACTTGTTTGGACATACCTGAAATGAATAAAATATGTTATCTACTCCCAAATTATGTCAGTTTTGTGTGCTTACGAGTTACTGTAGCAGGAGCTCACAAAGGCTAAAAAATCACAACAATTAGTTTAGTGATCAAAACAAAATTATGTCACAATCCTTGACTCTACTGTTTCAACCAAAATGTAAGAAAATTATGTGAAGAGCCTGAGTAACGATAACTGATGTCTGAATGTACATCTACATCCACATTCAGTGAACCCCTGTGATGTTCATGGTAGAAAGTAGTTCCCATTGTACCAGTTATTAGGGCTTCTTCTGATTCTGTTCATGTATGTAGCATGGGAAGAATGACTATTTAAATGTCTGTGAGCATGCTGTAACTAATCTGATCTTGTCCTCATGTTCTCTATGAGAGTGATATGTAGGGGGTTGTAGTATATTCATAGATTCATATTTTAATGCTGGCTCCTGATTTTTCTAAGTGGGCTTTCTCTGGATTGCTTGCATCTATCTACAAGTTTCTTGCAAGCTCAGTTTCTTCAGCATCTCCATGATACTTTCTCATGGGTCAAACAAACCCATGACATGCACCTCTCTGCATACATTCATTATCCCTTGTTACTCCTACTTGGTACAGGTTGCACACACTTCATCAATACTCTAGGATGTGTTGCACAAGTGATTTGCAAGCAGTCTCATTTGTGAACTGATTGCATTTCTTTACTATTTTATACCAATAAACCACAGTCTGCCACCTGCTTATCTATGACCAGACTTATATGACCATACCACTTCATACCCCTATAATAGCAGAATTAGTTATTTTTCCAGATGACACTAGAACTGTAATCAATCAATCCATACATGCATACATAAACAGAAGCAGCGGTGAACAATGTTTTTAAAAGCATCAGTGACTGATTTTCTGCAAATGGTCTCAAACTCAATTTAAAAAAGACACAACATGTTCAGTTCTGCACATCTAGTGTTGCTACACCAATGATAAATGCAACACATGGTTAGGAAATAATAAATAGGGTGTGAAGTTTCTAAAACTTTTGATTACTTGGCTAGTGATAGAAAATGTTTGACAGACAGAAAAGTAAGATTTGAAAACAAACTGAAAAAAGTTCTGTAGAAGCATTTCTATTATTTTAATGTGTAAAAAGTGGTGGGCAGAATTTAATAACTCACATCCGTGTATTTAAAAAGTCTTATAAATGTTCAGCATGTAGCAATATTTACAAATTAATTTGCAATTTGAATAAAACTGACTTTTCCCCCATAATTATGAGTAATTGTAGAAGTGATTCTCTGAACTTGTAAATAACTCACTAACTAACTCAAAAAGTGCTACACCCGAGTATTTGTATGAGTTAACATTGAGTTGTAATGTGTTGCTACTGTAGTCATAGGATACTATGATTTTTTTCAGTTTGTGAAATGTCCAGTTTTACATTTTTGGACATTGACAGCAAGTTCCCAATCTTTGCACCACTTTGAAATCTTATCAAGGTCTGACTTAATATTTAGGTAGCTTTTCCTAGGCATTACTTCATTATAGATGACTGCATCATCTGCAAAAACTCTGAGGTTGTTATTAATGTTGCCTGAATGGTCTTTAATATAAAATATTAACAGCAAGGGTCCCAACACACTTCCCTGGGACATACCCGAGGTTGATTTGATTTGATTTCAACAGGGAAGCTAAAACAGCTTTAGTCTAACCCACCAGTGCCCACACCGAAACCAAGTTTATTGTGTGGTATCGCTCCCTGTATATCTAGTAAAGCTAACCAATGCCCTTAAATATTGTAAGGAGCCCCTTTACCAGATTTTTGTTAGAAGCAATTTCTTCAGGTCTAGTTGTCCCGAAAATTATGTATCTCTTGCTCTCCAATGCCATGCATTTGAATATTAGGCATGATGCAGTTTCTTCACCCTCATCACAGATCCTACATTTAGGGTCTTCCTCTGTTATACACATTGTATGTAGGTGCTTTTTGAAATTCCCATGGCCAGTCATCAGTCCAGTCATGAGTTCAATCTCTTTCCTGTTCAATCCCAGGATTACACAGCTTCTTTTAAAACACAGCTTAGGCAACCTTACCTTACCATGTTTTTGTTTATAGACCTTGGTCCAGTATTCTGTGTGCTGTTTCCTAAGCCAGTTCTGTAGTTCTAGTTTGATCATAGTCTTAGTGATGGTCAGGACAGGTTCTGGTCCAACAAATGGAGTTGTTGCCCCCATTCTGGCCAATCTGTTGACTTTTTCATTGTCACAGATGCCTGAGTGGCCAGGGGTCCACACTAGGTTTACACTATTGCTTCCACCTAGCTCCACCAGAACCCTGTAGCATTCTGCAGCAATCTTAGATCTCGTTACAGGAGCTGCCAGTGATTTCAGGGCTGCCTGGCTGTCTGAATAGATGTGGATGCTATGGTCCTTGTAGCACCTATTCAATATTATCCTCCACACATGCCCTGATTGCAGTAATTTCAGCTTGGAATACTAAGGCCTGTTTTCCTAGACATATGAGGCCCTCCAGTCTTGGCTGAACACCATACACCCCTGCCACAGAACCTTGGTCTGATTTCAACCCATCAGTGAATCAAACAGTGTCCCCCGTATGGTCTCGAACTGTTTTTTCCCACTGCTTCCTGCTTCCAATTATTATATTATAAGGCCTGTTGAATCAGCTGGGAGTTATTATATAGTTGGATGGCATTTCCCCAGCCATTCCTATATTTACCTCACTCACTATCCTAGGGTGTGATTCTGGATATCCCAATGAGATCCAATTTTTACCAGTTTTAAGTCTGTATGCACCAGCTGCTGCCCTCATCTTGACCCAAAGGTGTAGTGGAGGCATGTCCAGCATGGCTGTCATCCCAGGGGTTGGTGTGGTGCCTGTTATGGCTAAGCAGGCTAGTCTCTGTGCCTTAGCAAGCTCCTAAGCTGCAACCCAGTTTTGCCACAAGCCCTTCTGGTACTCAGTAGAGTACCTTTCACCTTGGAACAGATGCTCTTAATGTGAGGGGTCCATGTTATAGAGTTTCATTGAAGAGCTTTAGATTCCAATTTGAGTGTTGGCTATGCCTCTTCGTGAATGGCACCACAACAGTCTTCTTAGGATTAAACCTTAGACCCTGTTTAATGCACCATTCTTGCACAATGTCTAATGCACCTTGTGACATATTTCTAACTGTGTCAGCAAATTTGCCAAATATTACTATGACAAGGTCATCTGTGTATTCTTGGCAAAAGCATTGTCTGGAATTTAGTTCCTCAGCGAGTTCGTTCACCTCTAGATTCCACAAGAGAGGGGACAGAACTCCTCTTTGTGGACGACCTCAAGTGGTGTTAATTACCATCTTTTCATCCATCATGGTAGCCTCTACCTTCCTTCCACTAAGCATGGCTCTAGTCCACTTACATATAGTGGTCCCTAGGGCATGCACCTTTGCTGACCTTACCCTGGAATTGAAGATCATGTTACTGAAGGCCCCCTCCATGTCAAGGATGATGCAGAGGGCTATTTCTTGAAAGTGAAGTGCTTTCTCCACCCTCCCAATGAGTTGTTGGAGAGCTCTCTCACATGTTTTACCTAGATGATATGCATGCTGGTTTGAATGTAGAGGGGCCCCAATTAGCCTCCTCTTCCCATTATATAGATTAACCAGTTTTTCCAATGATTTAAGAATGAAGGAGAACAGACTGACTGGTCTCATATCCTTGGCCTTGGTATGACCAATTGGCTTTGGAATGAAGACAACCTTCACTGCCCTCCAAGCATTGGGAATGATTCCTACTGCTAGGCTAATCCTGAATAACCTGCATAGGACTCTTCTGAGATTCTCTCCTGCCTGTTACATGAAAGCTGGAAAGATTCCATCTGGGTGAGTTGAACAGTTGGACTGTTCCCACCACCCATTGGATTTTCTTGAAGTCCACACACTCCTTGGCCGATTCTCACCCCTACTGTTGGTGTCCTTGCTGCCCCACACTAGGTTGTGGGCATTGGCATCACATCCAACCAACAGTAGGTCACCTTGCTGATGGCAAGCTTCTATCAGTCTCCTCAACTCCAACGGAGGAGGAGAGCTGCCTTTATAACGAAGGTATGCTGACACCAAAACAATTTCCCTCGTGATACCTTCCTCACATTGCAGCATCCTGATGGTCATGGTCCCTGGACCAGAAATCCATCACTGGCATGAAAGAAATTCCATTTCTTACATAAATGCATGTTCTGGAGTTACTTAGATTTCTAGCATAAATCAACTTACTACCAGTGCCACTGAGGCCTGATACTCCCCCTTTATATAAGGATGTTTCTTGTATCAGGGCCCCGTCCACTTCCTGTCTCCCCAGGCAGCGGCTCAGGGCAGCAGTAGCCCCTTTACTGTGCTGCAGATTAATCTGCCACACCTCCAGTCTCCATCTTGCTGCCATCATTGCCTTTGAGGTCTTTGATTACCCTGACAGTGACCAGTGTGAACCCTAAAAACAATTTCAGGTCTTGTCTCACAGGACTTCTCTCCGACCTCCACCACCATGGTTCGTCCTTCCAGTACAGCCTTCTTGTTAATTATTCTCCAGTCCTCTGTTGAGACTTTTGGGTTCTGGATCCTTATTTTCTCAAACAGAGTCTTTAGAGAGACATCCTTAAGGATCTTTGGCACCCATGTTGATACCTTTGTAGTCTTAAGAAGCTCTGCTGCCATCTTGACCACCAGCTTCACATCCTCTCCCAGGGATATCATGGGCACCTTGTCCTTAAGCCATTCCACTGTGTGCACCCCCTCACAGACAAAAATGAGGGCACCACAATCTAGATAGATCTTCTGCTGCAAGGTGATGGCTACCAGTGGATAGCTTCGTAGCTTCCTGGATAACTGCCACCTTAAAAACCAAGACTGCAGTACTATAGGTCTGTTTCCCTCTTTCTTGCCTCAACTATTTCTGGGCTTGCTTATCCAGGGAGGAGGGAGTCCTGGATTCCTTCCTTATCCTCTTGCTACCTGTCTTTGATGTTTTGGTGGTCTGCATATCCCCTTCAACCTGAGACAGTTTTTTCTTGGGGGTCTTGGGCTCAAGCCCTTTTAATTCCCTCCACTTGTGTTTGGGAAGCCATTCTTTCCCTTCCTTTTGTCTCTGTTCACTGAGGAATTTCCTCTTCTGGGCCACAGACAAGGCTTTAATCTTGATCTGGTCCAACTTCTCAATTACAGTTCCCACTACTGGCTCAGGTCTAGACCCTGATTCAGTAGTGGGAGTTCATTCCGTTGGTTTTGACCCCAATGTTTGGGTGTCTGAGATCTCAGTTTGCCCCTCAGTTTGTTTTAAATTATTATTATTATTTTTTTTTTTCGTGTCCATCTTGGTCCCACAAGATTTCTGGTTCTACATGGTCCACACCACGAAAACCCCATGCAGTGTAGGGCTACTTACTCATGGAGGTTGCCTGGTACCCCTGAGGCTCCGCTTGTAACACATCTTCCTATGTGTCATGCACCCCTTGGCATGGATCACATCGCACCTTGGGTTGGAAAAGGAAATTGGGTAAGGACTAGGAGTGGATAAGGAAGACAGGATGTTGTGGGACACTCTTCACCTGATCTATCAGCTACAGCCTTTCCGGCAGTTGGTCTTCTACCTTCAGCATAGCCTTCAGCTTCTCACAGATACACAAGCCTCTCCACCCACACGGACAGTGCTTCATCCAGGTAGTGTCTCCTGAAGAGGCACCAGAGATTACTTCTGCATCTGTTATCAATGCTTCATCCAAGATAACATGCTTTGTCCTTACTTCCAAGATATCTTTAATCCAGTCCCAAATTTCACTTGATATGCCATACAATCATACATTTGGTAATAAGTGCAAGTGTAGTACTGAGTCAAATGAATGCTTTTCAGAAATCAAGAATTACTGCAACTACCCTACTTCCCTGATCCGTGGCTTTCAGGACATCATGAAAGAAAAGTGTGAGCTGTGTTTAACATGATTTGTGTTTTCAGAATCATCATTCTGTTTGAGATACATAATTTCGTTTGAGCTCAGAATATGTTATGAAATTTGACAAGTGATTGTCAAGGATATTCAACAACAGTTCTTTGGGTCATTTCTGTTATCCTTCTTGTAGACATGTGTGACCTTCACTTTCTTCCAACTACTGAGCACTTTCTTCTATTTGGGGATGGATGGTAGATTATAATTGAAAGGGGATAACTGAGTTGCAATTTCAGTATCAAATCTCAGAGACATTCCATCTGGCCCTGGAGCTTTGTTCTGTTTTAACAGCTTCATCTGTTTCTCAATACCAGTGACACTAATATCTGTTTCGCTCATCTGTCCATTGGTATGAGAATTAAACTGGGGCATTGGTATGAGAATTAAACTGGGGCAATACTCATGGATTTTCCTTTGTAAAGGAACATTAGACAGTGGAATTAAGCATTTCTGCTTTTTTTTTGCTACCCACAGTTTCAATTACCATTAACTTCCATGAGTGTCTGGACACTAGCTTTGGTACCACTAACGACCTTTACATATGACTAGAATTTCTTTAAGTTTTGTGACAGATTATTGAATAATTTTCTGCTATGGTAGTTGTTGAAGCCTTCATGCATTGCCCTCTTGCAATTTAAACACATTTCATTTAGCATTTTCCTATCTATAACCCTATGCTTTGTTTTGAGCCTATTATTCAGGAGTCTTTGTTTCCTTAGAAGTTTCTTTACAGTGACTGTATACCATGAAGGAACCCTCCTATCATAAACCATTGTGTTGGGTACATATCTATCCAGTGCATAATCAACTATTCTTTTAAGCCAGAACCACAGTTCTGCTACATCATTCTACCCAGAGCTGGATGTTTTGAGTTCCTTATTGAAATATGCATTGCTGCCTGTATCTACATTGCTGAAAATGTAAATCATTCTATTTGGTTTAGTTGACAATTGTACTTCAGTAATCATTCTTGCTACAACTGCCTCATTGTCACTGATACCAGTTTTTATGAGGACATGGGCCTATTTGTTGCCACTAGGTGCAATATATTCCCCTCATGACTGAACTTTTGGACAATATGTTCTACGTAGTTCTATAAGAATGCATTAGTAATGTTTTGTAGGATGTCTCGTCATGCCCAACAGTTACAAAACAGTAGTTTTCCCAATTGATTTTTGGATGATTTAAGTCTCCTCCAATAATTACAGTATTATCAGGGAAAATTACTTACCAGTGAACGTGAGTCTGATGATGGATAGATGGATCCAGTAATAAATTCATTCCGCACTTGATACTGCATCATATCCAGATAATCTTGAATGCAATTTTGGTATCTATCTCAGTGGGTTTGAATTTGTTGTGTACTGCAACAAATACACCACCTTCATTTACCATTTGTTTATCCTTTGAATGTATGCTTAAATTTTCCCTGAATGTTGCACTGCCATCGGTTTTGATTTTACCCAGTCTTCTGTACATAATATATTATGTGAGCTCCACAGCTTTTTGTAAGTGCTTCAAACTCTGTTACATTGTTGCAAATGTGTCAGTAGTTAATCATTAGGATTTTAACATTCTTACCTTTAGCGGACATTTCTTTAGATTTTATACTGACTTTTCCATGACCCCTACTGCTATCATTATCTAGATGGAGAGTCACTTATTCTCAAAAAAATTTTTTTACTGTATGGTGGCTGTTCCTTTGAAAGAACAGACACCACACAGATCCACCAGCTGGGAAACACTATTTGTAAATTGAAGGGGGATCACTGCTACCAGCAGCAGCAGGACATTAAGTGGAATGAGCATTGACTAGTGAAAATGTGTACTGGACTAGGATTCAAACCTAGGATGTCATGCTTACTAGGTAGGTGTGGTAACCACTGCACCATATGGGACACAGCATTATCACAACTTTGCGGAGTATCTTGGTGTGCCTCACGACTGGTCCACACTCCCATCGACCACCACCTATTTGCAGTCCCTGTTCATTATACTCCTGTTCACTACTTAAAGATTGCCACAGGAATTCCCAATGAAGAAAGTGGATCCATTGCCTAGCCAGGCTTATCAATTATTTGAATGCACAGTGTCTGTTTCTTAGAAAGAACAGATCTTGCAGATCCAGCAGATCTGGATGCAGATCCAGCAGCTGTGAAACATTATGTGTAATTGAAGGGGGATCACTGCTATCAGCTGCAGTAGGACATTAAGTGGAATGAGCTAAAACAAGCAAAAATGTGTACCAGACCGAGATGTGAATCTGGGATCTCCTGCTCTCTGCTTAACGTCTCGCTGCAGCTGATAGCAGTGATCACCCTTCAATTGACATATAGTGTTTTACAGCTGCTATATCTGCATGGCGTCTGTTTGTTATAAAAAACAGACACTGTGCATTCAAATAATTGATAAGGCTGGTTAGGCAATGGATCCACTTTCTTCAGCACAAATGCACAAATATGTCCGAGCTCCTGTGAAAATCTCTAAGTAGCGAACAAGAGTATAATGGACAGGAACTGTGGATAGGTGATGCTCGATGGGTATGTGGTTCAGTCGTGAGGCGTACCGAGATAGCCCGCACACTTTCAATAACACAGTGTCCTGGATGGCAAATTGGTTACCACACCTGCCTAGTAAGCAGGAGATTCTGGGTTTGAATCCAGCACCCATTTTCAATCATTGCCACTGATTTTGCATAATGTTCTGCTGCAGATGGTAGCAGTGACCCCCCTTCAATTTATGTATAGTGTTTCACAGCTGCTGGATCTGCATGGTGTCTGTTCTTTCTAAGGAACAGACACCATGCATTCAAATAGTTGATAAGCCTGGCTGGGTGATGGATCCTTTTTCTTCAGTGTGAATGCACAAATATGTCTGACCTCCTGTGGGAATCTGTAAGTAGCGAACAGGAGTATAGTGGACAGGACAGTGGATAGGTTGCACTCGATGGCGGTGTGGATCGGCCATGAGGCATACTGAGATATTCTGTGCAGTTGTGATATTGCTGTGTCCCAGATGGCACAGTGGTTACTGCACCTTCCTAGTAAGCATGAGATCCCGTGTTCGAATCCCGCTCCAGTACACATTTTCGCTCAGCTCAGCTGATTCCATTTAATATTCCTCTGCAGATGATAGCAGAGACGCCCTTCAATATTCTGAAAAACCATTATGTGCTCCCCGCACATAGTCAGTTACCTGGGTAGCAGCCTCTGATGTGGAGTGTACATATGGACTCATGTAGGAGGACTCTTCGGTTCCCAACCATATGGTACAAGCGCAGGAAGTCACAGCCAAGCTTGTCACGAACCTGCAAAGTCTCTGATTGAATCTTTCCACTCAACTGAGAACCAGGGACCACGATCAGTTCTGAGTACAATGCTGCAAATTGTGAGCTTCATTGAAATCTGTGAACAAAGCTAGTCTTCTCACCCTCCTGATCCAAGTATCACTTGGGAGTCCAGATGACAGACATTTTTGTTACAACATACACCACAATCTTCAGTTGCTTTCACATTCTTCTCTGAGAGACTAGACACATTGCAGTGGTGTGGTTACGTGTTGCCTACAGGAAATGTTGATTCACCTTTCATTGAATTTTTCTTCTTCAACAGTTCAGTTCACACCTAACAAATTAAAAAGCAATGTTCCATCACTGGTTGAGCTGTAGTATAACCAGTCATAGTAACTGCCTCTAAAGATTACATCAAAAGTTTTTCTAGTTTCAGGATAGCTGAGCTGTGGATTGAGAGATAGTTTGTGAGTGAAAACTTCAATATATTGTTACTTCTTTGATACAAAACATGGCCAAGCCAGTGCTAATCTGAAGTTACAGTTTCATCATACACACACATTTACAGTTACTCATAATACCCAAAGTATGGTATTTAAACAAACTTTTGCTGGAATCTTTATAAATGTATGATCGATGTTTTTCCAATGCTCACTCTGTATTATCCAAATCTGTGTCTTCAAATGTTCAGTTCTCAGTTGTGACTTGTATAACTTTCCATGGGATTTTTAGTTATTCAAAAAGTTAAAGTTGAAGCATAAAATCATAAATTTTGCGGGTTTGTCTTTATCAATCATCTGTGATCAATTTACAGCACTCTAAGGTCAAGTTCAACTAACAATACCACAAAATTATTACACACATGCAGAGCTACTATTACATTATTATGATGGCTATGTCTTCTGGCCTGCACATAGCACTTTTCTAGACCACAAAATGTGCATGAATGTACTCTCTTCTGATTGGGTAAGAAGCATCAAAGCCAGTGATCTATCAGTATTAAATTACATTATTCCGCATCATCACCAAGTGAGGTGGTGCATTGGTTAGCACTAGACTCACATTCTGGAAGATGACAGTTCAAACCCGTGTCCAGCCATCTTGATTTAGGTTTTCTGTGATTTCCCTAAATTGCTTCAAGCAAATTGTGGGATGGTTCCTTTGAGAGGGCACAGCTGACTTCCTTCCCCATCCGTCCCTAATGGGATGGGACCGATGACCTCACTATTTGGTCCCTTCCCCCGAATCAACCAACCTATCCCACATCATCTACTACAAACCAATCACAACATAATATCTTATTAGGACAATTTATTAAACATAGAAATCTAGGAAACCTGCAAATATCAAAATACTCATCTCTTTATCTAACTGAATAATCTGATTTTCATGTCTCCAGTGCCATAAACTGGTGAATTATACATTACAAATTTTTCCTGAGTGTATGTCTCATTTACTCAGTTAATAGATGCAATAATTATTTGTTTATCATATTACTTCACCTTCACACTTTCATCCATACTAATAATTAAACATATTAAATTGAGAAGAAAAGGAAAGTATGTAAAATAAAGGGAAGGTAACCACTCACTTATGGCTCACATGTATGGAAAAAAAAAAAACACTAGTTATATAGCTTTCGAACTCTTGCTTGGATGAGTGTATGCATTCACGAAAGAAAAAGCAAGAGCTTGAAAGCTAATATAAATAGTGAGTGGTTATTTATTTTACATATTGTTCCATCCAGAAAAAAGTTCCTTTTTTCATGATCAAAAATTACATACAGCCCACAGATGTAAGACAGGGAATGAGCATTCTCCATAAATTCAAAACTAAATGCAAAATGTTATGTTAGTTACTCCTCCTATGAATTAAAGGAATGTTTGGATGTCATGTTTGGAAAGCTTTGATCATTGTGAGAAACAATGTTCACTGTAAATAAATCTCTGTTCATAAAGTACATGAAAACTTTACCCCTTCAGCACTTTTTGTAGCTGTTTAGTTATAAATGGAATATAAAAACTGTCATTAAAAAATAACATGAGCTGCCACTTTGTGACAATGATATTTACTGAATCCAGCGGTAGCATGTTATCATGGTTGCATCTCCATGGTAATCTATATTTTGATTTATTACACATTCCTTAGGGTTCTCCCCAATGATGGGCTCTACTGCATAGTATACACAAATAAATTTGGAATAATACTTTCAAGTTCAATAGTTTATTATATTTGTTATAACATTTTTCCAGATGTGGATGAATGTGCTGTAAGCCCAAATATTTGTGACAGAAGGTATTCAGTCTGTGTCAACACAGAAGGTGCTTACTATTGCCAGAATTTACCAAACAAACCAAGTCCCCGTTACAACCAATGTATTCCAGGATACAGATGGGATGTTAAGCTGCACGTGTGTGTAGGTAAGCAAAGTTATAAACGTGAGGTATACACTAATGAAAGAGCTGAATGTAAACTTACATTTTACAGATAGTTCTTGTGAGTATATGAAATAATTGGTAAACATTATTGGTAAGAAGTATTATTGAAATTCTTTTTGCTAGAGAGAAGTATGTATTTCATTTTGAATTTATTACCAACATTCATTTTAAAAAACTGTTATACATTTTCAGTAGTTCGTGCCCCACAGCTTGCAGATGTTTATTGAAAATGATGTTGTACTACTATCAGCTACAATGAAAATTGTGGATGATGAACTGAAACTGTGATTTAAATTGGTGGTTATGTTTGTGGAATTGCAACCAGTCACATTTTGAAATTGATACGTATTTTACCCTTAACCAGTTTCCTTGGGCCTGCAGACTCGTTAATTTCATAAACATTTTCTTAATTAAATTTCCATTATTTCTGCTGGCTCCATAGCTTCCATAGCTCTAGCATCTAGCTGCACTTGATCCAAGATATAATGTTCTTGTAATACCTGCATCAGATTATGAACCTGCAGTGGCTGAAAAACTAGTTAATGGGGCAATAAATTGTATCAGATTCAAAAACAATGGCTGGTTTCATGCTATACCTACATAACCACCAGTTAATTATTTCTATCAGTTTTTATTTTTACTACTCATCATCAGCCACAAGCTCTTTTTCTGTGACAGTATTTGTCTGAAAACACACACACACACACACACATGCACAATATGATTGACTTCACTCTACATAATGTTGAAACATACTCGTTACAGCATTATTCAATAGACAGAACTTACATGTTGTTCAGAAGACCCATGCATCAATAATATAGTAGTGCAACACATCCAACCTCTGGAGTCTTATTAACTTTGGAACAGCATCAGTATTAGATGTCTGAATGACAACTTCATGCACTATTATATTACTGGCATGTTGGATCTTCTGCACAATGATTCAATGCTGTGTCTTGAGTTTTGTTGCCCAGTTCATATTGTTCATGTTATGAAGAGCACATCATGTATGTATCAACACAAAGGACTAAGTCTAATCAAGACTTAAAAATGAGCTATAAGCAATATCGCAGAATTCTTCAGCATGTCTTCAAAAAGGGAAAAACTATATACTATACACACAAAAAATTCAAAATTTCAATATGAAATGAATAAATTTGGCAAGGTAAATGGTACTGAACTCCCAAATGACATTAGTAGTGTGACAGATGATAAAAAATTAAAGCCATTTGATACTAAGTTCAATTAATTTTTCCTTAAAGTAACTGAAAACACAGAGACAAAGAACTGTCCACTTAAAGCAGATCCAATAAACTACTTAGACACATAATGTATACTCCACCATTAGACATCTGTTTTGGCAAGCCATGAATTAGAGGGACCACAAAAATCAATAGATCACCAGAAACTAGTAACTTAACTGTCTATGATGGTATCTCAGCTAAAGTAATGAAATCTAGAGCTGACTTGACAGCACCACTCTTGAATTATGTTTGTAATCAGTAGATGAGTCAGAATGTATTTCCTGAAAGATTGAAATATGCCACAGTAACAGCAATATACAAAAGAGCAACTAACCTTCAATTACAGGTCAATCTCACTCCTTCTCAGAAATTGTGAGAAAGTAACTTACAACAGAATACTGAACCATTTGTCTGAAATTAATCTTTCAGCAACTGCTCAGTAAGGATTACATAAAGGCTTCTCTTCTTAGAATGCAATATAAGTTACTATTTGTGGAAGTTGCAACATCTACAAGGAATGGTCTGAATCATTCCACACATGGAGGATGTGTAGAACAGTGGAACCATAAAAGTTATTAAGCTTCCAGAGAACTGGCCTGGATATAAGCGTAAGAACTTTTCATGATTTGGCAGGTCAGTGCTATGTCATGCTCAGTTGGGGACATGAAGTGGAAATATGCAAGCAAATGCCAGTATGTCTTAGTGATGACAGAATATGCAATATCAGCATGTGAGTGAGTTCAAAGAGGAGAGAATGATTGATCCCCAGGAAATATGCTTGTCATACATTAACAGTGAGGCTCATACAGAGTGAGTTGCTACAACCTCGATTCATGTGTGGGACCGGTGGATTGAGGAGGATAGTATACAGTGACAAGCAAGCACCGGACCACAAAAAGTGCCCTCAGTATAGGATGACCATCATCTTGTCCCCATGGCCTAGAAAACAGTGTTGGCTAAACATTAGAGCACTTCAATGGGTGTGGACATGTCTGTGTCAATAGTTTGATGTCATCTACTGTGGGCTGGGCTGTTGGTATGCATTAGAGTGCTGCAACACTCAATGTTTGACTGGTCACAGCTCGTCTGTTGACGTGGAGACTGAGCTGCTCGTTTCTGGCCCCACACGACTTGGCTTGGTCATGTACTTGCCCCATGTCTGTTGTCTGGATTTTGGACATGCGGATAACTGAGCATGACCGGTCACCGCTGACGTCTCACCTCGCCTCACCCCCGGCTTGCTGCACTGTACTGTACAAATCCAATGCCTTTCTCTCTCTCTCTCTCTCTCACACACACACACACACACACACACACATACACACACACAATGTATTTATCTCTGTCACTCTCTCTTTTAATACAAAAGTAACGTTTCCAAGAATGAGTACATGACACAGCTAAATTCATAAAACACTTGGAAAGTAAAATGATATTTCAATACAATCACCCATAGAAGATGTAGCAGTTTTATGTCTGGAAGCGATCACAGCCTTCTCACAAACGGAAGTCTAGGCTCAATTTTTAATCCTTTGTACCTCCTGTTAAAAAATACATATCTGTTAGTACACATCAATTACACTAGTTAATTATAAATCTATTGGGTATCATAACAAACCAGTGCTTTTAACTGCAGTAATTACTCACCTGACAGTCAGTGTCATTGACACTGCAAATTTGTTGCAGTTTGTGAAACCAAAGAACTAACTGGACTGCCAGTTCTTTTTCGCCTTCTAATTCATCTGTGGCCTCTTTAAATTGTCTCAGAAAATGTGCAATTTTTCCTGCAAGCTCATTATCACATCCTTGCAATCTGTAAGCAGAGTCCTTTTCCATCAGCAAAGCAGCAACTTTGTTATACTGAGTGTGTAAGGATTCCAGCATAGTGTACAAGCTGTTCCAGCATGTGCAGACCTCTTGTTTCAATGATTATTTCAAAGATGAGCAGAGGCCACGTTTTTAATGTACCTTACAATGCATTTTGCAGTATTTATTGTTGATGCGATGTTCGTGGCATGATTTAACAAGAAGTTATCTTCATCAAAAGTATGGCTAAGTGCTGTGTTTATACAATGAGCAACACAAGGAATCCTTTCGTGATTTTCCAAAGCTTTTATTACATTGGTGGAGACAAAAACAAAACTGTGCAACATGTGTGGCAAAATGTCCCAATCAGCCATCCTCTTTTCAATTTCTTTCATAATATTTACTCCCATCTTCTTAACGTCAGGGAATTTTGTTGTAAATAAAACATTGTTCACAAGACACCAATCTGTGTTAATGCAATGTGTTGTAAGCATCAAATAGTGCTCCTGATTATGCGAATCAGTCCACATATCAATTGTCGCAGCACTTGTTTTATTAATAACTTCCGCAATAACAGAAGGCATTATGCTATTTCTCATTGGATCTGCTTGTTCTTTGACATGTCTGCGTATAGTAGAGGGATGTGGCATGACATCTGCCATGTCAACTTCTCCAAAATACTCACCTAGATGTATTAATTATTGGCCTAGTTCTCTGAAACCTTCACTGGAAACAGCATTAAAAGGTCTCATATCTTCAGTACACATCGCAACACACTTTGCTGTAATACTATTTTTTATTACTGCCGGTATCCCTGAAGGAGCTGTATCTTTGTGAGGTTTCCTGCAACTGTGTTTCTTTAAATGAGTAGTTCCCAACTGGAAACACAATAATATGGAGCAGTTTATGCATGATATGTACCCAGTAGATGCACTGTTTTTGTCTACAACCAGCAGAAATGTACTCCATACTTGGCTTTTTAGACCTTCCCGTTCCTTCAGTGTGTAAACACTGGCTTCAATCTTAGGTCTTACTGCACTGGCTCCCTCACACTGCATGATTACAGAGAGAGACACACCCCAAATGAGAAGCTGGCTGCAGTCTCACATGGATAATGACACGTGTAATGTGTTTGAAGTTACGTGCTATGTATTCGGTCACAGCTTCTATGCTAGGTCACTAGAACTAGCGCAGGCAGCATATCCATTTAGGGTGTGCTCGCTCCATCTCGTATTTTGTGCTCACGTACTTGGTCATGCAGGACTCTAATATGCATGCCATTGAATCTGCGTGTAGTAGAGGGATGTGGCATGACATCTGCCATGTTCACAAGACACCAATCTGTGTTAATGCAATGTGTTGTAAGCGTCAACTGCAATGGCTAGTTATAACTTTTCCTACAGTGATAGCTGCATAGGCGTTAGATTCTGCCATGGTGAATGCAATCTGACAGATTGCATCATTAAGTGGCATAGGAAAAACTCTTTAAGTTCAATAGCTTATGGCACAACTAGCTGCAACATGTCATCTCACCTCATACCTACTGAGGGAAAATCTGAACAGCAACTGCAGCATCAGAGAGGTTTTAGAGCCTTAAGCGCCGAGATGGATGCATGCAGCTTAAAATGCCATATTTCAGCAGGACAGTACCCAGCCACATGGGGCAAGGAATATGCAAGCCTTTTTCAAAGAGCTTCTGACCCATTGTTGATGCTTTGTGGATGTGCCTACAAATGTACCCCTGCAGTATATCCAGGGCCTCTTCATTCCATGCCGTTATGTCAAGAGGCTCTGATTGCAGTACATGGTGGCTTCATACCATATTGAATTCTCACTGTTAGTGAAGTTCTGTACTGCTAATCATTTGTGTATTGTCATATCCCTAATCTGTGAAATAAATTTAATTGTAAACATGTCTCCTTCTTGGTGTTCCAGCTTTCACAAACATTTGTGGTATTTTCTGTGATTTTGCTGTGGCTATGACTATAGATCATAAAATTTTGCTGGGGAAACTAAAATGATGTGGCATTGAAGGCTTTCCCCCTTGCACTGATGGATTCGTATCTTAACAACTGAAAACAAAGGGTCAAATTAGCAAATGTTCCAACAAGCATAACATTAAATTCAGAGTGAGGAAACATTAAAAATTGTGTGGTACAAAGTTTAGTGCTTGTCCTGCTCCTGTTCTTGGGCTACATAAATGATTTACCAGAGGGCTTGGAAGACTCTTCAAAACTTGTAATGTTTGCTGATTACACAAGTATATTGATAAAAGATGCAAACAGAACCATAGCACACACAGGCAGGAGAATAATGGAACAGGCTTACAAATGCTTCACAGCCAGCACTGTAACCCTTAATATGGCAAAAACTTGTATTATGAAATTCCAACCAAAGAAAAATTACTTATATGTACCAGATGTAGGTATCAGGGGCACACACTTTATGAGTCTCCATGTGTGAAGTTCCTGATTGGTTAATAAACTAAGGTGCCACCAGATTGTGGATATGTTAACCAAAAAACACAGTTCTACCTTAAGAAATATCACTGACTTTGTTGACTTGCAAACAACATTGCAAGCATACTTCGCACACTTTCATTGAATTTTGTCTGATGGCATAATCAGGGACCTGAAAATGTTGCATCTGTTTTTGGCAAAACTAGCATATGTTTCTTGGCAAAATTAATTTTTAAGCAAATGATTTGAGATACCAGTTTAGAAGGTTACCATGCTACATGCCTGAAGATGAATCCTTATGTTTTGAAATGGATCAGTGGAGAAAAAATACTAATAAAAGTGAATAAGTAATTCTTATTCTCCATGATAAGAACTTTGTGATTGGAATATTTGCTTTTACAAAAACTTTGACAATTTTTCTCTGACAAGGTCTTTGCTTGTTTTCTTCTTTTGGCTGTATGTAAGAATTCAATACATTATTGTTTTTGTTGAGATGCTGCAGCATTTCTTGCCCAATGAAGAGTGTTTTTTCTGATTTAGATTGTTCCTTGGTATTATCTTTATTTTTCCAGCCAGTTCAATTATTAAATAACCTGCAGAATACTGATTTCGAATCTGTAGCATAAATGGCCTGACTAGTATATCACAGAGCCCTTTGTTGGACATTCACAGCCAGCTGCCCCATACTTGACAATGCTATAGAGAGAACTGACAAGGTTACTTAATTGTAGACATGGAACTGAACATAACTCAATTCAAGCTTTACAGGAAGACACCTGTCATGGTCAAAACATGTTGAGTAGTTTTGTTTTCTGTTGCGTAAAGTGCATTTTTCATGGAGCTGGCAGCATAAACAAATGGAAACTTACCAATGTAAACTACGCAGGGAGGGGTGGGGGATGGTAAGGAGAAACAATCCTCACTTCCCATATCGCGGCAGCCAGCCAACACACTGCATTCTGTTTTTCTGCAGAAACAGAACTGTCACATGGTCATAGGGACCACTGATCACATCTGCTGTTGCAGAATCGTGCTTGAACTGCATAACTGATCAGGATTAGTCTCTTCACACATTTCAAAATAAGAAAACAAAACAATGCTCAATGCAAACAAGGTGAAGTGTGAAACTCATTTAGTAACGGATACTGCACAATGACTTGCTGACATTAAAGTGTCTGCATTACACCAGCATTACCAAACATACCCGTTCCTTTATTGTAAAATGTTAAGTCCCACAGCTGGGCCCTATGTTGCTATACTAGACATCTACACTGAGGTGATGAAAGTCATGGGACAGCGGTATGAACATATGCAGATAGCGGTAGTATTGGATACATAAGTTATAAAAGGTCAGTGCATTGGTGGAGCTGTCTTTTTGCTCTCAGGTGATTCATGTGAAAAGGTTTACAACATGATTATGGACATATGACATGAATTAACAGACTTTGAACATGAAATGGTAGTTGGAGCTAGATGCATGGAACATTCCACTACAGAAATCATTAGGGAATTCAATATTCAGAGATCCACAGTGTCAAGAGTGTGCCGAGAATACCAGACTTCAGTCATTACCTCTCACTACAGACAATGCAGTGGTCAGCAGCCTTCACTTAACGGGTTTGCATAGAGTTGTCCATGCCAATAGACAGTTAACACTATGTAAAGTAACCACAGAAACCAATGACAGACGTACAGCGAACACGTCCTTTAGGACAAAGTGACAAAATTCAGCATTAGTGGTCTATGGCACCAGACGACTAATGCGAGTGCCTTTACTAGCAGCATGACACCACCATCAGCATCTCTCCTGGACTTGTGATCATATTGGTTAGACCATAGATGACTGGAAAACTGTGACCTAGTTGGTTGAGTTCCAATTTCAGTTGGTAATAGGTGATGGTAGGGTTTGAGCATGCTGTATACCTTGTGAAACCATGGACCCAAGTTGTCAACAGGACACTGTGTGAGCTGTTAGTGTCTCCATAATGGTATGGACTGTGTTTACATGGACTGGATTGGGTCTTCTGGTCCAACTGAACCAATGATTGACTCAAAATGGTTATAATCGGCTACTTGGGGACCATTTGAAGCCATTCTTGGACTTTATGTTCCCAAACAACGATGGAATTTTTATGGATGACAATGTGCCATGTCATAATTGTTTGTAGTTGGTTTGAAGAACATTCTGGACAGTTCAGGTGAATGATTTGGCCACCTATATTGACTGTCATGAATTCCATTGAACATTTATGTCACATAATAGAGAAGTCAGCCATGCACAAAATCCTCCACCAGAAACATTTTTGCAGTTGTGGATGGCTATAGAGGCAGCATGGCTGAATATTTCTGCAGGAGACTTCCAGTGACTTGTTGAGTCCATGCCACATTGATTTGCTGCACTATGCTGGGCTAAAGGAGGCCCAAAACAATACTAGAAGATATCCATGACTTTTGTTGCCTCATCTTATAGAGACTGTCAACAATTGATGTGACACCAGTGCATAACTTACAATCAGACTGATATGTCGTTGTGTTCATGCACAGGGGTGCTCTTTACTTTGCAGTGCGCTCTTATGTACATACTCTTTCCAAACTGGGCTTCACAAGAAGTTGTGCTGTAGCAGGAACTGTTAATTTATTACTTTTTTGCTAGTGGTATGCAGAAAATTAACCTATTTTGAACTAACTCTTATAAAACAGATCATCTGGATACAATTCAATATAAAATAGTATTTGTCAGGTAGTTTTTCATTTAGTCATGTTTATCACAAATGTGAATGTTTCATATTCTGAGACATAACCTTCTGGAGCTTTTCAGCTAAGGTGAGACAAGTGCAATAAGAATATTTTGCTAAGTTGATAACTGAACATTTTGAAGAATCCTCCTCAGGAACCTAGAGATTCTTGCTCTTAAAATTCCAATAAATATACTCTCCAATAGCATTTGTGGCTATTGAAAAGAGTGAATTTAGGATGAACTCAGTAATTCACAATACTAGAAGTTGAAATACTAGAAGTATAATCAATTTCCATACAGACCATGCATCCCTGTCTGAGCTTCAGGATGGAGTTCTTTTTCAAATCTTTTATTTATTTATTTTATTTTGGTGTGAAAACCCATATCAGGTTGCCAGGAGATAAGGCAAGAAATTGAAAATCGCCAATTACTTAAACACAGATTAAAATAATAGCTCATCAGCCATTCCTTCTACAATATATTTGAATACTTAGACTCAGGAATGTAAATTCTATGATCTTAAATATCTTTATCACATAGATCCTCAGTATATATTGGTCTGTGTAAAGTTAAAATGCTTTGTTTCAAGTATTAGATGATAACAGCAGCTAAGTAGTACTTTTTCCAATGTAGCATTTTTTTTACATATATGAAATAATGTAAAAGTAATTACCATAATCATTTGACTAGATTAGTGCTTGTCATAATTTGTTGTTAGTATCCTTTACAGAAGTACCCAGCAGTGATTGCTTCTGTATGTTAATATATAACTTGACTTGTTTCACATCCTTGAAGGCTCTCTTTAACGATGGGATTCATGAAACATGATGTATGAATGAAAATGTGTGGTGTCACCGCCAGACACCACACTTGCTAGGTGGTAGCCTTTAAATCGGCCGCGGTCCATTAGTATACGTCGGACCCGCGTGTCGCCACTGTCAGTGATGGCAGACCGAGCGCCGCCACACGGCAGGTCTAGAGAGATGTCCTAGCACTCGCCCCAGTTGTACAGCCGACTTTGCTAGCGAAGCTACACTGACGAATACACTCTCATTTGCCGAGACGATAGTTAGCATAGCCTTCAGCTACGTCAATTGCTACGACCTAGCAAGGTGCCAGTATCATTTAATGTTTATCTATGGATGCCTGTACCGTCAGACCGATGTTCTCCAATTGTGGATTAAAGTTAAGTATTCCAAGAGCTTCGTACTTTATTTATTAGACTCAACTCCTTTAACTGTTCCAGACCTCACGCCAGTCTGCGTGAGCTTAAACGCATGCATTTCGGCCTCCTCTAGCAACACGGTGTTGGCTCTTCTGCCAACACATCAAAATGAATGACTGAAAGAGTGAACACAGGCTCTGTAATTGAAAAATGTCGTATGCTTGGTGGTGGTTAGGATGTAGGAACAATCGAAATTTGTAACCATAATAAAAGATTTCAATATCAGGTATCAGTGGTACAACATGGCATTTAATGCAGGGTTTATACATCCAGTATTGTGAAAAGAATAAATTGCTACTCATCATATGGAAGAGATGTTGAGTTGCAGACAGGCACAACAAAAAGGCAGCTAAGCATGCCTCAGTGGCCAGTGGCTGTGATCATATGTGTGTGAGTCATGCTTGCATGAGTTTATGTGTGTGTTGTCTACTTTAGAAGAAGGCCTTCTGGCTGAATGTTCACCTGTTAGCAGTCTTTTTGTTGTGCCTGACTGCAGCTCAACATCTCCTCTATATGGTGAGTAACAATCTATCCTTTTTATAATATTGTAATTATTCCAGCCTGGATTTTCCATTGTTAGAGCTTACAAATTTGATTTATAGTTTATACATTCATCATCCAGCTATATCTTCATAGCACTGTGGTTCTTAACTTGCTGATTTTATAACTCTTTATTTCAAAATTATATTTTTTGATTGTGTGGCAGCAATATTTATTGTCAAAGGCTATCCATAGTTTTGACCTAAGAAGAATGTGTGATTGGAGGCTTAACCAACCACTCTTTGCAAAACTTTAGGTCATGAAAATGATTGGCTTCATGAGTATTGCTCAAAGTGGGTTTGCCAGTTATGAAAATTAAAAAATGAAGTTATGAGAAATTAATGCAAAGCCACATGCCCTGTTCTCATGAAGAAATACTGTCCCAGTTACATTTCATGTGCAGTATTATTTTCATTAATGTCATGCATGATAAAATTAAAGAGAAAAAAGTGTAAATAGGATATGAAACAGGAAGTTACTGAATCCACAGGAAACTGTACATGAACTCAACATACACACAGATTTTGTGTGTTCCTGTGCTGTGTACATCATTCCTAGTAACTCATCCTCAGTGTTGTCTAACATCAGTATACATATGTGTATACACATTTTCTTCTGGTACATTCCTCCATCCTTTTCTCATCTTCTTCTATCTCAGTTCCACATAGTTGCCTTATATCTTCTGATTTCATGTACTCCACTGTAGCCTTATACCTTGTCTCTACTTCTATTGCCTGCTTTTTATGACTAACTTTGTCCGCAGCTTCATCTTCTGTCATTATCAGCCACCCATTTCTCATATTTCATAGTTACTCATGGGACTTTCAGGAACTTTTCTATAGCACCCACTTCAGAGCTGATAAATACCTGCTCTACTGACAATCATTATGCTGTAACAGAATGGTTCATTTTTTATTTCAATTTTTCCTTGCTATTATTTATTTGCTTTCACATAAGCTATATATATCTTGGGATGATTTCTGAATTACTTATCCACTCATACTTTTTCTCTTACATTACAAGACTCCCCCATCTTAATTTGCATTACTTCTCCTGCAGGAAATGAGCCAAGAGTTAAGATAAGTAAACCTAGAGGAGAGAGAAAATAAAATTGAGAGATTAAGTGCTAATAACAAAAGTGGTAATGGCAGAAAATGGCAAGACCTAGGATTTTTACTGTAATCAACTGTAGACAGTAGGATCTTTAAGTGCATATTGCAGTATGGTCAGGAATAGATGAGGAATTAAGCCAGGAGGACATATACATTGAAGACAATGGTTGTGTCATCCTTTCCACTAACATGAAGCCCTAGCTAAAATGACGATTACTACTCATGGTTATCCACTGAGGCTACTAAAGTTAGCCTCACAGTATGAATGACTACAATAGACATGTGTGAAATGAAAATGAATTTCATGAAATTCAAGGAAATGAGACAAAATGTATAACCTGTCAGATCTAAGCCTAATTTTCTTTTCATGCCTCATTTATGTACCTACTTCCTTTTTATCTGGCTGACAGTTTTTTTGTTTGTTTCATCTTCCTATTCCCTAATTAATTTCATTCATTTGTAAAAATTTCACCAGCTGCTTTCTTATCTATGCATCTCCCCACTTCTAGCTAAACATCTTTCACTGTCACTTCAAATTTGTTTGCCTTTCAATCATGAGTGATGCATGTTCTGTGGTATTTGTAAAATTTATATTTTATCCAATTACAGGTTATGCCACCCCCTACCCCTAAGCCCCATCCCACTATCTTCTTCAGCATATTCTTGCAACCAGCTCTTACTATTGTATCAACAAAGATTATACTCCATATACTATTAGTTGCGAATTTCCTGTTTTGTTGACTTTTTGGTACACAAATTTTTAAAAATATACAATGCAAAATGAAAAGTAGTTATAATTCAGAGGTAGTAAGCCAGTCTCTTATTTTGCATTCTAGCACTAGACCTCTAACAGCCTACCTGTAGATATACAGGGAGAATTACCTAAAACATGCACCCACAAATACTGCAGAAAAGGAAAGTGCTATTGATGTGTGGTTTTCACAGAATGGATTAGTAGTCAGGGGCTCATATTGTTAGCAAATAAATGGATAGTAATAATATTTAAAAAGTGTATTTTTGTGCAATTGTATACATTTTTAAGTGGAAGAATGTCTACTGACATTAGGGTGAGTTAAGATGTCAGTGGTGTTTGTCATAGGAGTGTGGTGTGAACTGTTTACAATTTTTCAGGTTGTGAAAAGTTTCCAAAGTTACACTTGTTTATGCCATTCAAACTGTGTAGTTGATAGGTATGATGATGTTATGTTTGCTTACAGTGTGCTTGTATTCCTTGAGTGCAATGTGACCTGCTAGTCAGTCTGTGTGTGACAGTCCAAGTAGTAGGTCATGAGTGGACAATGCGATTTACCAATACAGAAAAAGTTGACATCCTCATAGTGTGTGGAGGGTGTAGGAAGAATGCAGTTCATCCTTGTCTGATTTATGCATCAATATATCCCAATAGATGTCAATCATCTTGGGAATTTTTATCAACCTCTTCAACCAATCACACAAATATTTTAGTGTAACACCAAGGCAACATAAGAGAAGGAAACAAGTGATGACAGAAGAGGGGGAAATTAATGTTCTTGCTGCTGTTGCAGTTGATCCACATGTTAGCTCTTGTGCAATTGCACGAGGAAGTTGTAGAGTCAGGCAAGTGTCCTAAGCCTTCTCCATTGACATAGATTCCACACCTATCACATCTCTCTCCATCAAGAGCTGAATGGAAATGATTATGATAATTGTGTTAACTTCTGTACATAGGCCTTAAGACAGGATACTCCAGGTTCATCATGTATCTTGTTTAGTGGTGAAGCTACATTTATCAACCATGGCCAGGTAAACTGCCAAAACATGCACTATTGGTCTGCTGACAATCCCCATTGTCTTCATCAGGTGGAACATCAGTATCCATGGAGTGCAAACATGTGGTGTGGGATAGTGAACTATCAGCTCATAAACCCATGTTTCATAGACAGAACACTGAACGTGTACAACTATCACAACTTCCTTCCACAGATGCTAGAAGACATTCATCTGCAGTCTAAGACGAACCTGTGGTACCCACATGATAGCTGTCCAGCCCATAGAATGCGAAGTACTGCAGCATGTCTTCACAAATTTTTTCCAAATTGTTGGATTGGGTGCAGAGCACTTGTACCTTATCCAGCCTGTTCCCAGATTTGATGCCTATATACTTTTTCTGTTGGGAATGCTGAAGGACACTGTCTACAAGGACATACCAACTGCACGCTATGATGTGGAATGACGTATTACTACAGCCTGCTTGGGCATCTCTGGTGAAATGATAGGATGTATGCAGCAGTAGTTCTATACCAGACTGGAAGCATGTATTGCCACTGCCAGTAGTGAGCAAGGTGGTGCAGTGTTTGGCACACTGGACTCACATTAGAGAGGATGACAGTTCAAACCCACATTTGGCCATCCTGATTTAGGTTTTCCATGATTTCCCTAAATTGCATCAGGCATATGCCAGGAAGGTTCCTTTGAAAGGGCACGGCCAACTTCCTTCCCTATCCTTTGCTAATGCTATGGGACCAATGACCTCGCTGTTTGGTCCCCTACCCCTACCCTAAATGAACCAAACAACCACTGCCAGTCATTTTTAACACAGACTGTCATGGTCAGTTGTCTCGCTACTGGTCAGAATCTACATGATTAGTGTATGCACTCATGTTGTTCTTTAGAGCAGGCTACCACAGGTATTGTATAAGTCACAGGTATTGTTCAAGTGTCATTTGGGAACTTTTCAAAATATGATATCTCACAAACAACTCATAGTGGAATCCTGCTACAAACACCACTGACATTCGAATTTGTCCTACTTTTAGTATGTTAATGTCAAGAGGCATTGTTCCACTTAAAATAGTGAATGACTGCACAAAAAAAATACTTTCAAAGTATTATTACAGTCTGTTTATTGGCTAACAGTACGAGCCCCCGACTACCAATCCATTCTGTGAAAACTGCAGATCAGTAGCATTTTCCATTTCTACAGTAAGTTTGGTGGCAGGAGGAACAAGACTTTTGGTCAGGTGAATACAGGGTTATAAATACAAAATCAAATAGGGGTAATACAGGAGTAGGTTTAATAATGAATAAAAAAATAGGAGTGCGGGTAAGCTACTACAAACAGCATAGTGAACGCATCATTGTGGCCAAGATAGACATGAAGCCCATGCCTCCTACAGTAGTACAAGTTTATATGCCAACTAGCTCTGCAGATGTTGAAGAAATTGATAAAATGTATGATGAGATAAAAGAAATTTTTCAAGTAGTGAAGGGAGACAAAAATTTAATAGTCATGGGTGACTGGAATTCGAGAGTAGGAAAAGGGAGAGAAGGAAACATAGTAGGTGAAAATGGATTGGGGGTAAGAAATGAAAGAGGAAGTCATCTGGTAGAATTTTGCACAGAGCATAACTTAATCATAGCTAACACTTAGTTCAAAAATCATAAAAGAAGGTTGAATACAGGGAAGAATCCTGGAGATACTAGAAGGTATCAGATAGATTATATAATGGTAAGACAGATATTTAGGAACCAGGTTTTAAATTGTAAGACCTTTCCAGGGGCAGATGTGGACTCTGACCACAATCTATTGGTTATGAACTGTAGATTAAAACTGAAGAAACTGCAAAAAGGTGGGAAGTTAAGGAGATGGGACCTGGATAAACTGACTAAACCAGAGGTTGTACAGAGTTTCAGGGAGAGCATAAGGGAACAACTGACAGGAATGGGGGAAAGAAATTCAGTAGAAGAAGAATGGGTAGCTCTGAGGGATGAAGTAGTGAAGGCAGCAGAGGATCAAGTAGGTAAAAAGATGAGGGCTAGTAGAAATCCTTGGGTAACAGAAGAAATATTGAATTCAGTTGATGAAAGGAGAAAATATAAAAATGCAGTAAATGAAGCAGGCAAAAAGGAACACAAACGTCTCAAAAATGAGATTGACAGGAAGTGCAAAATGGCTAAGCAGGGATGGCTAGAGGACAAATGTAAGGATATAGAGGCTTATCTCACCAGGGGTAAGATAGATGCTGCCTACAGGAAAATTAAAGAGACCTTTGGAGAAAAGAGAGCCACTGGTATGAATATCAAGAGCTCAGATGGAAACCCAGTTCTAAGCAAAGAGGGGAAAGCAGAAAGGTGGAAGGAGTCTATAGAGGGTATATACAAGGGCATTGTACTTGAGGACAATGTTATGGAAATGGAAGAAGATGTAGATGAAGATGAAATGGGAGATATGATACTGCGTGAAGAGTTTGACAGTGCACTGAAAGACCTACGCTGATACAAGGCCCCGGGAGTAGACAACATTGCATTAGAACTACTGACGGTCTTGGGAGAGTCAGTCCTGACAAAACTCTACCATCTGGTGAGCAAGATGTATGAGACAGGCGAAATACCCTCAGACTTCCAGAAGAATATAATAATTCCAATCCCAAAGAAAGCAGGTGTTGACAGGTGTGAAAATTACCGAACTATCAGTTTAATAAGTCACAGCTGCAAAATACTAACACAAATTCTTTACAGATGAATGGGAAAACTGGTAGAAGCCAACCTCAGGGAAGATCAGTTTGGATTCCATAGAAATGTTGGAACACGTGAGGCAATAGTTACCTTACAACTTATCTTAGAAGGCAAACCAATGTTTCTAGCATTTGTAGATTTAGAGAAAGCTTTTGACAATGTTGACTGGAATACTCTCTTTCAAATTCTAAAGGTGGCAGGGGTAAAATACAGGGAGCAAAAGGCTATTTACAATTTGTACATAAACCAGATGGCAGTTATAAGAGTCGAGGGGCATGAAAGGGAAGCAGTGGTTGGGAAAGGAGTAAGACAGGGTTGTAGCCTCTCCCCGATGTTATTCAATCTGTATATTGAGAAAGCAGTAAAGGAAACAAAAGAAAAATTCAGAGTAGGTATTAAAATCCATAGAGGAGAAATAAAAACTTTGAGGTTGATGACATTGTAATTCTGTCAGAGACAGCAAAGGACTTGGAAGAGCAGTTGAACGGAATGGACAGTGTCTTGAAAGGAGGATATAAGATGAACATCAACAAAAGCAAAACGAGGATAATGGAATGTAGTCGAATTAAGTCGGGCGATGCTGAGGGAATTAGATTAGGAAATGAAACACTTAAAGTAGTAAAGGAGTTTTGCTATTTGGGGAGCAAAATAACTGATGATGATCAAAGTAGAGAGGATATAAAATGTAGACTGGCAATGGGAAGGAAAGCGTTTCTGAAGAAGAGAAATTTGTTAATATTGAGTATAGATTTAAGTGTCACAAAGTCGTTTCTGAAAGTATTTGTATGGAGTGTAGCCATGTATGGAAGTGAAACATGGACGATAAACAGTTTGGACAAGAAGAGAATAGAAGCTTTCAAAATGTGGTGCTACAGAAGAATGCTGAAGATTAGATGGGTAGATCACATAAATAATGAGGAGGTATTGAATAGAATTGGGCAGAAGAGGAGTTTGTGGCACAACTTGACAAGAAGAAGGGACCGGTTGGTAGGACATGTTCTGAGGCATCAAGGGATCACAAATTTAGCATTGGAGGGCAGCGTGGAGGGTAAAAACCATAGAGGGAGACCAAGAGATGAATACACTAAGCAGATTCAGAAGGATGTAGGTTGCAGTAAGTACTGGGTGATAAAGAAGCTTGCACAGGATAGAGTTGCATGGAGAGCTGCATCAAACCAGTCTCAGGACTGAAGACCTCAACCACAAACACAGTATTTGTGGTGTATGTTTTAGGTGATTCAGTCTGTATATGGCAAGATACAAAAGATTTAAAGGTACTCAAAATCAACATAAAGGTGAGTGTTACTAATGAGATCTTGTCACCTGAGGTTCTTAAATGGAAAATTCTTGTTAATGTTGTATGGTGTACTGTGCATAATCAAATAAAATTTCATTAACACATAAATTAGTATTTAAATGTTTTCAAGTAGGCACTGTATGTACATGTGACGGCAAAAAAATTGGGCCTATGTAGACAAAATGGCAGAAAATTCAGACCATTTGCCAATAACAGGAGAACAGCTGGTCCATGTCATGATCTCTAACAGCCTAACAGATATCTGTGGCAGGAAACAAAGGACTCATAGGTACTCAAAATCTACATAAAGGTGAATGTTACTAATGACTTTTATGTCAGTTGAAAGTTTTAATGGGAAAATTCCTGTTAATGTCATATGGCATAGTCTACAAAAGCAAATACAATTCTTTTACAACATAAATTAATATTTAAATGCCTTCAACTTTAAACTTTATGTACATGTGACCACAAAAAAGATTGGGCCTCTGTAGACAAAACGGCAGAAAATTTGGTCCGTTTAGCAGTAGCATCAGGAAACCTGGTACATGAAATTATGTTAAGCAGAGAAATCAGGTCATTGATACGGGGAACGTGAGATATCTGATGCTCACTGTCTATTTACCTTTACCAGATATGCTAAGAATTGCTTACTTGACTGCCATGTAGAGGGCACTTCCAGACATGCTGCTGGCTACGAACCAGATTATGGTTATGACTGAATGTTCCAATCTCAGCAACAGTAACACATATGAGGCATCAAATTTATAAGACTTTTAAGTTTTGTGTTAGGAACATCAAAACTATAAAACTCAATAATGTGTTTATTAGGGCTCAGGGCCTACCATTCAAACTAGGCGAAACTGTTTAACTAAAATTAAATAAGAATGAAAGTCCCTATGTACCTTATAACTTAAAACCACTACTCTGTCATAAACATGTTTTTAGGTTAAACCTAAGCACCTTGTAGCAAATGTAAGTGTTAATGTAGTGCAGTAATAATATTTGCAGGATCTCTTTCTGCTTCACTTCAGATGTGACACTAATTATGGGAAACTCATCAAAGCACTGAAATCTGAATTATTCATATAACACCAAACAAAAATCAATCCAAAACATAGAAGAGTGTAACAATAATGAGCAAAAACTAAGAGGTAACTGAGCTATAACTGAGTCTTCAGTAATAATGAGCCACAAATCAACCACATGGTCACAGCTCTTATCCTATTTATAATCTTTTAACAATCAGTATATTTCATACTTGGTTAAATTTTAATGTGTGTGTGTGTGTGTGTGTGTGTGTGTGTGTGTGTGTGTGTGTGTGTGTGTAGAGCTTATGGTGTTGAACACTGAGCTTATCAGTGCTCTTAAATTTTAATCATATACTTATAATTATATTCTTTCTTGATTTAAAATTTATTAAAGGTATTTATGTATACAGTAATTATTAATTACATACAATTGTTCAAAGTCTGTTTGATATTATCATTCTTCTTTCTATGTTTGGGTCATTTAAGGACCATGCACCAATTTCAATGCTTCCTTCTTTGTTGTTCTTTCTTTTTCCTCCAGTATTCTTCCATCTTTTCACTATTTATCCTTTTTCTCTCCTCAGACCATTTTGACCCTGTCTTCTTATCCATCTTGCCTTGAAATCCTTCCATTTTTAACACTTTCCTGTTGAAACTCTCTCTTCCTGTTGCATCTTTTTCACTTATGTTGTTTCTTTCTAAATCTTTCCTAACTTCTTGTATCCAGGCTATTGTTGACTTCTTGTCCTGAAGATATTTAAACATCTGTTTGGTTAACCTGTTACTGTTCATTCTGTATAAGTGTCCAAAAAATGGCAGAAGCCTCTTTTGTAGTATCTCATTTATGTTTTCTATGTTGCGATGAACTTCTTCACTGCTTCTTAATTTTCATACCTCTGTATTTTTTGATGGTCCAAGTATTTCTCAAATGATTTTTCTGTCTAAGACTTCAAGTTTGTGTAATTTGTAGTTCAGTACTAAACACTCACTTGCATAAAGACATTCTGGTTTTATTATTGTGTTGTAGTGCTGTATCTTCAAATTTTTAGACAGACACCTTTTGTTGTAGACATTCCTAGTTATTCCATAAGCTCTCTCCATTTTATGTACTCTTTCTTCTATAGCGAATTTTTCTAAGCCATTTTCTTGGATAAATTATCCCAAAAATTTAAATTTATTTACCCTCTTTATCTGGCCAATATCTGTTGCTAGGGATTCCAGAGCATTTTTTATATTTGTCATAAATTTTGTTTTTTCTACAGATATTCTTAAACCTGCTTTGTTGGCTATTTCTTCTAAGAGATTGATTTGTATTCCAGCATTTGTTAGGTTTTCAGGAAGAATGGCAAAATCATCTGCAAATGCTAAACAGTGAATTTCAATACCTTTGTTTTTAGTTCCCAGTCTGATTGGTGATAGCTTCTCCTCTTTTAGTTTTTGTTTCCATTCTCTTACTATTTTCTCTAGTACGCAGTTAAAGAAGAGTGGAGATAGGCCATCACCTTGCGTTACACCTGTTTTTAGTTGAATGCTTTTGATATTTCATCCTGAAACTTTACTTTTGATTTGGTGTCTGTGAGCGTTTCACGAATAAGGTTTGCCAATTTAGATTTGATGCCAAATTCTCTGATCACTTTATCTAGTGTTTCCCTATCAACTGAATCAAATGCATTTTTAAAATCTATAAATGTTACAACTATATCTTTGGAGTTTGTAAGTCTGTGATGAATTATGCACTTTAGGTTGAAAATCTGTTCTGAGTAAGATCTGCCCTTTCTAAAATCCACTCTGATACTCTCCCAATTGGCTATCAAGTGTTGCTTCTACCTTGTTTAGTAGTAGTGTTGAAAATATTTTATAACTCACTGGCAACAAAGATATACCTCTGTAATTATTTACATTTTGCTTGTCACCTTTCTTGTGCAAGGCATGGATGAGAGCCTCTTTCCAGTCTTCTGGTATCTTTTCAGTTTCCCATATTTCTTCAAACATGAGCTGAAGGTTATAAGTTTTGATTGAGACCATTTAATAAGTTCAGCTGTAATTGAGTCTTCTCCACTGGCTTTGTTGTTTTTCAGGGTACTTATTGCTTTTTTAATTTCTTCAGCTGTAGGTGGTGGATTTGTTTCTGTATTTGCATGGAGATCTGGGAATTCTAGCTTACAGGTTGGTTCTTCACAGTTTAATAAGTTTTCAAAGTACTTTCATAGTATTTCACAATTCTGGCTGTTGCTTAGGCCTACTTTTCCATTTTCATCTGTGAAGCAAATACCTGGAGCTTGGTAGCCTTTTAAATGACTTTTAAACATCTGATAGAAATTCTGGGAGTTATTTTTTACAAAGTTGTTTTGTATGTCAAGAAGTTGTGATTTCTCAAAAGATCTTTTAGCACTCTTTATTATTCTTGCTGTTTCTTTCCTTTGCATCCTAAATGCATCAAGGTGTTCAGGCTTCCCAGAACATTTCCATTTCTTCCACTGCTTTGTTCTTTGTGTAACTGCTTCTTCACAGATTTCATTCCATCAGATTTCTTCTTCATTTTATGCTGCCCTGTTGATTTCTTTCGATATTTCTCCCCATTTCCCTGATTTAGTTCCTTTAATTTCATCCTGAAAATTTTGTATTACCTCTTTGGTGATGTTGAGCATGTCCGTATTATACACTAGTGCCCATTAAAATTGCTACACCATGAAGCTGATGTGCTACAGACGCGAAATTTAACTGACAAGAACAAGATGCTGTGATATGCAAATGATTAGCTTTTCAGAGCATTCACACAAGGTTGGCGCTGGTGGCGACCCCTACAACATGCTGACATGAGGAAAGTTTCCAACTGATTTCTCATACACAAACAGCAGTTGACCAGCGTTGCCTGGTGAAACGTTGTTGTGATGCCTTGTGTAAGGAGGAGAAATGCATACCATCACATTTCCAATGTTGACAAAGGTCGGATTGTATTCTATCATGATTGCGGTTTATCGTATCGCAACATTGCTGCCCGTCTTGGTCAAGATCCAATGACTGTTAGCAGAATATGGAATCGGTGGGTTCAGGAGGGTAATACAGAACGCTGTACTGGATTGCAATGGCCTCGTATCACTAGTAGTCGAGATGACAGGCATCTTATCCACATGGCTGTAACGGATCATGCAGCCATGTCTCGATCCCTGAGCCAACAGATGGGGATGTTTGCAAGACAACGGCCATCTGCACGAACAGTTTGACAACATTTGCAGCAGCATGGACTATCAGCTCGGAGACCATGGCTGCGGTTACCCTTGATGCTGCATCACAGACAGGAGTGCCTGCAATGGTGTACTCAATGACGAACCTGGGTGCACGAATGGCAAAACATCATTTTTTTGGATGAATCCAGGTTCTGTTTACAGCTCCATGATGGTCACATACATGTTTGGCAACATCGTGGTGAACGCACATTGGAAGCATGTATTCGTCATCGCCATACTGGCATATCACCCGGCGTGATGGTATGAGGTGCCATTGTTTAACGTCTCGGTCACCTCTTGTTCGCATTGACAGCACTTTGAACAGTGGACATTACATTTCAGATGTGTTACGACACGTGGCTCTACCCTTCGTTCAATCCCTGCAAAATCCTACATTTCAGTAAGATAATGCATGACTGCATGTTGCGGGTCCTGTATGGGCCTTTCTGGATACAGAACATGTTCGACTGCTGCCCTGGCCAGCACATTCTCCAGATCTCTCACCAATTGAAAATGTCTGGTCAATGGTGGCTGAGCAACTGGCTCGTCACAATATGCCAGTCACTACTCTTGATGAAGTGTGGTATCATGTTGAATCTGCATGGGCAGCTGTACCTGTATACACCATTCAAGCTCTGTTTGACTCAATGCCCAGGCATATCAAGGCCGTTATTATGGCCAGAGATGGTTGTTCTGGGTACTGATTTCTCAGGATCTATGCACCAAAATTGGTGAAAATGTAATCACACGTCAGTTCTAGTAAAGTATATTTGTCCAATGAATACCCTTTATCATCTGCATTTCTTCTTGGTGTAGCAATTTCAATCGCCAGTAGTGTATCTAATTAATTTTTGCTGTCTCTTTTGGTTTTTATTGGGGAGAAGTTTCAGTTTAAGCTTAGTCAGGTAATGATCAGAATCAAATACCCTGTTTCTTGCTACTTTTACGTTCATGATTTCTTTAAAATTGCATTTAGAAAAAGCCACATGATCTAACTGCAACTCCCCTAACATTGGATTTGGAGAGATCCATGTTTTTGCCTTTTTTGGTAATTTTTTGAAGAATTTTTGAAATGTTCTACAAATACTGATTAGTCTTATGCCATTTTTGTTTGTTCTTTTATGACCTGGATAATATCCTACTATTTTTCGAAATGATTTTTCCCTCCCTATTTTTGCATTAAAATCCCCCATTAGTATCACAACATTTGATTTTGGAATTTTTGATACTTCTTCTTCTAGAAGTTCCCAGAATGCTTCTGCATTACTTGGATTTTTTTATTGTCATCATTGATTGGAGCATGACAATTAACAAAGGTATACTGTTTATTTTTGCATTTAACTGTGAGAAGAGGTAGTCTTTCTGAACCGGATTTGAATTCTGTAATGTTATCTACTAAATTTTTATGAACATAGAAAGCAGAACCAAGTACTGGCATGGCATTCATAATTTTTATTACTGATTCACCCTTAAAAATTCTACGGTTTTTGGTTTCTGTAACATTTTCATCCAAAAATCTTGTTTCTTGAACTGCTAAAATTTGTATTTCGTGCTTATCAAAAATGGCTCTGAGCACTATGGGACTTACACAGCTGAGGTCATCAGTCCCCTAGAACATAGAACTACTTAAACCAACTTAAGGACATCACACACATCCATGCCCAAGGCAGGATTCGAACCTGCGACCGCGGCTAGAACCGCTCGGCCACCATGGCCGGCTCATGCTTATCTAAGAGAATTTCATGTTCTTTTTGTTTACCAAATTTTAGTAATTACAGGGAGCAAGTGAACAATGTGTTGCAAAATAGGAAGCAGGAGCCATAGGAACAGTGACAGCATTGGAAGAAATATAAATCGGATCTGTTAAATGCCTGTAAGGAGACATGTATGTAGCTATAAAACATTATAAAATCTGGTGAGGTTGGTACAGATTCCATATGGGAAATGATCTGGGTGAAGGTAAACGTTGAATGTGGATCAAACAAGGTCACTGTATGCTTTTATAGAATTGTGGATTGTGTTTCATTCATCTCATGACATACATTTGCAGTCCATTTGGTTTGCATGCAGGAGACCCATTTCCTCAGGAGCAGTAGTGGTGGAACATTTGAGGGGAAACTTATAGAATATTTGTGTAAATTTCCTGCTTATGTTTTAATATTAGGTGCAGATTTCAACTTACCAGCTGTAGACAGGGAGGCTTAAGTGATTAGGATGGATTTTATGCACAAAGAATTGTGTCAAATTGTTCTAAGTACCATATCCAAAAATTACCATGAGTAGTTAACCAGAGAACCAACTGGTGATAATAACATCTTAGATTTGCTCGTGACAAACAAACTTTTTGACTCAGTTAGCACAGAAAAGTGAATTACTGATCAGAAGGCCATTACAGCATTGCTTGAACATGGCAGCAAGTAAGAATACAAAGAAACATGTGAAGATCTTGCTGCTTAGCAAAAGTAACAAGAAACAGGTTTCAGATTACCTAAATGGTCTCCAGTGCCAAAAATGTTGAGTACCAATGAAGAAAGTTCAAGAAAACTGTGAAATATCCTTTAGGTATGTATGTGCGAAGCAAAGTTGTGAGGGATGAAAAGACTGGCCATGGTTCAATAGCCATGTTAGAAAGCTCCTTCAACAGCAGAGAGAGCTTCACACCAAATTTAAACATAGCCAAATCCTCACAGACAAGGAAGAACTGAACAAAGCTGAAATTAGTATAAGGGGAGTCAAGTGCAAAGCACTAACAAATTTGAAAGTAAAACTCTATCTACCACCTTGATGGTAAATCCTAAAACATTTTTGGTGTAGATCAAATCCATTTGTCCAGACACTCTGACACCTTATTGGTATCAAAATGGAGGATAACACAAAGGCCGAAAAACTAAAAATATATTTCCAACTCTGTTTGACTGAGGCATATCACCCTGTAGTTCTTTAAGCAGTTGCACAAAATGACAGATATCAAAATAAGTGACTATGGGATAGAAAACAACTGAAATCACTCAATGAAGGGAAGAACACGGGACCCTATGGGTTACCAATATGATTGTACATGGAGTATGCAAAAGGACTTGTTCCTCTTTTAACAGCAAATGACCATAGGTTTCTACAGGAATGAAGTGTTCCTAATGATTGTAAAAGAGCACAGGTCATTCCAATCTTCAAGGAGGGTCATGAAACAGAAGCAAAAAGCTAAAGGTCTATATTTCTGACTTTGATCTGTTGTAGAATTTTGAAAATGTTTTATGCTTGCATATTGTGGTATTTCTGGAGACGAAAAGTCTTCTCTCTTCAAATCAACATGGGTTTAAAAAAAATAATTTTGTGTAGTTCAGCGCATGTAATCTGTCCATGAGGCCCAGAAGGCAATGGATTCATTCACAAAAGTTGATGTCATGTTCCTTGACTGCAGGAAGGAGTTTGATACAGTTCAGCACTGTCGCATAATCAACAAAATATGAACATATGGATTATCAGATGTGTGATTGGATTGAAAAGTTTATAGCAAACAGAAAATAGCACATAATTATAAGTTGAGAGAAATCTTCACGTAAAAGTACTTCTGTTCTACCTCAAGGAAGTTTTAAAGGATCATTACTTTTCACAATATATATAAATGACCTTGTGTATAATGTCAGAGGTTTCATGAGGCTTTTTGCAGATGATACTGTTGTATGCAGAGAAACTGCAATCTTGGAAAATTGTAGTGAAATGCCACAAGACCTACATAGGATTGACAGTTACCTCAGGGACTGACAATTGACCATCAGTATGAACAAGTGTAATCTTACTGTGTATAAAAAAGCAGAAAGACTGATGAAACTTCCTGGCAGATTAAAACTGTGTGCCCGACAGAGACTCGAACTCGTGACCTTTGCCTTTCGCGGGCAAGTGCTCTACCATCTGAGCTACCGAAGCACGACTCACGTCCGCGAAAGGCAAAGATCCTGAGTTCGAGTCTCGGTTGGGCACACAGTTTTAATCTGCCAGGAACTTTCATATCAGCGCACACTCCACTGCAGAGTGAAAATCTCATTCTAGAAAGACTGATAGTTATATGATTAACACATAACAAAAAAAATCGAGGTAACAGTTACATCCATAAAATATCTGGGAGTATGTATTCAGAATGACTGGAAATGAAACAACCACATAAAATGAACCATGGGTAAATCAGATGCCAAACTGAGATTCATTGAAAGAATCATCAGGAAATGTAGTCCGTGCACAAATTTGTTAGCCCTTGTTCTACCAGTACTTGAATATTGCTCATCAGTCTGGAATTCATACCAGACAGAATTGATAGAGGAAATAGAGGATATAGAAAGAAGAGCAGCATATTTCTTTACACAAAATAGCATCATGGAAATGTTCCACAAAATCCAGTGGCAAACACTGCAAGAGATGGTGTGGTTTACTATTTAAGCTCCAAGAGCATACATTCCTAGTAGAGTCAACCAATATATTGCTTCCTCCTCTGTAAATTTCACAAAAAAGGCCATGAAGGTAAAATGAGAGAGATTTGAGCCCACACAGCATTTCCAGCAGTTGTTTTTCCCGTGAACCATTTGGGACTGGATCAGGAAAACTGGAAACTGACTGACAGTGGTACACAAAGTATCCTCTGCCACATACTGTAATGTGGTTTGCAGAGTATAGATGTAGATTATATTTTTCTTCGATAAATTACTCAAGCATGGGCTATTAAAAGAGTGACCAGCAATATATTTCCTATAAAATCCAAATAGTCGAAACATTGCTTTAAACTGACTTTTATTATGAGTTGGATAAAAATCTTCAGTTGCTTTTAATTTCCCAGGATCTGGTGGCATTCCCTTATCATTAATGATACTACTTAAAAAAATGAATAAAGAACAGCGGTAATTGTTTATTTCCTATTGTACTTCGACGAAGCGTGAGTAATTCATAGTCATACCAACAGTGTTTGTCAGTATTTTGCGTGACGTGTTACATTCCTCATGGCATTCTGTAGTCAATTGAGGTGCGTTAGCATAACAGTGAAGGTGTTGGGCTTGTACACGAAAGGTTATGTGTTCAAACCTTGTGTGGTGCTTAAAATTTTCATTATTTAAAAACAATATTGAAGTGCCTTACTTCACGAATTATATTCGTTTGAATGCAATTTTTTGAAATTTCTAGTGATTTGTCTCTTCATTAACCCTTTCGCTGCTGCAGATACGTGCTGCCCGCATTCCATGCTGTGTGCGATTTTGTCGTCACTGCATTGCTACCCTGTGCAGACACATGGTGTTCCCACTGCTTTGACACACTTATCATTCGATTTCACAAAAACTATATGGCCCAAAAATTTGATTTTTACATATCTTCTTGACTGATACGCAGTTATTATGCAGCATTAATTGTAGTAAACCATTGCACGAAATTTTGAAGAGTTTACAGAGGTAGAAGTACATAGCTTATACTTTCCGTATGGTCGATTTTAGTTGCCACAATGTTGAAAATGAAATGTGGACAAGATACCTAAATTTCATATAAAATTTACTGTATAACAATATCTCATTTAATTTAAGTACGACATAGGTGTTGTATGTAATATTGAGAAATATTCCGTCTTTCGCGACTGTAATAAAAGTTTTATTTACACCGGACGCGTTTGGCTTTATTTTAAAGCACTTCAATCAATTAAAGGTATGGCACATACACAATGGTACTCATGTTCTCTTTCTTGTTTTTGTTCCACAGTCGCAGTTTTACCAATGGTACTGAAATATATTCCTCTTCTGCAACTGTAATAAGCGACTTATTTAGACCAGACGCGTTTCTCTCTTTTGAAGCATCTTCAGTGGGCAGTATTTTGTCTTCTCCATTGCCAAGTCACCTTTCATAGTTTTGTGCTGCGGTAACACAATATTCAACGTTTGTGTTGGCTGATCAGTGTTTTAGCAAATAAATGATGTTTGTGTGTGCCACACACAAAAATTATATTTGACATAGCTCAGAGCACTTCACTGATAGACGGTATATTCAAGTCCTAATGTTTTTGTAAGTCCACAGTTTTGTTTAATGTATTTTGTCTATTTCCTCTGTATTGATTGAATTGCTTTAAAATAAAGCCAAACGTGCTCAGTGTAAATAAAACTTTTGTTACAGTCACGACAGATGGAATATTTCTCAATATTACATATGACACATATGTGGTACTTAAATGAGATATTGTTACACAGTAAATTTTATATGAAATTTAGGTATCTTGTCCACATTTCATTCTCAACATTGTGGCAACTAAAATCGACCATATGGAAAGTATACTCTATGGACTTTTACCTCTGCAAACTCTTCAAAATTTCATGCAATGGTTTACTATATTTAATGTTGCATAGTAACTGCGTTGAACATCGAAACAAAATTAAGTCATTTATGGGGGGAAGGTATCAGTCAAGAAGATGTGTAAAAATCTAATTTTTGGGCCAAATAGTTTTTGTGGAATCGAATGATAAGAGTGTCAAAGCACTCGGAACATGATGTGTCTGCACAGGCGAGCAGTGCAGTGACAAAATTGCGCACAGCGCGGAATGCAGGGAGCACGTCTTTGTAGCAGCGAAAGGGTTAATGCGGCCGTGGTGGCTTTACTTCATGAATTGCGCACTCCCCCCTAAACGTAAGCTTGCGAACTATGCTATACTATGGCGCTGCTTCTATTGGCGCGTGCGTCTTGTGCAACTGACAACGAAGCAATCTCCTGCGTCTGGGCGGGCATGCGCGAGCCGCCAAGTTAAAAGAATTGAACTATAGTAAAGTGTTACCCATAGACACTGTACTTTGTTGAGTAATTCTGTTCTTAATGTTTGTCAATAGCCCCCATAGACAAAAACACACACACACACACACACACACACACACACACACACATCTTTTCGGGTGCAGTTCTGGCTTGATGTATGCTTTTTCTCCTATGTGATTGACTCAACATTGTCCACAGTCCTCATGCTTACTCCAGAGAAGCAATGCTGTTGAGTGGTCATCCCCCAGCATTGCATCCTTGCATAGAGCAACTGGAGTATGCATTATACTGGGATGTACACATGTACCTGTGGCTGTGTGTGATGATCAGTCGGGACATTGAACACCTGGTGCAGACTTTTGGGGCCTATACACAGAACCAAGCTGTACACCATACCAGGTTTCCCCTTGGTTGCTCCTGGAGCACCCTTGAGACAGGATGCACATTGATTTTGTGGGTTCATTTTTGGGTAGCATAAGGTTGTTGATTGTCGATGGCCTGTCACATTTTACGTACGTAGCCAAGCTGTCCTCCACATCACTGTCTGCCACTGATCATGCATTGTCAGTCATATTTGCCATAAAGAGGTCCCCCAGGACCCTAGTGTGCAATAATGGTCAACAATTTATCCTGCAGGAGTTTGAAGATTTTTGCGTCACAAGGGTGTCCACCCTCTAATCACTGCCCCATTTCACCTGGTTCATGTATATGTTCAAGTCCAGAATGAAGAGGTCTGTGACTGTCTCTTCCTGCAATGATTCATTGTTGATTTTCTGGTTCTTTAAATCCCAGTCAACACGTACTGTCTGGCAGAATGTTTGCATGGATGCCAGCCATGTGGTCACCAGGATTTGTTGCATCCTGGCTTGCATGCCTTGGGTCACAGTGGCCAACAATGCTTTATATCTGAGAATGTTGATAGCCACATTCTTTCAGGTGTTGGCTCCCACTTACAGCCCACTTCCCCTCCTGATCCTTCATCCCTTACTGTCCCCCATCACTGGTGGATATGGCCTTGACTTCCAGTGGATTGGCCATTGCCTCTCCCTCCACACCATTTTGGCATTAGCATTGTTTCCATCAGTGGTCAGTCCACTGAATGAGTTTCTGGCACTCTCGATGGTTCTGCACTGGAGGTTGTGGCCCAAGCCTGGTCATCTATGGCCATACATGGCCTTTTCAGGGGAAGGGATTTAGTAACCCCACCAGTGAACACTACAATGGAGACAGATGAGCTGGTGTGGTTATTGTGGTGGAATAGTGCGGACAGCTGCTGCAGGGGGGCACACATGATACATGGAACTGTTTAATTGTCAGCCGCAGTAAGCTGGGCAGGGCAGTTCCATTGCTAAGTTCAACCATCACAGACCTTGCCTTGTGCCTCGTGCCATGTGTCATGTCCATGTTCTCAATTGTCAACCCCCCTCACATGCTGTGCATTGTGTTCATCCTCATGCACATCACTGTGCAATTTTGGGCTTTTTGCTTCCCCATAGATTGGCTTGCCTGATGAGTTTTCATTTCTTCCTGCAGGGTGCTGTTCCCCAGCTTGTTGTTGCACAAATGTCAGTCCATACAGTCCCTTGTGCAAATGCTGTTGCTTAGTGGTATTTTTGCACTTTTTAGGTACTAAAGCAGCTGTGACCCTTCAAACAAGTCTGAGTCATCAGTCTCAAAGTTATATGTCCTGATGGGCACTACCTGCTCAGTGTCCAGTGCCTGTACACATACCATACTCCTGCATGCAAAACATTGTACCTTATCTAACTTCTTATGTTGCTTTAGTTTCTCAGCCACATACAGTTGTTTTACTGGAATATCAGCTTCTACACTCACCTATAGTAGTTTTCCCATATCTTGCAGTACTTCATCAGACAAATTAATCATTAGTGGTGTTGCACAGTCTACTTGGTTTCTGTTTTGCAATAACCAAACCCTGTGGCATTGCGGCATTGATAGCAGTTTCCCCCAAATCAAACAATGAACCATTGAATTCGAGTACATGCTGTCCAAGGTTCCACTGAGATTGCACAGAAACTATCATCTATATGAGGTAAGCTATCCATGCGTCCCTGAAAATGCTTTACCCCCACCCAAAAGTCCAGTATAGCTGATGCTATTGAACATACATCACTTCCACTCTCTCCACATAATTTATGTCACAGTGGATGAAACCTCATTTGTTCCTGTGATGTCAAAACTTGCAACAGATGCCAGGAAACCAGTATCCAGTCAAAAAATTACGTTCTCTTTCATCCACTAAGCCAGTTAAGCTGAATTCCACTTCCACACACATTTTAGTTGTGCTGAATTTTACTGGGAGAACTGCTTGGCAGCCCTATAGGTTATTATTCCCATCTTTTGACACTCTATAAAGCCCCATGCTTCTGTCTGCTATCTTCTTTCTGATGCCCTACTCGTCCACATTTCCTACATTGTGACAAACAGCATCCTGCCATAAGTTGCTTACAATGATAACACTTGACATCCACAGAAAAAAATAAATCACTGCTTGAGCTCCTTTCAGCACTTGAACCTTTCACCAGCCCTCCTTTCTGGGCAATTAGACATTGTGTGATCAATCTAATCACATGGGAAAAAATAAAAATGAGTTCATTTCCACTTACCACATCAAAATGGTACTGCCAGTTACTGTTCTGTAATGTTTCTTGTTGTAACTGACTCTTCTTCTGAGACAAAATATAACACCGTCAGTGATGTGGGGACTGCTATTAGCCAAGGAGGTCACTTTTTCCCCAGATTGACACATACAGGAACTGTGGGTTGCATTCTACCAGTACCACTGCAAGTGCAGAGTCAGGAAATCTCATTCAGTATATACATTCTTCATTCAGCGGTACTTCCTTACTAGAGTATTCTAGAAGAGTTTGTGGTCATCCAGACTATTGAGTATTACCTCAGCATAGCTCCCAGTGGCATGCTTGGCCTTGCAGCAGCACCAACGGATAAAGCAACTGCACTGACACAAAGAAGACATCACACTGCAACTGCTTTGAATGGGAGGTCAGGCATGCAGATGGCTTTTGCTGAACCCAGAACCCTTGGATTTGCTTGGAGTGCCTGATGAACTCAATAAATTGAGAATATATGTAGACAGCTTAATTTCTTCTGAAGCAAACTTAGACTTCATTGTGAAAGCAATAAACTAGAGTTTCTGATGATCATGTCACCATCAACCCCAAAGTTAGTGGATGGTGTGTAAATTATGTCACTTGATGTAGTACATTATGTTACGTGAATATTTTTCTCAGTTTTAGTTACACCCTTGATTGGAGAGAGGTATCAGAATTGTTTAGCAGTGACACCAGTATTAGCAGTTGACAAACAGAATCATTTAATTACAGCCCGTAAAGCAATTGACATGTCAGAAACTAGTCAAAACTATTGGAGTCTGTTGTAAAGATAGAATAATGCCTTCAAGATAGCTCATGGAAAAATCAGCCTGTCTTCTGGTCCTACTGCATATCAGCCCTGGCTTAACTGAAAAATTGAGGGTTGTGTAAATATAATGTAATACAGTGACAAACAGATATCAAGACTATTGATCCCATAATTGGTATCAGCATGGAAAAATTCAACAATGCTATTAAGAAGTCAACAATGCTAAAGCAACAGTTTTAGATGCTATAGTAGTGGAACAGATTAAACATTTAGGCATCAAAGCAAGTTCATTGTGTCTGTTAGTTTTACTAAGCTTGTTTGTCCCTAAATGATTAACAAACCCCTAATACCAGTTATAAATTATTTTCTTACTTTTGCAGTGCATAGTTGTGGTGATGAGTGTCAATACTAGTGGGGTGTGATAATGTGTGCAGTATCATTGAATGAGACAGTTATGACATATGTGTAAAATTTATCAACAGATTCAGATCAACTCAAGAACACTTGACTACAACAAAATAGTCTAGAAGTGGATGGTTTGACCTCCTCTACTGTGGTGAAGAAAATGGCTATTTGAAAGTCAGGAAGCAATATTGCCTTCTTCACCAGACATGGGTTGAGAGTGCTGGTGGTAACTGGAAGTGAGCGGCGGACTACTAGTAAGACATCTCTGATTGAATTAGATTTTTATTCATGTTCGGTACAGAGGTATGGCCACTGCTGGAGGAGAGCCTGTCAACTGCAGGATGACATAATGAGACACAGAGATCAGCAAGCCATCATCAGCAGGAACATCTAGTCAGTGGCAAGTGTAAGTTGCATCACCCACTGTTGTCAATAGGGTGGTCATAGCTGCCTGGTACCGTGCGCCGTGGCTGGTATATGACAATACTGACCTGTCTCAGGATGTGGAATACTGCACAGGAGAAAACAGTACTCAAACCATAGACCCCAGCACAGTTAATGTTGAAGATGTGTGCTAGTCTGGGCAATGATCAATGTTGATGAAAGCCTTCAGGAACTGGTGTCCAGTGACAGAGAGACAGAGTGGCCCCCCAGCCCAGGCTCAGAAAGGTGTCCAACTAGAAAGGTGGTTGCTAGCAAGAATTGGTCACCCAGAGGGAGACCCAGTAGTGCAAAAGTGCTAAGTTGTATGCACTGGCTAGGTTTTGGTGCTTTATTAGCTTCCTGAATGAGTTGCCTTGCACTCTGAATACATCTTCTCACTCCATAGTGCGCATTCACCACAATGATTGCACCTCTCTCTCTATGACTTCATTTTGCTACACTGGCACCACACAGTTCAATGTCCAAGACTAGAGTATGTTGGATCACTTCTCCCTTCTGTGAAGAACATGTGGACACATTGTACAAGTTAATGTAATAATATAAAATGAATACAGATTTCCTCCTCTCCCTCCTACTCAGTGTAGCATAAACCACATGGTTCATTGGCTATTCCTTAACCTACATTATTCTGCATAACATATTAGCATAATGAAATTACCAAAACTCTACCTTTAAAACATCATTTAACAGGAAATAGTTCCACTCAGTTTTCAGTTTTTTCCTTGAGCTTGATTTCCCTCCTTGTGTACCAGGCAGTTTTCTACTTAATTAATCCTCATTTGCTACAGGTTATCTACTAACTGCTATATACAATTAATAAAGTGAGACTACAAATTCTGCCTTTTCAGCATATTCCATTAGCAAATTATGCCTCAGCAAATGATTCCACTTAGTTATTTCTTATTCTCAGCATCTTCTTTCATTTATCAGGTGTTGTTCTTTAACTCACTGTTTTGGTACATCATCTGGAACTATTTCTTTCACATAAAAGTGCACCTTTTGTTTCCTCAGAAAACACATCCTTGTAACTATGCTTATACATAAACTACATTTAGTACTACCACTCATGACTTACTGGTCAGCAGTTCCAATTTTTTATTTTACTTTACAAGTAAATGCAGATTGACTACATCCTGCAAAGCCATACTTTCTTGTACCTTTTCTCACTGAAACAAACTTCCTTTTATTGTTTTTGTTCCATCTTAACATATATGTCTGCAGTTTTAGTGCCGCATACATGGTTGGTGAACCTTGCAATAAAGTAACATTTGGAGCTGCCCCCTTCCACTGGAACTATGCTCCCCGAGATCTGCAGAGTTCTGTCGGTGAACAATAACACTTTATTTTTTCTTACATTCAGTACCCATAACATTTCAGGTATCGTTAACTGCAATCTGATACTGAGGCACACATTCCGCAAAGGATTTGGTCATGTCAGCTCAGTTATTAGCCTTACGCACACATGCTTGCTCCTTCTTCTCTTCCTTTCTCCCCCATTCTGTGGATGTGGCATTACCACTGGTGTAGGTGAATCTGCATCTTTCAGAAATAAGTGTGTCTGCACTATTACGTAATCCACAACATTTGCAACAGATAATGAAGCTGATAATTCTACACTACTCTCCTTAACTTCAGCAACATAACTATTTCATGAACTGAGTTAAGTGACAGTAATCTCTTTTAATCTCCTAAGAATCTCATTCATACATGTTATGAAACTGTCCCAACAGTTTTCTCATTTCCCTTCATTCCTCAAAGTGTCAGCAGGTTTAATGAGTACAAAAGTAGTTGGCCATATTGTGGGGGCTGGTAAAATAAACACAGGCCTGTTTCCTTCCACAGCTCTTAATTCCTGGCATTTGTTTCTACTATTTGCTCCCACACAAGCACCCCTGTTTCTGAATTCCTCATGCTTCCTGAAAGTCCTAACACTCTATGGTGCCGGAAAAACATAATTGGTGGTTTCCTCCCACTAAGCATCCCATTCTTTCTCTGTATTTTCCATTGCCTCACGCAAGCAAGCAAGCACACCTCACACACACATGACCGCCAACTCCAGCTTCTCAGGTCAGAATGCAACATCAAGTGGGATGAAGCAGCAATCTGGAGGGGGTGGTGAAGGTGAAGGGGAAGAGATAGTAGTGTATGGGTGGGGAGAGAGACGAACACTGTCTGGCGGAGTGTACAGAGACCAGACTGCCAACGGGGGCACCATCACGAGGTTGTGGGGCAGGGAGATGGGGAAAAAAGGAACAATAAAGGAGAGGAGTGGGAAAGATGGGCAGATACATTGGCAGAGGGCTGCAAATAAACAGGGTGGGAGATGAGAATGGGGAGGAGATGATAGGACAGTCGGGGTGGAAACTGTTGAGTGGAGAGTGTGAGGACAGTATGTTACCATAAGTTGAGGCCAGGCTAATTAAGGGAGCAAAGAATGTGTTGTAAGGATAACTCCTGTCTGCGCAGTTCAGAAAAGTTGGTGGTGGAGGGAAGGATCCAGATGGCTTGTGTAGTGAAGCAACCATTCAAATGAAGTGTGTTATCACATGCCATAGGGTGCTCTACTTTTCTATTGGCCACAGTTTGGTATGGCCATTCATCCTGGTGGACAACTTGTTGGTAGTCATACCAATATAAAAAGCTGGGCAATGTTTTCAGCAGGGCTGATAAATGACATGGCTGCTTTCGCAGGTGGCCTGGCCCATGACGAGTTAGGATAAACCTGCAACAGGACTGGAATAGGAAGTATTACAGAAATGTTTTGGCTCTGGATTTGGTGGAGGGTTGGTGGGGAGTTTTGGGGAATGAGGCAAGTTGAAAAGGTCACCTAGGCAGAGTTTAGCTGTTAGCTGCTGTGAGGGGTGGATGAGGAGGAACACTGTGGGTACGATAGGGGTTGAATAGTGGCGCCCTGAGGAGGCAGTAGGATGTCAGCAGGTTGGATAATTTATGGAGGTGTAATCTGGAATGCTCTTCCGGGTGCTGGAGAGCAAGGGATTAAATTTTCACATATGTGATGCATAGAGTACTAATTGCAGAGTAGTAGTATTTTGTGGAGGGAGCAGAGGTGGTTCTGTGATTCCTGTGCCATGGAGATGTTGTTTTTGCATTACCAAGTTTGTGAGAGCTGGAGATTGGCGGAATCTGAAAAGATGTAGGTCATTGTGAAAAGAGTGGTGGAATCCAGAGAAAGGAATCTTTATAGTAAGGCCGTTTGGGAGGATTCCATGGTTTACCAAGCATTTGAGGAACAGGATGTGGGACTAGGTTTTAGCCAGGGAAATGATAGTTTTGTGAACTGGAATAGAAAAATGGAGCAAGGGTCCACTGTGCAGGAATGGTGCAAAGCAAATGGGACCAATGCAGAAATGGGCAAAATTGATGTTGATGGTTGTGAGAGGAGCTGGATAGGTGAAAAGACACATAAAGATGTGTAAAATATACATAAAGACACTCAGAAACGTGTGTGCATGTGTGTGTGTGTGTGTGTGTGTGTGTGTGTGTGTGTGTGTTGTGATAATCAAAGAAAGAGGGAGGGGGATGGGTTAGGTTGAGGATCAAAAGTTAATGGGGCGTGGGCAGGTGAGGGAAACAAAACTGTAAAGTATGTCAGGATGAGGAATGAAATGTGATCAATAGGAATAAATGTAATTGACTATCAGAGGAAATAATCTGGGGCATTAGATGCTGCATCAACAATCTGTGCAGTCATGAAGACTGTGTTGTGCATGGACAGTCATTGATACAGTGTGGCTCAGAAGTAGATGCAGTTGGGAAGGTGGTGAATAAACACAGGAAAGTAGAGAAGGAATGGATACTGAGAAGAGTAAAAAAAAAAAGGAACACATCACAGGGTTTTAGGCTGGAAGAAAGAAATTCAGCAAAAATCAAATAACAGAAACTCCAGGTAGGAAAATCAACAATGTAGGAAAATATAGATTGCTACTTACCATAAAGAAGATACATCAGTTACAGACAGGCACAATTAAGAGACCCTCACATTCACATATTATGCCCCTACTAAAAGAATTTCATCACTCATTGACCAACACCTCCAACCAATTGCCTGTAATCTAGCCTTCCACGTCAAAGACACCAACCACTTCCTTCACTGACTCTCCACAATCCCCACTCCATTCTCTCCTGGATCCCTCCTTGTCATTGTTGACACCATCTCCCTATACACGAACATCCCTAATGCCCATAGTCTTACTGCTATTGAACACTACCTTTCCAAATGTCCTTCAGACTACAAACCCACTACGTCATTCCTCATACACCTTACCCACTTTATCCTAACCCAAAACTACTTCTCATTTCAAGGGAAGATCTATAAACAAACTCATGACATAGCCATGGGCACCCGCATGGCACCCTCCTCTGCCAACCTTTTTATGCGCCATCTAGAGGAGACCTTCCTAGCCTCCCAAAACACCAAACCTCTTGTCTGGTTCAGGTTTGTTGATGATATATCAGGATCCAAGGCCAAGACACCCTACCTGACTGTGCGGGGTAGCCGCGCAGTCTGAGGCGTCTTGTCACAGTCAGCGCGGCTTTCCCCATTGGAGGTTCGAGCCCTCCCTCTGGCATGGCTGTGTATGTGTGTCATCCTTAGCATAAGTTAGTTTAAGTTAGGTTAAGTTGTGTGTAAGCTTAGGGACTGACGACCTCAGCAGTTTGGTCCCATAAGACCTTACTACAAATTTCCAATTTCCACCCTATCTGTGTTTCTTCAAAACCTAAACACCTTCTCTCCCATCTGCTTCATGTGGTCCTCCTCAACCCAGTGGGCCACTTTCCTGTATATTGACCTCCTCCTCTTTAATGGCTCCATCTGCACCTCTGTCCACATTAAACCCACCAACCACCAACAGTACCTGCATTTTGACAGCTGTCATCCCTTTCACACCAAAAAATCCCTCCCAAGTTGCCTGACTATCTGAAGATGTTGTATCTTCAATGATAAAAACTACCTTGCTCAGTATGCTGAGGGTCTGACCCAGACCTTCACAGACAGGCACTATCCCCCAGACCTAGTCCGTAAACAGATCTCCCATGCCATTTTCCCTCACCACATCAATCCTACCACCATCCCCAAAAACCAGCCACAAAGGAGTGTCCCCTTCAACAAAAGAGTGTCCCCTTCATCACTCAGTATCACCCCAGACTGGAACAACTAAACCACATCCTTTTCAAGAGCTTTGATTACCTGTCATTGTGTCCTGAAATGAGAGACATCCATCCTGAGGTACTTCCCACCTCTCCAAAAGTGGTGTTCTGTCACCCACCCAACCTCCATAATATCTAAGTTCATCCCTATGCCACCCCGAATTCCAACCTCTCGCCACAAGGATTATATTCTTGTGGAAGGTACAGGTGCAATCCCTGCCCAATCCACCCACCCAGCACTTCCTGTTCCACTCCTGGTGCAGGTTTATTCTACCCCATCAGGGGCCAGGCCACCTGTGAATGCAGCCATGTCATTTACCATCTGTGCTGCAATCATTGGCATGACTACCAACCAGCTGTCCATCAGGATGAACAGCCACTGCCAAACTGTGGCCAAGAGCAAAGTAGAGTATCCTGTGGCACAACATGCAGCTGAACATAACACACTTCAGTTCAATGGCTGCTTCACTACCTGCACCATCTGGATCGTTCCTTCCACCACTATCTTTTCTGAACTGTGCAGATGGGAGTTATCTGTACAACATACTCTCCACCCAACAGTTTCCACCCCCTCCGTCCTATCATCTCCTCCCCATTCTTGTCTCCCGCCCTGTTTATTTACAGCCCTCTGCCAATGCATCTGCCCATTTTTCCTTTCTCCTCTCCTTTATTGTTCCTTTTTTCCCCACCTCCCTGCCCCACAACCTCAGATTTCTGCTTGCATCCCACATGATTTTGCATTCTGGCCTGAGTGCTGGAGTTGGTGGTCATGTGTGTGTGAGGTGTGCTTGCTTGCTTTTGTGCGTGTGTGTGTGTGTGTGTGTGTGTGTGTGTGTGTGTGTGTGTGTCTTTACTGATAAAGGCTGTGGACAGAAGCTATATCTGAGTGTCAAAAATCATGTCTGTCTGCAACTTGATGTGCCTTCTTTAAGGTAGCTAGCAATCTATCTTTTCCTACATTGTTAAAAAAAAAAAAAAAAAAAGATTATATGGACACTTAAATACACTACTAGCATAGTGCTTATTACAACATAACATTCTGACTGACTGGCTACACATGACTGCCACTGCCACATATTTTAACACAATTAGCCATAACCCCTGCTCTTACCAAAATACATTGCCAATTCCAAACTGTACAAACTAACACACATAATCTCAGAAAATCATACAACTACAATTACACCTGTCATTTGTGCAACCTCTGCCTAAAAGGAGAATATAAATGAAGGATAACAACCATAAACACACAAACAGGGATATAAGAACAGATTACACTAAACTTTATGGTGCATCATAACCCAACACATCCGAGAACACTGATGTGCTTTTCACACTCACACCTTCAACATGTGTTACACATAGCAGGCACTGCCTGCACACTTGATAACACATGCCCTTACAATACTCTTACCACAATGGACATAATTAATATTCCTTACAGTTGCCACTAAATTGCTGTAGATCTGCTGGTTCCTCCAGCTTTCCTCCAGTTTTACAGATTCTACGTTCAGATCCCTATCAGTATCTCATCTATGCCTCATGGCCAAAAACCAAAGAAAAGGCCAAAACAAAAAGTCACTCACCAAACTCATACTGGTGGACTGATTGCTGCTGCTGGAGAAGCAGTCCTGGAGCCAGCACCAGATACCAGTGTCAAATTCTGACACCAGATGTAGCAGTGCCAGACTTATACACTTCTGATGCCAGACATAGAGGCCAAGGTTGGGACCCCAATTGTGATTTTGATGGAAGAAACAGCTATGTGAAGGTCAGGAAGTAAGGTCACTTCTTTGCAGGGGTCTTGGTTAAGAGTGGTGCTGATGATAACTGGAAGCGAGGAGTAGACCAATAGTAAAACATCCTTGGTCAAATCAAATTTCTTTTTGTGTGGTGTACAGAGGTGTGGTAGCTGCTGGATGAGAGGCAGCTAAGCCTGGGATGACATATTGAGCCACAGAGCTCAGTGAGCAGTAGCCAGTAGAGATGGGAAAAACTGTTCTTTTCAGAGATTGGATCAGAACTGTTCACTCCCTGAAATGAATTAGCTCTTTTTCATGACTCACCACTCATTTACAATAGAAAATAAATGGAAGGCGCATTGCTCTTTAAACTTGGTTTATTCCAGTACTATACCTGTATTTTGATCTTATTTGATCCTATTTTGAAGTAACACAGATAATGAGTAAGAATTTTGTATTGTTTATTGAAATTTCCACGATATGACAAAGTTTTTGATTATTAATTTATTTTGCACTATCGTGGTTTTTTGGGTGATCGGAAAATGTTGTAACTTGAGATTTACATTAACAATATATTTGGCTATAATGTATTAAAATTTCATTAACCTCATACAAATACATCGCAAGCCATATATTTTTAAAGTGAACGTTTCCTTTCGAAGACGCCTAAAATCGCAAAATCCGTACCAGAATAAGAAAAAAAATTATAAATTTGACTGTAAAACGAAAGTGCTGCATATAGCCTTACGCAGAATAAAACAAGGAAAATATTGGTGTATCACATTTTGCGATACGTTTATCGGTTCGCTCGTAATTAAAGCGTAAATTCGAGTGTCCATAATAAAAATCCTATAGTAAGAGGAGTGATCAGGAACCTAATCTAATCAGTTTAAACAAATAAAAATAAAATAAAAACAATTGATGTATATATAACATAATAATGTAATATACATAGCGGTATTACTACGAAGAACAATATCCAGTGGGGACGAACTCCGATGCAGAGGCGCTGAGTCGAGCAGGTCGAGCCGCGAGCTGTATTACTGCGTGAGCTGAGACCGCAGAGACCAGAGTGACACCTGAGTCGCTTTGCTCGACACTCTGGCTAGAGTCGAGACGGTGGGGTGAGCGTTGAGCGGGCGAGTTCCGAGGGTGGGGGGGGAGCGGTGAACTCACCCGCTCCAAGACAAATCGTCCGTTCCCTTGCGAGCAGGTTTTTGCAAGTAGTTCCTATGTTATCCGCTAGGTGGCTCTCTGTCCTGTTGCTCGCATCAACTGCCCAGAGGGCAGGACGTGCGACTGAAACAATCGCCGACAGAGTGCGCCAGACACTGCACAGTGCACACGGCAGACGACGCACAGAGACGGCACGGCATATGTGAAACACAAAATCCAATGGGGCACTGCACAATGCAGGCAGCCAAGGTAGAAGCAGGGCAGAGGCCGGCGCTGGCTGTGTTGTGTGGCGTGCACTGTGCTCTGACCAGCAGAGGCGCTGCTGATATGCTCCGTCTCTCTCTCTCTCTCTCTCTCTCTCTCTCTCTCTCTCTCTCTCTCTCTCTCTCTGCCGTGGGAAACGTTTGGAGCTACCGTTATTTTTTTCTGAATCACTGATTGTTCACTCCTTTGAAAGATTGAACTCTATGAATTAGTTCAAGAGCGGATCCCCCATCTCTAGTAGCCAGTAGGTGGACATGGGCAGTGGCATTTGTGAGCTGCATCATCCACTGGAGTTAATAAAATTTGCATAGCTGGCAGGGGCTGTGCACCATGGCTGATGCATGAGAATGCCATCCATATTGCTGTCTCACCTCATTCCGCAAAATACAGTACAGCGGAGACTCATCACAGGCCCCAGCATGGTCGACATCAATGATATACATCTGCACTGGGTGATCATTGGCATCGGTGGAAGCTTTCAGAAATTGGTGTACAGCAACAGTGAGACTGGGCTAACCACAGCCCAGGCTGGGAAGGTCTTCTACTAGACAAGTAGCCACCAGCATGAAGGGGTCACCCAGAGGGAGACCCAGCAGTGCTAAGGTGCTAAGTCATCTGCATTTGAGCCCCAGCTCACGCAGTTGCCTGCTGCTGTAGATAAAGTCTGTGAGCCGATGACTGGATATCCAATCAGGTGCTACAGTAGTCTCTTTATGGAATCAGCATCATTTGGAGACTCAGCTCGCCAGTCTCTGCCACTGTCCATGTAACCAACAACACTTAACTCGAGTCAGTTGGGAAGTACAAGTGTGGAAAGGAGAGTGAGTACAAGTTCACCAGTATAACTGAAGATTCGCAGCAATGCCTTTAGATGCAAAATGGTTGAGCATGATAATTATCTATATTTATTATAACTTTTAAGTCGCCTGCCATGGTTTCCCTGTCTGAACTCCATATGTGAAGGGTAAGCTGAGGAACCACTGTAGGGATTTTCGATACAGTTTTCACTAAGAGCAATGGCCCAAATGGCTCTGAGCACTATGTTTTCACTAAGAGGTAAGACTGATCCATAAGGAATATTTGTATATATAATTTATTGTCACTTTGCAAAACAAGTCATCCTTTCATCAATACTTAATGCCACCTGTATGAATCCGGAGGGGATCGCTTGTTATTTACTAATACTGATTGGTTTATATCTACATGTGTATTTATATTTGTGTGTGAGTGGGGGGGGGGGGGGAGTGGGAGTGGGAGAAAATGTTTCCAAAATCTGTCAAAAATTTATTTTAATATATGCTTTCTGTCCAGAGAAAATCTAACAGTTACATTGACCTACAGACTTTCCACAAGTTACCAAATCTGTGAGACAGTATAAGAAAACAGGGTATGAGTATGAGGTGGTTTATCTGAGTAGTGATTAAATATTAAAACAAATTTACAGTATTCTTCAAAACATTGCTGAAATGACTGATGTGCTACACATCTCACTACTAGCCTATGTACTCAAGCTACCATGGCAAAAAACATACACAAACTGATGAAATTGACTTATTGGTACTTGTTAGTAGTCTCAATCTGTTAATATTGTACATGGCATTCTACCTCTTGCAACAACAGAGACTGGTTTAAAATGTCTGTTCTCAGCTACCTGGCTTAAAAACCAGTCCAGCATCATTTAACAATGCCTATGAGAAATGCAACTATATCAACTGTATCTGTTGTTGGTTATCAAGGTCTGTCAGCTAGGTACTTTTAGGAGACCTTTGGAAAGGGTCAATAAGTTTAAGTACCATATTGCCATAAAATTACTGAATATCTGCACATACCAGAGAAGGTACTGTCTTTCCATGTTCCTTCCACCATCCAAGAATATCAGTTTCCACCATTGCATCTTTTTTGGTAGCAGCAGTTAAGTGATACAACAATGATACTTCATGGTGTTCATCTGCATGATCCAGGCTTCTGGCATATCTCTGGAATGGATGCTGCAGTTTTGGTGTAATTCAGAAGAAAGGGGATTGCCATTTGTAGCAGCATTCATTAGTAATCATGTTTCAAGACATAGAATAATAGGCATATATAGTTGTCTACTCACCTGAAATGTTTTCTACATAGATTTCCACCTCTTTGTAAACATTACCTCTATCATCAGCATTAAAAAATCGCAATATGAAGGACACAAAAATCTCATGTTCTTGTGGTACAAGTGCAGTTTAATCTTATCATTCCTTTCATCCATGTAACTTCTGCATCTTAATTTAAGTACTGCCATGGCATCACTATCTAATTTAATAGGACTCAAGTGCTTATCCAGAAGTTTACACCACCAGAGAAGTGCTAAATGGAGAGTTGTATAGTTGTCTCATTCTATATCATTACTAGCTTCTTTGAGTGACTTGAGAAAAATGACAGACAAGTTCATTTAGGGACTGCTCAACTATATTCTGGAATCTACTTAACTCTTTTTGTGGGAGGTACTACGTAACTATGATCAGAGTATCACATAATGAAACCAGCATGTCTAACAAAGTGTTCCATCAGACTTCAGATTCTTGTTTGAGTGCTTTTATGAGTCTCTTCGAAATGGCAACCATCTTAAAAATATGACACTAGTTCAGTACACAAATTTTTTGTTTCTCCTACATGAATTTGTTCTTGCTGAAATGTTAAAATCCCCAACTTAAAGGTATGTTTGAACAAAGTACTAAGACAATGACAAGTGCAAGAAAGTCTAGTGAAGGCTTCCAGAGCTGCCACTTTGTTAGAACCTTGATTTGTTGGGATAGGTGCTGACTTCATTAAGTCCTCAGAAATTTGCAAGGACTCAGGATTGTGAACAATCTCCAGTAAAATGTTAAATACTGTTTTTTTTCCCCTTATCAGGAAATGGGGTGGTAAAGAGTACTCTATTCTCCAAACCACACATTTCTCTAAGAGTGGAGGCAGTCACTGTAGTATATGTTGATTTATGTGCATCATCTATCCACATAATCAGTTTGAAAAGAGGCCATTTCATCAGTAATAGCAGCAGTAATTGTCGGAGCAGTGTGTTTTATACTATTGTGTGCAATGGAAATTACACAATTCTTAACAGTAGTCAGATAAGGTAGTATAGCCTCCATAGCAACTTAACAACCCATTTCAGCTTCTACAGATCTGATTGCTTGGGCTACCTTTTTGAAACAAGACATACAGACCATATTGAATCATCTAAGATCCTTGCAGCACATGAGTGCTAATGAATCACAATTAGTGGACGTTTTGTTTGTAGGGATGTAACAAAGGTTCTGTTCCCATTTTTTTGACAGTATTCTTATGTTTTTCATGGTGGAGGTAGAATATACAAAAATACAACCATATTGCTTGCACTGTACAAACTTTGTATGTTTACCATCTGCAGCACAGACTGCAGCCTCAAACTTTCTCCAGATATCACTCTCTGTGTTCTGGAGCACATTTGTAATAATGTACACTCCATTACTTAACATTTGTTTTACATCCTCTAAAGTCTCACAAAACATGGCTTCATTAGAGGCCATCTGGTTCAGAGAGATGACCATTTTTGCCTTGTCAGTGCTACATGACAACAACAAGATTGTGCACTCAACCTCTTTATTATGTCATGGCTAGTTTCACACTCCCTAATGCTTCAGTAAGAGGTAAAGAGTCAATGAGTAGGAACTGACCATTGTGCCACTATTTTCAGGCTTGTCTTACTTGCAGTGCTGTAGTGAGAAGGAGAGAAGTGAATTTACACTACCTTAACAGTTCTCATCTCTAAAACACTCGCTGATATGGTTGTGTACAGAGAATGTTGGCGAGCATCTGAGATCAAGTGGATATATCTTAGAGGGAGAGTCTGATTTGGTAGATATTTATGAGAGTCCGCCGGCCAGTTATTCTACAAGAGCGGCATAACAGCAGGACATCACCATTTGGTGTTGATGACTTCATTCATTCTGCTTTACTTGTTTAGTCAGCTGCTGAGGGAGCCTAGCCAGAGCAGAAGTATAGCCCAACATCACAGTACAGAGGTGCTGGCTATTGTACCCATTTGTTAACTTCCTGAATTAATGCTCCTGTACACTGAATATGTCTTCTTACATTGTAGTGTGTAGTCACCACACATCTCTCCCTATGAGGTTGTTTTGCTGCACTTGTGCCAGATGGTGCAATGCCCCAGTCTAGGGCACGGTGCAACAATAGTGTAGTGGTTGTGTTTGCCTATGAGTGTTCCTGAGTGAAAAATTATGAACAGATTCTTAAGAAATGTGATTGAATTTGACAAAATCATTGATGGCTGTACTGTAAAGTTGTTAAATTCCAAAAGTTAGTGAAAGGAATTGGTGGCTATAATAAGTCTGTGTCCATAGTTGATTGCCTTAAATATATACACTGTGTGTCTCCTAAGAGTCATCCGGCACACTTTCTCTGGTGTTTTGGCAGATATTTGCATTTTGTTTTTGCATTGCATAGCTGGAGTCAGCCCAAGCAACTACCGCTTGTCACATGTTTCATGTGACACACATTGTGAACAGAAAGCCTCCGTTTGTTTCCAAATACAAACAAAATTATTTTTAAATCAGAATTATATGTGCCCATTCAATAGAGCTCTCCCAAATTAGTCTGCTCCAATATTTATTTTATCATTTTGTATTAACAGTGACAGTAAAACAAGAAGAATAAACAACAATCCACTAATGACTCAGTAGCACTGCATCCTTCACAGTAGCAGTCAGAGTGGGAAAGGGTAATGGTGTCACTGCTGGAGTGCTGGTTATTGTTCAATTTTTTACTGTCTCTGGTAATACATATCGATAAAACTATCACAGTAGACTAACCTGGGACTGCTCTACTGAATGGGCATGTAAAATTTCACTTTAAAAATCATTTTTTATGTAACAGGAACAAAATGATGCTTTATGTCCACACTGGGCGCAGCATGAAAGACATGATGAGCACCTTTTGTTTGGTCTGACTCCAGCCACTCTTCACCTCTTAGGAGAGAAACCCTGTATGTATCTAAATGAACAGAAAAAAGCCTTGTCTGTTCAACCTTCTGCTGTAGATGGAGGTTCTCAACTTGAATACGGCCGAAGGTACCATAATTTTCTTGTAGCGGATGTGTTGGTTTTTGCAGGTTTAGTGAGTAATAACAATAACAATAAAACAGAGTGAATGGCTATTTGGCCTAATTTTCAAATTTTATTATCATGAATATGGGCACTGTAATGGTTATGTGTCCAATTTCAAATTCTTAAAGAAAAGTAAAAAAAAAAAAACTGATGCTTCAGTTTGTCTCCAGATAAAAGTTGATTGAAAAGTTTGCAGGTATACTGCTGATCTGTAGAGTCCATCAGACACATCACCATTGTCAGGTGTGTTGACTAATATCTCTTATGGGTGCACTGTCGACACATATCCCCTGCCCCCATTGTGACACTCTGTAGGCAGTCCACACTCAAGAGCACACATTGTCAGTCAAAGAGGTGATTGTGTTACTGGCTGTGGCATCTAAACCTTATACATCTCAGCATCAAATTTACAATGGAGCCTGAGGCAGAGGGAAGCCTACCTTTCTGGTTGTTGTCAAGAGAAAACTGGATGACACTCCAGGCCACAATGTGTATTGTAAGGAAACACACACTGATCTGCACCCAACACAGACAGCTTTCACCAGTCTGCATGGAGGAATGGGCTACTCAAAACACTAGTACATAGAGTGTGCCCTTTGTTGGATGCAGAGAGTCTTTCTCATTTCTCAGGAACTGGGACACCTCAGAACAGCATTCTGGAATAATAGTTCCTCATGATGGCAAACTAGGTGTGATCTGTACCCTATCATTACAGATGGCATTATGGAGGAAGAGGCAGCCACAGCCTTTATGTTGTACACCGGTGCTCTATCAGGAAACATCAGATGCCTACTTCTGTCTTCTGCATAGCCAATAAAACTCTGGTGCAACAGATGATCTCAGTTTATGGAAGGCTGGGATACACTGTATTCCATGGCAATGTAGCAAGACATATATTGGACAAACAGTGTGCACCACCAAAGATCTCTGTTGAGCACATGAGGCGCATGCTCCAATGGTTTATGCTAAGAAGCCAGTAGTCAAATAGAACCATTTTTCTGAAACACATGCGATGGAGTACAAATGTACCAGGAATTTAACACAAACATCAAAATACTGGGGCAGCATTGTTACAGATGCCTTTGAAATAAACACCTGTGGTAATATTATCAGTCAGGCCTTCTGCCATAGTCTCAGAAATGCTTGGGAACCAGGACTGGGTCTAATTAAGAAGACATTCAGCTAACAAAACAAACTGGCAGCTAGGATGGATAGATTGGATACATTAATGTTATCTCAGCCAGGGCACCCTGCCAGCCATCACCAGCAGCAGCCATCTATGCAATCTCCTCTTTGGCTGCTGACATACGCTTTCAGATGCATCTCACAAATAGAAGCAACTTGTAGGGAGAGGGGTTATAGCTTGGCTGTGCTTCTCCAAGAACTCAGTCATCAGTACACCTGATGATGGTAACTTGTCCAACTGCTGAACTGTTATGCCCACTGGACACCATGAACCAGCAATACAACTGTGGAATGTTTAGTCAAAAGTAAAAAAGAATCTCGTGCACTAGAACTATCTGCATCCAGAGCTCAAGTCTAGGTGCAGACCCTATGTATACCAAGGTTCCCACCATCACACTAAGTGATTTTTATCTGCAGTTTCCAGTACATGGGTTCTTTTTCAGTTCCCCTAGTAATACTTAAGACGAATTTATATAGCTTTTCCAGTAAGTGTGACTGCTGCTTAATCAATGTTGTGGAAATTTAGGATAAATAAAACAAGAACATGTGTCACCGATGTAACACACGTGGAGAGAGAGTCGCTTTTGCACATGAAGAGAGTCACTTTGCTGTGTACTGCAGATGTTTACTGACTCCTGTACAACTACAACTAGGACCACAATGGAGGACAGGTTTGTAGTTGAAGAAAATTGTTTGTCATAGTCATCATCATAATCGTGACAAGGGAGATATGTCAACACTAGATGCCATAGCTGACGTAAGTTAAAAACCCTTTCATAGTACCTCACTTATGGCTATCCATCCATAATCAGCATGACACATATATTACAGTTAAATGGAGGTTGCTGATTTGAGTTGAACCCAATGATGTATTCATCTGCTTGTCTGTGTTTATTTGTTATTTTTGTTGTTAGCAGTTAGTCTCCCACTACTGGTACAGTCCTCTATCAACTTCTTCCACTGCTCTGTGTCTTGTGCCTTTTTTACCATGATGGTCTGCCTCGTTATTGCAGCTCAACTCACCACCTTCTTCCTCATCTCCTCCTTCTCATTTTTCGTTTTGGGAGCAGTTAGTCTGTTGTTAATTTGACTGTAAATAACTGTAGGTGCATTCAAGCAATTTGCAGTGTCCCAGGATTTGTGTGTGAGGCCTAACTTATGTACAATGAAAACTGGAATAATATTATAAACGTCATGAAGAAACTGGATGTTTTACACCATAGAAGCGTTGGTAGAACTGTATTTCACAACAGCAACATTATACTAGATTCTATGCATCCATTTTCATCACTGGGGTGGAAAGTTTGGCACTCAGTGACAGAAGAGATTAGCAGACATATAATAGTGTACTTTGATACATTGTTATGCTGGATTACACCACTGACAGGAAGATACAGTGCATCATAAGTTTTACTGCTATCATCATTTTGGTCTAATGATTGGTTTTTATCCTACAAACTGTACTGAATATGTTGTTGTTGTTGTTGTTCTGGTCTTCAGTCCTGAGACTGGTTAGATGCAGCTCTCCATGTTACTCTATCCTGTGCAAGCTTCTTCATCTCATAGTACTTACTGCAACCTACATCCTTCTGAATCTGCTCATTGTATGTACTGAATATGAAAACCAATTAACTACAGTGACCTCATTATTCAAGATGCAAATGTCTGAGCTCAAACTTATCTGTGAAGCTTATCATTGTGAGCATAATTTGTATCTAAAAGTCCATGACAGTTTCTTGCAGTTAACATTTTCTGACAAGTAAGTGATCCAAGGGAGGAAGGAAGGAAGATCAGTGTTTAATGTCTCATTAACATTGAGGTGACATGACATTGAGCACTTGCTCAGAATGTTTCAGGTATGGGGAAGGAAGTTTGCCATGCCCTTTCAAGGGAACGATTCTGGCATTTTCCTGGAGCAATTTAGAAAAATTACAGAAAACGTAACTGTGGGTGGCTGAACATGGATTTGAACATTCATCCTCCAAAATGCAAGTCCAGTGTGCTAATTACTTTGCCACTTCACTTGATAAATAAGTGATCCAGTAATTTAGTGTTACTAATCTGATAATACTGCACATGCACATTCATGATAGGCTTAAGGGTTGTTTGTAGGTACACAACAATTTTTATGACATCATTCATTCACTGTTGGTTGATGTATCATGTGATTATTTTACTCAGAAAAAGAATTGACTGCTTCTAAAGACTTAGGGATTATGACTATTAGTTGGTGTAGCTGTATGAATTTGTAACATTTCTTACACTGAACTGGTAAAGATTTTCATGCTTGTTTTCTTTTAAAGAATCAGTCTCCAGAAATATCTTTTGTTGTTGGAAACTTTCTCAGACATAAGACACAATATCATTTGGTGCCTTCTGAAGAAGAAATATCATTGCATTTCAGTGCGACCAATACACAGTAAGGTAAATGATTTCGTTAATTTCTTGCTCAGTTGTATAATTTGGGTAGCCATTCTCCCAAATTTCACCATCATTTTCTTTCCAGTAAATTTGCTTGCTGAAACAGAACACAATATTAGAGCTTGTTGAGTTGAACTCTGTGTTTTATATTATCATTTCACAGCTCAACCCATTGCACTATGAAAACAAACTCGAGAGTAATCTCCTTGATCATAAGAGTCCATATGCTCATGGTAGGTAATTTCATATCATTAATCTTCATTTCACAATGTGCAAAGCTATAGATTCAGTTTGCAAAAGACAAAGATATTCAATTTTTGAAAAAAGTATATATTGGTGTAAAGAGACTTTCATTCTTAGTTATCTCCAATTAAACAGTTGAGCATGAGTGATAGATAGCCAGCCCTTGTAAGCACATTCTTCAAAGTTTTATAGCTGCCATGCCTCCTATGCCTTGGTGTCCAATTGCTGTTACTGCAATTCAGACCTTCAGTCAGTTCCATAATGTGGTTTGTAGCCACCTGAAGTTCTGGAGCTCCCTCTATCAGCCAACCAAGTAAGTAATTCACAGCTCATGAGGCATAAACAATTACACAGCAAGTGTTGGATATCTCATATGTCTTGTATCAGTGACTTTTCGTCTATCTAGTGTTTAGCCATGGGCTGGTTTTTCTGCTGATGTTGCCAAAAAGATTGAATCTTCTGCCATTTTGTCTATAGTGGCCCAATTTTTTTTTAATGGTATTTTACCAGTATGACTACAACAGCTCATTGTTGATGGGTCATGGAACTCTTAACTTTTACTCTTAAAGAGCTGATTAAGCAAAAGCTTCATTGAAAGTGGCAGGTGCTCTGCTATGTAGTCAGTTTTAATTTTGCTGTCAAACCCAAGTATATACAGATAAATTTAAAAGGGTTTATCTGCCTGTCCATAAAAAAACATTAATTAAAGGAGCAAGTGGGAGCAGTTTCTGTTAGCTGCTATGATCTATGAATATATTTATTTGAGTTGTTTCACATTACTGAATGATTCTTTTAAATTGTGAATGTGGCAAACACATGCACTTATCTCCTGTGTGTGTGCGTGTGTGTGTGTGTGTGTGTGTGTGTGTGTGTGTGAGAGAGAGAGAGAGAGAATCCACACTTACATAAGGAGTGAATGAAATATGTCAGAGAGAAATTTTGAATTGTAAAAAAAGATATATTTGGTATGTTTCAGAGATGAAGAGATTTAGTTTTCCAAAGGGAACTGGCACATACATCATCTTCAAAAAGTATGGAAACCAATTTTTATTTGGTTTGGAATGGAAAATTATTTATGTTTTCCTGAAATGGGATTTTTTGCATGTGGACATTTACAGAGCTAACATTTTTATAGTGATAGCATGCTGGGATATGGTTTCTGATTATTTAAAGTTGTAACTGTGGTGATAACTTTCCCTGAAGTAAGACATAATTTGGTTGAAATTTCTATTTGTACTCACCACTTTTAGCTAATCCCATTTGCTTGCTTTGTTGTTCTCTCAGTAGCTGGTGTCTCTTCATTCATTAGTTTCAGCTGGCTGAAAACTGTCGCTGACAAAAGGATAATCCCAATAATATAGCCCATACAGAATTTAAAGTTAGAGATCAGTCACATTTACCTCTACTTTTGTCATATTCACATTTCCTGTTTCACAATTCCCTTTCATAATCAGGTAAAGGAAAAGTACATACTGCACTTTGTTACAATTCTTACTCAAAAGCTTTTGGGCAGTAAACCTACTCTTGACAAAATACCTAGCAATAGTTCATTGTGCCAAAGGACAATCAACTTAAATCTCAGAAACTCTGTCACAACATTGAGTGGCTGAATAACTTCACCAGAGTAACACATTCACAGTGAAAACTAAACGTAATAGCAACATCTCCTCATTACAAATGCAGTGCACATGCTATGATATTGTAGAAAGTCTGCTTCATAATTAAATTATGACTTGAAGAACATTTTTAGAATGCTGACACTTTGATGTGACATGTTTAGTTATTCATGGGAGGAGAAACATAACAGGTGGAGGAGTTTCCAACTTCCTGTGTTTCACAATCATCAGTCAAAGCCATTTTGTATTGGCAGAAAATGAATCACTGCACACAATGTCTTTATTTCTTCCATTTTTTAAAAGAGGTTTTGGTTTCTTACTATAGTCTATGTTTGACAGTGCAGGTGCATTCATTATAAATTATGTTTCATTGTGAATCTGGAGAGCTGTACTGTAATCAGTCTTTTTAGTTATATGGTTAACACTTTCATACTTCATCCTTAGTTCATGTATATGCAATGAGTAGCAGATTATTATCCCATGTTATATGATACATAGAATTTCAGTGTTGTGTGTGTGTAATCAACATAAATAAATTACTCCCTGCCAAAAATGTGGCCATTGTTTCATGGTTGTAATACACTTATATGTATTGTTGAGTGACATTACTTATATCAGTTGGCACAATAGTACTGACAAAATCACTGATAGCTTTTTCATGTTGTGTGGCACTTCATGGCATTTTTAGAGTCAAAGAATATGAGTTTTAATGTTGAATTCCCAGTGTTACTACTGCCTCAAGAGAATGGGTAGTGATAGTGATTCATTAGTAAATGAAAGCAAGAATGAAAGTCACATATGAAGTGAGTTATCAGAGTTTTGTTTCAAGATTTTTATCTTCAACTCTGAAAGATCATTGGATTTGTCAAAGGTCTGGCAGTGCCATGAGTTTAACAAATCCACATCTTACTGAATATTGACCTACTTCTTATTTGCTCTTAATGCATTTCCTGTGTGATTGGTGTGTCTTTGAACTGATGTACCTAACAGATATGCAGACCAATGCAGCTCCAGTGATGACCAAAAATTATATTGACTTTACCCAGAGTACTGAAAAAGTAAGCAACTGTCTATTACTTCAAAAGTAATTACCAAAACTGTTAATACATTTATCCCTCTGTGAGACAAGATGGTCAATGCCTTCATGGAAAAATGTTTGCAGTTGCCTACAGACTGAAGATTGTACCCAGGTCTGCACCTCTTCATCTGAAGCAAATCTACAGCCACAAATTCCTTTCTTCAGGGCTCCAAAATTTTGTAAGTTGCAGGGGGAGAAATATGTACCATATGGAGAATGTCTAAGGGCTTCCCAGAGAAACTTCTGCAACATACTCTAAAAAATCTTGGCAAAATGTGGGCAGAGAAGATTTGCTGAAAAGCCCTTACACAACCTATAATACAGTCCTGATCTCTCCCCATGCAGATTTCCTTACATCTGAAGCCCTGAGGAAAGACACTCATAACCATTAATTTCCTATGGATAAAGAGGTGCACACCTGGGTACAATCATGGTTCCGTAGGCAACTGCAAACATTTTTCCATAAAGACATTGACTATCTTGTCTCGCAGTGGGATAAATGTATTAACTATTATGGCAATTACTTTTGAAATAATAAACAGTTTACTTACTGAACATGGTCCTTCTGGGGATGGTATGCTCTTGTCTTCCTCAGAACAGACTAATCCATATGGATATATGGGAACTTAGATTGTAATGTTGACTCCAATCTACAATGCAGCACATAATTTTGCACATTAACAAACTTTGCCAAATGCAAAGAAAATCTTAAGAGCTGACCTTTATTTGAACTACAGACCTTCAGAATCTAGGTCTAGCATGTAAACTCTGTGCCATAGAGGAAAACTTCATTTTGGTACTGGTCAAAAATTTGAGTTTGGTAACTGACTTTACATGTGTTAATATTTCTGTTTGTCAATGTGAGTGCAGTTGTCACAGCAGTTCAGCATACATTCAGTAATAAAAAATTTAACATGAATTATTTAGCTGCTGCTATTCAAACCTAGATGCATTTTTGTAAGAGATGTTCAGTCATTATTAGTAGTTGTTCTCTGTAAAAGCTTCAAATTTCCCTTTCTTACTCTGCTGTTAATTGTTCATGAGAGACTTTTAAAAGTTTTTTTACATTAATTAGAGGACATCTTCAAGGGTTCTTATCAGGCAAATTATGATCTGCACTCATTTGTTTTCATTACTAGTATTCTCCTTTGTCTAACATTTCAGCTTTTTTTCCCATCACTGTGGGAATGTTACCACCTGCTTCTGTAATATTTACTTCTACTCAAGTTGTATTTGCATTGAGTGAACTCTATTCTTTCATAGTGTCACTAGATTGTAAGTGCTCTGGCAGACTGAGAAATAACATTTAAACAATGTAGAGTGCTGAGTTCAGCTGAACCATAGTTCATTTTTTGTATTAATCAAAACTCAAACACTCAATACAATTGTCCAATAATAAAGTGCAGAAGTGCACTGGAAGGAGGAGACAGAACAGGGGATGAGGGAAATTATAGAGAGAAGAGTGTAATTGTGGAATGAATGAAGTGGGTGCATGGGATGGAGATGGAGGTGGGTATGGAGATTGAAGCCAGGAGTATTGTGGGATCAAATGATGCATCCTTACAACTTTGTGATTTTTGGAAATACTATTGTTGTACTCAGTTTTTTTTATTGTAAATATTATTATGAAGCGAAGTCTTTGGACCACAGACTGAAGCTAACAGACACACGTGCGGAAAATTACCTTGGAAGTTTACAGTTTCCAAAAGTTGGAAATTCACGAAAAGTATAAGCAACTATTTGTCTCTCATGAGCAGCGCCTAATGGGCAACACTGTGCATGTTGTAAATGGGAAAAGAAGTTATCAAGCCAGTGATTATTATTGTTAGTTAGTTTCATGTTCAGTGGATCGCTTGTACAGTTAGTCATAATTATGTGGAATGAGTAGTTTTACATTCACATTATACATTCATATGTAAATACGGCTACATGCTGATCCTCTACAACACACATGCATGCACACACATGTGCATGCACTCACAATATGTATTACTGCTATGAGTTGATAATTCCTATCCACCACCTTTTACACATTACATACTTAGAAATTCTTTGCTGTCTGACAGACATTTTATATCATTGGGTAAGTAGTCAAAAATTTTTGTGGTAGCATTGTGCACCCTTTTTGTGCTAAAGACAGCCCTAATGTGGAGTAATGAATATTATTGTTTTCTTCTGGTATTGTAATTATGTAAATCATTGTTCCTTTTGAATTGCAGTGGATTGTTTACAACAAACTTCATGAGGGAATAATTATACTGTGACACAGTAGTCAAAATGCCTAACTCCTTAAACAGGTGTCTACCAGATGGTCATGGATAAGCACTACATTGCACCCCATTTTGGAGCAATGAGGACTTTATTTCTTAAAGATGAGTTACTCCAGAACATTATCCCATGTGGCATTTTTGAAAGAAAACATTTAAATATGTTGATTTGTCTCTCCCAAAGTTGCAATGATTCAAAGTGCAAATATGGCTGAACTAAGTTGTTTTAGAGTTCAAAAATGTGTCTTTCCAGTTTAAATTCTCATCAGTGTGAACACCAAAAAATTTGATGATTCCATCCTAGTTATTATTTCCTCACCAACCCTAGTGATTCGTTCCTCATCATGTGTTACACTTATCATTAGTGTAGTAGCTCTAGATGTGCAGAACTGAATATGTCACGTCTTTTTGAAACTGAGAACGAGACCATTGCAGAAAACCACTCATTAATACTTTTAAGACCATTATTTACTATTTCTTCTGTTCCTGTATGTATGTTTGCCCTGAATACAGTACTAATGTCATCCACAGAAAGAACTAAGTCTGTTGGTTGAATGCTAGATCGAAGATCATTTACAGATTTGAGAAGTGGACCTAAGATTGAATCTCGCAGAACCCCATAAGTGATTTATTCCCAGTCAGTAGACTCTTTCCTGCCTACTTGGTTGAATTATTAAGTATAACTTTATGAATTTTTTAGTTACATATGATATTATCCATTGCTTTGTTATACCATTAGTTCAATAAAACCTCTGTTTATCTGGAAGAGTATTGTGGTTCACACAGTCAAATTCCTTAGATAGGTCACAAAAAATACCAACTGGTGCTATTTTGTTATGTAGTGCTTGTAAGATTTGGTGAGTGAATGTGTAAATGGCATTCTCAGTTGTGCAACTCTTGTGTGATTACTTATGTTTTTTTCATGTGCCTTTTTGTTGGCATGGTAATTAACCATTGTGGCATGGTTAATTTAAGGGATGGCTGGATGCCCCCCACTTACTCCCTGGGACAGACTGTGTGTACCCCAACCATCTCCATGTAGTGCTATTCATGTGGAAATGCACAAAAATTTCCTAAATACTTGCAAATCATGTAACAGAGTTGGACTTGAGTACCAGTTCCATCTCCACCTAGTTGCACTTGACTACCAGCCCCACCTCCACCCAGTTGGATGTAGAGAACCAGCTAAAAACCGCATCCAGGTTGGCTAGCACACTGACCCTCATTGTTAATCTGCTGGGCAGATTATCTGGGGCTTGCACTTATTTCTGTCATGGAAGTGAGGCTTTAACATACATGGATATCTGAGAAGATTAATCCAGACATTAGTGTTGCTTAAGTAGGGTACCACTCCAGAAAACATAACTTCAAAATTTTTGTGAAATGATGTCAATAGTGAAATGGGTTGATAGTTATTAACATCTCTTCTATCACCTTTCTTATAGAAGGGTTTAAGAATGGCATATTTTAATCTCTCTGTAAAAATGGCCTGAGTTAGTGATGCATTATATATTTCAGAAAAAACAGAGCTCAATGGCATGGGAACAAGTCTTTAGTATTCTGTTACAAACCCCTGTCAAATCAACATGAGATTTTATTTTTGAGAGAATGTATAATTTTCACGATTTCAGAAGGACAAGTAAGTGAAACATCCACCATATGATTGAATTTTATGTAAGTTGCTTGTTCAAGACACCCTTTTGATGTTTCCCTTGAACTGTTTGTCCCTATTTTCTACTACATTTAAGAAATGATTATTAAATATATCTGCTTCCTGTGACTGATCATTGATAGCCCTTCTGTTTAAATTGCTAGTGATTTTATTCTCTTCTGTGGCTTGTTGTCCTGCCTTTCATTTTACTACACTACATAAAGCCTTACATCTGTTGTCGGAATTATGGATTTGAGACATCGTGTGCATGTTCCTTGATTTTTAATAACTTTTCTTTGTAATTTTGATTAGCTTTTGTAACCTTTGCATACTGCAGGATTTTTACTTGTTCTTGCCAACAGATGCAATTTCCCTTTCCTTTCACAACATATGTACTTTAATTTCTCTAGGGATCCATGGTATTCTACATGGCTGCTTAATGTCCTTTCTGATCAGATTATGTGGAAAGCTATTTTCAAATAATGATATGAATTTAAAATGGAATGGATTAAATTTTGTGTCAACATCAACAGGTTCATTACAAATTTCATCCCATGTAATCTCCAGTAAAGTATTTTTTAAAAACATTTGTCCTGGAATCATTAATTATTCTAACTGAAGTCCCCTGAGGAGTATATATGCTGTGTTGACTGCAATGTGCTCCTCTGTGTTTTTATGTTTATCACACAACCACACCCATTTAACTTAATAGTCTGCACATATATAGTGACAACATGTATGCTTAGAAAAATATTTTTATCAAGAAATGTGATTTTTGACATTTAATAAATTTATTAACTCTTCCTTACACTCTCTTATTTGAAAAAGAGTGGCCAAGTTAATGTAAGAAAATATTTTGCACCATTTTTGGCGGATGTTGAGAATTCTGTTAGGAAAATACTCCATATTATGTACTAGTATCAATGCCTTATACTTGATCAATTTCTCTTGTTGATGGTGAGTGACAGGCATTCATTATTCGGTCTGCTCTTACTTTCATCATCATTTATATCTCAGTGATACCCAGAGAAGAGTGATGAATAAACTGGACCATTTTGCCACTGTGGTGGAAAACATACTGTAAAAGCACATTAGTTCTTAGTTTAAGCACCAGAAGAGGGAATAGTACAGCAGTTTGCCCATCAAATCTGTATATATGTTTTAAAAAAATGCTCAGAATAATATGACAATGGAAAATTCTGATGATCAGAATAACACCTTGAATTCAAATAATACAGACAGCTCTGTTGTTTTTGTTGTCACTGTGGTGGTCCTCAGTCCAAAGACTGGTTTAATGCAGCTCTCCACCATAGTCTATCCTGTGCAAGTGTCTTCACTTCTGTAAAACTGTTGCAACCTATGTACATTTGAACCTCCATGCTGTATTTAAGCCTTGGTCTCCCTCTAAAAATTTTAACAAAACACACACACACACTCTCTCTCTCTCTCTCTCTCTCTCTCTCTCTCTCTCTCTTCCCTCCATTTCTAAATTGACAGTACCTTGATGCCTCAGGATCTGTCATATCAACTGATCCCTTTGTTTGGTCCCGTTGTGTCACATATTTCTTTTTTCCCCAGTCTGACTTATTACTGCCTGCCTAACATACTACCTCATAAAAAGTATCTGGACATCTATTAGTGAACATCAAATTAGTGAACACCATTTGCCTTTATTATGGCTTGAACTCTGTTGAGGTCACCTTCAATTAGGTGTCTGAATGTTTAGATAGTTTAGTTGGATGCAGGGGTCTGGAGGAAAGTCAACATTTTAATTCATCAAAAAGCATTTTCAATTTGGGACTCTGGACAGGCCAGTCCATTTCAGGAATGTTATTCTCCACAAACCATTGCCTCACAGGAGCTGCATGATAACAGGCTTCAGTGTCAGACCGAAACAATGACTATCACCTCCAAACCATTCCTCTGCTGTACACAGTGCACAGTGCTGTAACTTGTGTTCATATCCTTCCATATTTTGTGTTTTCTTAAGCATAATTAGGGGACCAAACTCTAACAATGAAAAACACCACCATGCCACATCCTCCATACTTTACTCTTGGCACAACACACGATGGCAGGTAATTTTTCCCAAGCATTTCCCACACCCAAACCCTTCCATCAAATTGCCACAAGGTATAGCACGATTCATCACTCATATCCATTCATCCCTTGTCCAGTGGCATGAACTTATACACCACATCAGTTTTCACTTAGCATTGACTACAATAACGTGTGGATTATGAGTGTCTTTTTTTAGATTAGATTAGATTTACTTTCATTCCAATTGATCCATAATGAGGAGGTCCTCCAGGATGTGGAACATGTCAGAAAAACAACAATACATGACAAATATTTCCAATTCTGCCAATACATGATATCTGCCTGGTCTTTGTTTAGCCGTGATTGTCCCTTGACATTTTCACTTCATATGCACATCATCAACGGTCAAATTGAGCAGTTTTAAAAGGGTTGAAATATCAATGATGGACTGGTTGTTCAGGTACACACAATCACTGGTCCATGTATGAAGTCACGGAGCAGTCATGGCCGCTCATTTTGCTGTTACCACTTCTCTACTGACTACATAATACTCTCTACCTTCAAAACAGTCTTCCCATCATTTAAATTTGTATTCAATGTTAATACATTTCTCTTTTTCAGAAACACTATTCTTGCTGTTACCAGTCTGGTTTTCATATCCTCTCCACTTCACCCATCATTAGTTATTCTGCTCTCCAAATAACAAAATTCATCTGCTACTTTTAGTTTCTCATTGCCTAATCTAATTCTATCAACACTGCCTGCCATAATTTGACTACATTCCATTACCATTATTTTATTTTTGTTGTTGTTCATCTTATAACCTATTTACAAGACATTATCCATTCCATTCAACTTCTCTTCCAAGTCCTTTGCATCTTCGACAGAATTACAATGTCATTGGCGAATCTCTAATTTTTACATCTATTCCCTGAATTTTAATTCCATGTTGAAATTTCTCTTTGGTTTCCTTTACCGCTTGCTCAGTTTACAAGTTGAATAACATCAGGGAGAGGCTACAAAACTGTCTTGCTCCTTCCTCAACTAATGCGTCCCTTTCAAGTCTTTCAACTCTTTAACTGCAATTTGGTTTCTGTACAAGTTGGAGATAACTTTTCATTCCTTGTGTTTTATTCTTGATACCTTCAGAATTGCAAAGAGTCTGTTCCAATCAACATTGAAGGAGGCCTCTCCTAAATCTGCAAATGCTATAAAAGCAGATTTTCTATACGTAAGCTATTCTTCATTTTTCTGGAACCCAAACTGATCTTCCCCTAGTGGATTTCTATAGGTCTTTGTTTGATATGATTAATGCAAGGAGATAAAAACAACAGTGATCATAGCCCTTTGTTTCCCACACTGAAGCTGAGTTTGTTGTGTGGCTTCACTTGCTGTGATTCCAGTAAAGCTGACCAGTACCCTTAAGAATTAATAGAAGATGTTTCACTAGTTTCTAATTAGACAAGATTCCTTCAGGCTCTACCAAACCAAATATGCTGTGTCTTTTGTCTTCTAGAGCTTCACATTGGAAGATTAGGTGTGGTGTGGTTTCACTCTCCTCACCATATAGGCTACATTTAGGGGCTTCTTCCTCTACACACATTGTGTGTAAGTGTTTCTTTAAGTTCCCATAGACAGTGATGGGTCTTTCCATGAGTTTAATTTGTTTCCTGTTCAAGTTAAGGACTGCAGAACTTCTCTTGAAACATGGCTTCACCATCATTAACTTGCCACGTTTTTGTATTTTGATCACAGTCCAATATTCTGGGTGCTGCCCCCTTATTCAGCTATGTAGTTTTGATTTTACCATCACCTTAGCGTCAGTCAGTACATGTTCCAGGCCAATAAATGGAGTTGGCGCATCTGTCCTGGCCAGTCTCTCAGCTTCTGCAATGGCACTAATTCCTAAGTTACCCTGCAGCAGACTTATCCTGTTGCTTTCCCCTAGTCTCCTAAGGACTTCATGGCATTCTGTAATGATTTTTGGCTGATAGAGAATTCAGAGTTGATTGTCTGTCTGTATAAATGTAGATGCTACAATTCTTGTAGTGTCTACACAAATTCTCCTCTGCACACACTCTGATAGTGAATATTTCCACCTGGAATATTGTGACCAGCTTCCTTAGAGAGACTGCTGTCTCTAGTCTAGGCTTTACTACATATTTTTTGGCCCCAGCACCTTTATCCGTTTCTGAACCAGGCTGTATCTCCTTAATAGTGTTTTGATTCATTTTTCCACTGCTCTCTTCTTCCAGTTGTTAAATTGAAAGGTGTATTGAAGCAGCTGTAGGTTAATAAACAGCATTTCCATAACCATTCCTATATTTACCACTCTCACAATAATGGTGTGAGATTCTGGATATCCCAAAGGAATCCCGTTATTTCCAGTTTTTAACCTGTATACCCCTGCAGCTGCCTCCATTGTAACCCAAAGGTGTAATGGGGACATGTCCAACATTATGTCCATCCCAGCAGTGGGTCTGCTGTCAGTTCTGCCTGTAATGGCTAAACAGGTCACCCTCTGCACTTTGCCACTTTAGCAACCACCTTCCAATTTATTCACCATACTATAGCCCCATAAATTACCATAGATCTTATTACAGTGTTGTATAACCAGTACACACGCCTCAGGTTTGGATCCTAGGTTTTACAACAGGCTGTTCTAGTGCTCATAAGAGTACTTCTTGTTTTGGAACATATATTGTTTATATGAGGGGTCCCTGATAGTTTTGCATTCTGGGTTAAATACTTTACTATTCCCTCCACTGAGGGAGCTTCATTGAAGAGATTGAGATTTCAATATTTGTTCTAGATTTGCATCCTCAGTTTTTTGGGGCTTACCTTTAGACCCTGTTTTCTCCACCAGTCTTCCACAGTGTCTAGTGCACATTGTGCCAGTGTTTAACAGTACTACCAATTTTGCCAAGCATTTCTGTGGCTAAATCATCTGCATATCCTTGGCAAAAGAAGCCTCTAGTATTTATCCCATCAGTGAGTACATTCACCATTAGGTTCCACAGTACTTGGGACAAAATTGCTCATTGTAGACACCCCCAAGTGGTTTTGACTGCCATTTTCTCATTCATCATGGTGTTTTCTACCTTTTTTCTATATAGAATGGCCTTAATCCACCTGCATATGGTGGTCTCAGTGTCATGCTCTTCTGCAACTCTAACCATGTAGTCAAAGGTCATATTGCTAAAAGCCCCCTAGATATCCAGGAAGATGCAGAGAGCTATTTCCTGAATGTGTAGAGCTTTTTCAATGTTCCCAACAACTTGTTGAAGTGCTGTTTTACATTATTTATCTGGTTGATATGCATGTTGGTTTATATGTAGAGGAACCCCAGTTACCTCTTCCCCATAAGATGCACATTAACCAGCTTTTCTAATGTCTTTAGATGAAAGGAGGACAGACTAATTGGTCTCATATCCTTAGCCTTGGTATGATCAGTTCTTCCCGGCTTCAGAATGGAAACAACCCTCACTGTCCTCCAAGCATTAGAAATTATTCCTGCTACTTGGATGACCCTAAACAATCTACATAGGAATCTAATTAAAGCCTCCCCTGCTTGTTGCAGTAGAATTGGCAAGACACTGTTGAGGCTGGTGATGTGAATGGTTGAAATATTCCCACTGCCCATTGTATTTTTATTTTTTGTTTTATTTTATTTTTGTAAATAAACACATTCTCTGTTAAATAACCAGTCTTCCCTTTTGATTACCTGTAAACTAGTGCCTCTCAGAGACTGACCAGGAGTCAGTCTGTGTTATCTGCCAGAGTGCACTGAGGGAAGTAAGTCTTGAGGAGCATATCCAGTGTCTCACATACTGTTCTTGTATACCCACCATCCTCCTTCCTTAGACTACATGCTGGATTAGTTGGTATTCTGGTTTTCCCACTAGATTGTAAAAATTTATGTCAGTATTTTGCAAACATGACTTATTAAATTGATGGTTCAGTAATAGTCGCACCTGTTCAGCACCTACCTTGTCTGGAATAGCAATTATATGTTTTTCTTGGAGTCTTTCTTTTTAATTTTGTCAATAAGCTGTATATATCCTTCCTACATCCATGCACACTTCTACAGTTTTGCATTTCTCCTCTAGCCATTCCTGCTTTGCCAATATGCACTTTTTGTGAATCTCATATTACATGTCTGTGTTCCTTTTGCCTATACAATAATTTATAAATTTTTTCAGGTTCTTGTTCTTGTGTTGAAGGGGATATTCTATTACATTATGCTGGGTGCTGCCTCTGTGCTCTTTGAAGCACTAATAGTACAAGAATATTCACCACAATACCAACGAAAAACCTTCTCAGATCTACATCTACATCCATACTCCACAAGCCACCTGACGGTGTGTGGCGGAGGGTACCTTGAGTACCTCTATCGGTTCTCCCTTCTATTCCAGTCTCGTATTGTTCGTGGAAAGAAGGATTGTCGGTATGCCTCTGTGTGGGCTCTAATCTCTCTGATTTTATCCTCATGGTCTCTTCGCGAGATATACGTAGGAGGGAGCAATATACTGCTTGACTCTTCGGTGAAGGTATGTTCTCGAAACTTTGACAAAAGCCCGTACCTAGCTACTGAGCGTCTCTTCTGCAGAGTCTTCCACTGGAGTTTATCTATCATCTCCGTAACGCTTTCGCGATTACTGAATGATCCTGTAACGAAGCGCGCTGCTCTCCGTTGGATCTTCTCTATATCTTCTATCAACCCTATCTGGTATGGATCCCACACTGCTGAGCAGTATTCAAGCAGTGGGCGAACAAGCGTACTGTAACCTACTTCCTTTGTTTTCGGATTGCATTTCCTTCGGATTCTTCCAATGAATCTCAGTCTGGCATCTGCTTTACCGACGCTCAACATTATATGATCATTCCATTTTAAATCACTCCTAATGCGTACTCCCAGATAATTTATGGTATTAACTGCTTCCAGTTGCTGACCTGCTATTTTGTAGCTAAATGATAAAGGATCTATCTTTCTGTGTATTCGCAGCACATTACACTTGTCTACATTGAGATTCAATTGCCATTCCCTGCACCATGCGTCAATTCGCTGCAGATCCTCCTGCATTTCAGTACAATTTTCCATTGTTACAACCTCTCGATACACCACAGCATCATCTGCAAAAAGCCTCAGTGAACTTCCGATGTCATCCACCAGGTCATTTATGTATATTGTGAATAGCAACGGTCCTATGACACTCCCCTGCGGCACACCTGAAATCACTCTTACTTCGGAGGACTTCTCTCCATTGAGAATGACATGCTGTGTCCTGTTATCTAGGAACTCCTCAATCCAATCACACAGTTGGTCTGATAGTCCATATCCTCTTACTTTGTTCATTAAACGACTGTGGGGAACTGTATCGAACGCCTTGCGGAAGTCAAGAAACACGGCATCTACCTGTGAACCCGTGTCTATGGCCCTCTGAGTCTCGTGGACGAATAGCGCGAGCTGGGTTTCACATGACCATCTTTTTCGAAACCCATGCTGATTCCTACAGAGTAGATTTCTAGTCTCCAGAAAAGTCATTATACTCAAACACAATATGTGTTCCAAAATTCTACAACTGATCAACGTTAGAGATATAGGTCTATAGTTCTGCACATCTGTTCGACGTCCCTTCTTGAAAACAGGGATGACCTGTGCCCTTTTCCAATCCTTTGGAACGCTATGCTCTTCTAGAGACCTACGGTACACCGCTGCAAGAAGGGGGGCAAGTTCCTTCGCATACTCTGTGTAAAATTGAACTGGTATCCCATCAGGTCCAGAGGCCTTTCCTCTTTTGAGTGATTTTAATTGTTTCTCTATCCTTTTATACCACACAGTATCATAGAAACCACATGGATAATGGACACTGTTCTCTCTGATAATTTACCATGTCATCTTCAAACTCAGCTAATGAAATGTGGTGTGCAGGGGTGCCCTTAGGTCTTCATGACAATAGGGACAAAATATTTTCTATCACGTTTCATCTCTGGCAACGTTTGGTGATGTGAAAAATGCTGAGTTGCACCATAGTTCAGCATCCACGTTAAACTGTAGCTCCTATAACAGCTGGTAAGTCAGTTCATAGGTCAGAGAAATATAGTGGCATACCATCTCCAACAGGACCATGTGGTACCTGGTCAGTGTTATAAACATAAACAAGCTAACAGTGTAATTATAGTAATGCTTTACATTCTCAGATTTTAAGTTTCCCCACCACTTATGTTATTTTCCATTGGTCCTGTCAAAAGCCCTATTCTGTCAATTATCTATTTTACTGCCATTAATATTTTTGTATGAATATATTTACCACATTTATACTTTAGAACCACCACCACAAGCTTCAACATTAGTTTACAAATCAATGTAGGATAATGCATAACTTAAAAACATATGGTTTGTTTCAGAATATAAATCTTTTCGGTTATATGAAAATATGGGCAACATTTTCATGGGCACTTTCAAAATGTTTCCACAATGTTTGTCATCACTTGATTGCATACTAAACTGTGATCAGTCATGAAATGCAGCATTTGAATATGCTTTTCCTCTAAAAGGCAAGTCATGTAATGCATAGGATAACTTGCTACAAACAACTGATTTCAGTTTAGCAAGATTCATTGCTACTAATTTCTCATTGACTAGTTCTTCTACACTCTTAGTTTTATTTGTCATAAAATTAACAAAAATTACTTTACTTTTCAACTGCATCTTTATCTCATTCTGAATTCACATTCATTTTTGCAGATTCATGTAGCTTTTTGAAATTGTTGAATGAATGGTTTATGGATGTACCGTGATGACTCCTGTGTATTAGAAGTATCCAGAAAAGTGCACACAACTTGCAAAGTGCACCTCTAAGCTTTAAAATAAACCAGTCATCAAAATAATGACAGCCATTTTAATCTAAATGTTTATGCCATCAAAGTCATTCTTGAAATTATAGTTTTTGTCAAGTAGCATGGATACAATAAAATCTTATACTTTAGTGAATTGTAGGTGTCCTCTTTCTCAATTAAATTTCTGGTATCAGAAATACAGGCCAGGAGGTACTGGCAATGTCTGTATTTTCTCCAGCAGTATAATTACTGAGATTTGTAATAGAGATATTGAGTTTGAGTTGCTATTTTCTTGTGATATATCATCACAGAGAGTATATTTTTCAGTTCCCTCACTTTCATTTTTGGTTTTCATTTGTTTATGAGGTACAAAATACTTCCGAATATTGGTAATTTTTTCACTCTATTACACCTCACATTGCACAATGTTCTAAGTAAACCACATACATGTACCACTGTTTGTTTATAGCTCTTTGTTGATAATAGAAACATTGAGAGATAACTTGATTTCATTCTCCACCAACAACATTGTCACACTGTGCCAATCAGATGAGTTTCATGACAGCTCAATGTGGAGATTTTCAAGCTCTGTTGTGGTGTTTATCTGCAGTAGTGATTATGAAACTAATTAAAGAAGGCTGTTTTACAACAATTGCCCTACAAGCGTCATCCATTGTTAGATCACATAGGTAAGCAGTGGTTCCATGACAAAGACCCTGTATTTCTATACCACCAAGTATCGATCAGTATGAAACAACAACCCTTCAGCAAACAAAAAGAAATATAGCACAATATGCTACTTTAAATTAGTGCCTGACAATTGTTAACCATTATTTGAATTTTCAAGGAGTTAGCTTCTGTCTAGTGTGGTTTGTTATGCAGCTGTTGCATTACCACTTGAGGTTTATGAAGATATGCACACACAGTGACTTGGTATCCCATCTGGTGACTTTCTTCCTTTTCCCAGGAAAGCAGCAGTTCTGAGATGGAACTCTCACCATGGATATCCTAATGGGACCATGTACACATTTAGTAGTTTCATCACTGTCAGTCAGCAGATTCATTTCATTTTATTATAGCTTATTAGTAATGCCTGAATTTCATTCTCATAAAATCTTTCTGCTCTCATGAGCTATGCATTTGTCACAACTACTAAAATCCCAGATATTCTGGGGTAAGTTATTCTGCTGTCTGCTAGTCTGTCCTGTGTAAGCATCTTCATCCTGCATAATCAACACAACCTACACCAATTTGACCTTGCATACTTTATTCAACTTTGACCTCTCTCTACAATTTTTAAGCCACCGCACTTGCTTGCATTACCATACTAACAAATCCTTGATGCCTCAGGGTGTGTACTATCAACTGATCCCTTCTTTTAGTCAAGTCATGCCATAAATTTTTCTCCTCAATTCCATTCAGTACCTCCTCATTTGTTATTCAATCTAGCCAGCTAATCTTTAACATTCTTCTGGAACACCACATTTCAGAAGCTTCAGTATGTACTACTTATTGTCCAGATTTCACTCCTGTACATAGTTACACTCGAAACAAATACCTTCAGAAAAAACTTCACATCTAATTTACATTAGATGATAACAAAATTCCTGTTTTTCAGAAGTGGTTTTCTTGTCATTATGATCCCTACTTTTTCCATCATTAGTTATTTCACTGCCCAAATACAAAAACTCATCTACTGCTTTTAGCATCTACACTCCTGGAAATTGAAATAAGAACACCATGAATTCATTGTCCCAGGAAGGGGAAACTTTATTGACACATTCATGGGGTCAGATACATCACATGATCACACTGACAGAACCACAGGCACATAGATACAGGCAACAGAGCATGCACAATGTCGGCACTAGTACAGTGTATATCCACCTTTCGCAGCAATGCAGGCTGCTATTCTCCCATGGAGACGATCGTAGAGATGCTGGATGTAGTCCTGTGGAACGGCTTGCCATGCCATTTCCACCTGGCACCTCAGTTGGACCAGCGTTCGTGCTGGACGTGCAGACCGCGTGAGACGACGCTTCATCCAGTCCCAAACATGCTCAATGGGGGACAGATCCGGAGATCTTGCTGGCCAGGGTAGTTGACTTACACCTTCTAGAGCATGTTGGGTGGCACGGGATACATGCGGACGTGCATTGTCCTGTTGGAACAGCAAGTTCCCTTGCCGGTCTAGGAATGGTAGAACGATGGGTTCGATGACAGTTTGGATGTACCGTGCACTATTCAGTGTCCCCTCAACGATCACCAGTGGTGTACGGCCAGTGTAGGAGATCGCTCCCCACACCATGATGCCGGGTGTTGGCCCTGTGTGCCTCGGTCGTATGCAGTCCTGATTGTGGCGCTCACCTGCACGGCGCCAAACACGCATACGACCATAATTGGCACCAAGGCAGAAGCGACTCTCATCGCTGAAGACGACACGTCTCCATTCGTCCCTCCATTCACGCCTGTCGCGACACCACTGGAGGCGGGCTGCACGATGTTGGGGCGTGAGCGGAAGACGGCCTAACGGTGTGCGGGACCGTAGCCCAGCTTCATGGAGATGGTTGCGAATGGTCCTCGCCGATACCCCAGGAGCAACAGTGTCCCTAATTTGCTGGGAAGTGGCGGTGCGGTCCCCTACGGCACTGCGTAGGATCCTACGGTCTTGGCGTGCATCCGTGCGTCGCTGCGGTCCGGTCCCAGGTCGACGGGCACGGGGTGGCGACAACATCGATGTACTGTGGAGACCTCACGCCCCACGTGTTGAGCAATTCGGCGGTACGTCCACCCGGCCTCCCGCATGCCCACTATACGCCCTCGCTCAAAGTCCGTCAACTGCACATACGGTTCACGTCCACGCTGTTGCGGCATGCTACCAGTGTTAAAGACTGCGATGGAGCTCCGTATGCCACGGCAAACTGGCTGACACTGACGGCGGCGGTGCACAAATGCTGCGCAGCTAGCGCCATTCGACGGCCAACACCGCGGTTCCTGGTGTGTCCGCTGTGCCGTGCGTGTGATCATTGCTTGTACAGCCCTCTCGCAGTGTCCGGAGCAAGTATGGTGGGTCTGACACACCAGTGTCAATGTGTTCTTTTTCCATTTGCAGGAGTGTAATTTCCCAACCTAATTCCATCATCACCTGACTTAATTTGACTACATTTCATTACATCATGACTTTTCGTCTTATAGGCACTGTACCATATTTTATTTTTAAGGATGCTGTCATTTTGAAGATTTTTACTTCAATTTTTACATATTAGTGTTCAACATCCATTTAAGACACAACATTTCCAGAGTTTCAAGGTTAGTGTGAATGAACTATGCATGTGCCTCTTGGAAAAATGCAACAATGTTGATCAAGAATGAATTCGTACATGTTGAAAATAAACTGATGGATCATCTACTCATTGTCATGCTCATGTGACTTAATATGTACCAGGTAGGGTTGTCAAAACAAAAATATCAATATTTTGTAGCAATATTGTACCAAACGTAATATCCATTTGTGAAGTATCAATATTCATGTGTCAGTTTTGCAGATTTGCTTTTGCAACAAAAGGAAAATATAAAAGTGCACACTCCGGTTTACAGCAAATGATGAAATATTTTGTAACTGCAATCGTGTATTGTCCAACAACAGACATTCCCTCTCCTTCAAGAACCTCTGCGTGTGTACTATCTTAAACTGCAGTAGCTCTAAGGTGGTGATGCTACAGTATCTGTACATCTCCATATGATGATATTTCTTCAAGAAAAATATGATCTTAAATTAATTATCCATTTTGTAATTTCAGTTACAGCCTTCCGCCAAGTTTCCATTGCTCTATTTCATTTTATAACTCTTCTCACATACGTTTTTTATCATTTTATCAATATATTCAGGTCATTTTGGTCATACTTTTCCAGGTATTTTACGGTATAAAAATTGGGGCCCTAAGCAAATTCTCACTAGGGCAGCTGCCCCCACTGACCTCCATTTCGGGCACCCATGGTGGTTTGTAGTCATATATATTTCTGTCTTGTTCTCAGTAGCCTCCCTTATTAAACTTTCACTGTATACATTCACATCCTGTTAAAGACATTTCCAAATAGCTGTGTTCAATACTGTACATTCTACCATGTACATACTATTATTAGCTTCAAACTGTTCCCTTTTCTTTAGAACTGTCTTGTTTCATTTGAAATCTTCTGTTCTTTTGCTTTGTTCATGATTGCAACATTTTTTGCTATCTACATTAGTATCTTTGTTAAACAATTTCTTCTTTTGTCTATTTGTGTACAACCTTCATTTTGTAACATGTTGAACGTCATTTAATCTGATAAACCTCTAATCATGAATGTGATAATGTGAAGTTTTTGTCAGAATACAGACAATGGAAGGAGTCAAGGAAACAACTCACTCTGTAGGTGAGGAGTTGAGTTTTCAGCTGGCACATAAACGCAACTGAGAAAGTTGCTAATCCATCAGATAAATCTTTCTTCAGAGTTACAGTATTTACTTACACTGCATATAGATGCATAGCTTCAATGTGGTGACACTGCAGCTTGACTGGAGTAAGGGGTTGTGTCCGGTGAAGTGTACAAGAGGAAAAAGCAGACAGGGAGTGGGAGAGAAATTAGAGTTTGTGGAAGGATGGCTGAAAGCTGAGAGGGTGTGGCAGCAGGTGCATTGGATATGTATGTGACACAAGTGTACTTATTCTGGCCATGGGCAGGAGGAGTTGTGTGGAGGGCTGGACTGATAGGAGGAGGATACTACAAAGGAATAGGGAGACTGTAGCAAAGAGGGTGTGAGTGAGAGATGAGTGAATTAGGTTACATTAGTGTTATGTGCAGGGGTGGAATTGGGAATGGATGTGGGAGAGGTACTAGTAGATACTGTGGGCAGGAAGCTTGGAAGATCAAAGAATGTGTTGCAAGGAATGTTCCAATCTACCTAATTTAGACAAGCTGGTGTTAGAACAACAATCCAAATGGTATGGGTTGTGAAGCAGCCATTGAAATCAAGCATCTAGTATTTGGCATCATGTTACATTACTGCTTGCTCAACTCAACTCTTGGCCACAGCTTGGTTGTGGTTATTCATTTGGGTGGACAGCTGGTTAATGATCATGACCAGAAAAAATACTGTGCAGAAGTTGCAGCAGAGTTGATGTACCAAGTGTCTCTCCTAAGTGTCGTCGGACGCATTTTCTCTGGTGTTTCAGCAGATATGTGCAATTTCATTTTTTCATTGTGTAGCAGGAGTCAGCCCAAACAATTACTGCTCATCATGTCTTTCATGCAATGCCCAGTGACAACAGAAGGTGTCAGTTTGTTTCCCATTACAAACAAAATTATTTTTAAATTAAAATTTTACATGCCCATTTGATAAAACATTCCCAGATTAGTCTAGTCCAATATTCATTAACATGGACAGTAAAACACAAAGAATATATGGCAATCTAGCAGTGACTTAGTAGCACTGGATGCTTGGCAGTAGCAGCAAGGATGGATTAGGGCAGTTCTATCACTGCTCAAGTACTGGTTATTGTTTGTGTTTTACTATCCATGTTAACACATATTGATAAAACGAATATCAGATTAGACTAATATGAGATCACTCTATCAAATGGGTTCCAAAAATTCTAATTTAAAAAACATATAGGAAGCAAACTGACACTTTCCATCAATGCTTGGCATTGCATAAAAGATATGATGAGCACTAGTTGTTTGGGCCTATTCCAGCTACACAATGTGAAAATGGTATTGCAAATATCTGCTGAAACACCAGAGAAAATATGCCTGATTACTCTTACACCTTGTATGATATGACTTGTTTTCACATGTGGTCCTGCCTCTGATAGGCCAACATATGTCTGTGACAGAGCAGGAGTATAGATGTGCTAGTTGGTTGTGTTGGGCCAGGCCTGTACTTGCATTCTCCTCATTGGTACGGTTCATATGGCAAGGAGTTGAGAGTAGACGCTGCATAATCATGGAATATGACATTTCAAGTACTGTGTGGACAGAGTAGCAGAGTACCATTTTGGGATGCGTGGGTGGGATTGTGGGTATGATACTTGATAAAATACAATAAAGTTAATTTTTATTTCAACTATTTGTCTTCTTTTGGAAGAGTGTGCTAAGAAAAATCAAGTTGGGCTTCTCAGCTAATTCTCGCTGCATTCAACATCTCTCATTTCTGGTATCATATTGAGTTAAAAACAGACAAAAATTTAATTGTGATGGGATACTAGGATTCAATAGCAAGGAAAGGAAGAGAAGGAAAAATAGTAAGGGAGCATGGATTTTATATTTTTTTTATTTTGAAGGGGGGGGGGGGGTGAATGGAAAGTGAAACCAACCAAAGACATAGTCAAAGGAGGGTCCAGGTGGTCCATCACCTAAATGAAATTACACATTCTACTTCCTATGCTCATTTTCAGTCAGACAACAAAAAAAGGATTAGCTCTACCTTCTAGTTTCATTGCTGGAAAGCATCTGTCTAGACTTTGAAATAGCTACATCCACATTTTCTACTGAAATTTAAGCTCTTTAAGTGTAGTGAACTTGACTGCTTATGATAAACAGCTGTAGGAGGAGCTTGTGTATTGTGAGTAGTTTAATTAGTATTAATAATGACTGTGTTTGGAAATCACAGTGTCTGACCGAGATAATAAGAGAGCGAGAGAGTGTAAGTGGAGAACAGAAGATTACTTTCAGTAGGCATCATTTGAGTCCCACCTACTTGTACATCAACATGTATATGCATGTATATATATACTCTGCAAACCACTCTCAGGTGAATGGCAGAGGGTGTGCCCCATTGTACAGTTATTAGGGCTTTCTTCCATTCCATTCACATATAGATCAAGATAAGAATGATTGCTTAAATGCCTCTGTATGTGCTGTAATTAGTCTGATCTTCTCTTTGTGATCCCTATGAGAGCTATACACAGGAGTTTGCTAATAAATTCCTAGATTCTCACTTACAGTTGCTTCACAAGATAGTTTGCATCTAACTTCAAGTGTCTGCCAGTTCAGTTCTTTCAGCATCATCATGACATTCTCCCATGGGTCAGACAAACTTGTGGATCATTTATGCTGCCTTTACTTAGATCCATTCAATATCCCCTGTTTATCCTATCTGGTGTGAGCCCCACACACATGAGCAGCATTCTAGGATGGATCACATGAGTGTTTTGTATGCAGTCTCCTTTCTATATTGATTGCATTTCCCTAGTATTTAGCCAAAGAACTGCAGTCTGCCACCTGCTTTATCTCTGAGTGAAACTATGTGATTGTTCTATTTCATATCCCAACAAAGTGTTACAACCAGGTATTTTATATGTGTTTACCAATTCCAACTACGATTAATTTATATTGTTGTCACAGATTACTATGTTTTTTGGTTTTGTGAAATACACAATTTCTGAACATTTAAAGCAAGCTACCAAATCTTTTCTACACATTTAAGTCTTATAAAAATCTGACAATATTTGTGCTGCTGCTTTCAGACAGTACTTCATTACAGGTAACTGCATCATCTGCAAGAAGTCTGAGGTTATCACTAAAATTGTGTGGAAGGTCATATAAATAAATGTGAATTATATTCCCAAAGGACTTTGTCAACTTGGTTTGAGAGTGGAACGTGGTTTAGTTGGTAAATTAATTTAATAATAGAAGATAGTTTTATTCAGCAACCAAGGAAATTTTCACAACATTGATATTGGTTTGCAATTCAGTGAAACCAATTTTCATACATCAATAGTAATCAGAATAACCTCTTCAAAATGTTGAATGATGCCTCCAGACATACATACAGACTGTACAAGATGACCCCTCCCATCTCTTACTGCCATTTAACCAATAGATACTGTAATTCACCACTCATCACTCATTCAAACTGCCAATAAATAACAGACCCCTACCCTTTAGTATTTGCTCTCCCTCGCCTCCCCCCCCCCCCTTCCTCCCCTCCCCAAACCTATTGGTTAGTGGGATGACAGTAGTACCTTGAGTTTTCTCTGGTCCCCTGTCTCTCCTGTACATCGGCCCTAGACCTACCAGTTACATGTTATTCACAGTCAAGTGGATGAGTGGTGATAGGCCCTGCACTTCCTGGAAAGGAGACAGTAATTAGTAGGAGAGCTTAATATTTGATGTACATTCAAATATACACAGTGTATCACAAGGCACACAAGTTTTCATACAGTCATAGAAAGATAATGGGGAAACAATGCTCAAGTTCTACGTAAAATTTTAAGATGTAGATTTCCAAAGCAAATTTGTCTGACACTTGTGATCTCACTTGTGCACAAAGGAAATATCATAAGTCATCTTGTATATGTAAATAAATGTCAAAAATGCCTGAAGTTTGCTCTGTGTGGGTTCATGACACCTCCTACAATATTGTACCAATGATGAACACTTCAGTATTAGTTTATCCCACTAAAAACAGTGAAAATATGGAGCCAAACAAAATACATCTTCCAGATGAAGCTGTTAACAGTCCTTACTAAGAAATACAAAATATTATTTTCAGTTAGATGAACAGCTGTCTATTTCTGATAGAGTGTACTGATGAAATATTAGTGAAACAGTACAGAAACTTAATCCTGTTCTCTTAAAAACCTGTAGACTGTTGGCAAAAACACATCATAAACATATCAAGTATTTTCTCATCCAGTGAAAAGTAATATCATGACATCCAGTGAAAAGTAATATAATGAAAGTCTTTCTTCATTTTGGGAGGAAGATGAACTTCACATAATACATGTACTTTTTGCTAAAGTATTTCCCAGCCCTAAGTGGGTCTCTCATTATATTAAAAATATGTAGTGGTTGTGGCTAGCCTACAGACATTTGTCATAAAGCATTAAGTAACTACTTTTAGAAAAATAAATATTCTGTTACACTCTGTGACAACTGACATTATTTCAGTTAATTGGCCCTAGTAAGGCTCTTGGAGTTTTCCATTATCAAAGAAACAAAACAAAAAAGTGTAGAAACTCATGACAGACATACCTCAAAAATATAATTCTCTTCTACAAAATTATGGCTCCAGAGCATAATTAAAAATACAATTCATACAATATCTACTGAATTCTTTGGACTAGGTGCCTCTCTTGAAAGTATTTATTGTTTAAATTATTTTTTTTTCAAAGACAATAATCTCAGAGAAATTTAGTTTGGCTATATTGTCAGAGTTTTGAGTAAGAGCACACACACACACACACACACACACACACACACACACACACACACACACACCACAAAGAGAGAGAGAGAGAGGGAGAACAATATAACATGTGTGGGTGGGTGGGGGGGAGGGTTACGGCATACATGTGTGTTTGACTTTTTAAGTTCTTTAACATTGCACATACACAGAATGAACTATCATGTAGATAGTTATAATTCAGATACAAACTTGGGCTTCAAAAGTGTATGTAACACTAACTGTTTCCTGTGTTGAAAAACCATTAGATCACAGTACATTTAAAAAAAAATTGCTCAAACTAGTATCTTACTTCAGTAGATTCCATAATGTTATAGTACATATTTTTGTGTCTTATATCATGGAAATATTACAGATTTGTAATCTTAAATACAAAACCTGAAGCCAAATGAATGTAGACCATCTTCAAGTCTCCAGGCAACAGAAAACTGACAGATGCAATAAAAAACCTGGCAAAAAAGTAACATTTGGAGCCAGGAATTTCGTAAGAGGACAGAGGAGACAGCAGATGAAGTAATGGAAGAGACAAAGTAAAAGAGTAAGAAAGACATGGCTTAAAATACAAAATATAAAACAAATCAAAGGAGGAAACAAGTAATATAAAATTATTGTGGGTAAAACTGTCATTAATATGGTGGGAAATGATGAGTGGAAGGAGAGAGGATAATGAGATAGACAACAATAAGAGGGATTAGTCTAAGTTGATAATAATGTGTGTAATAGAAATCAAGCAGATTCTGTAGAACAGCTTCCCACTTACAATGTATCCTGAGACTTTGAAGCTGGGAAGAAGAATTTAATTCTTCCACATTATTGATTAGCCATCATAATTACTGCCTTTGTGTTGCAGAGAATGCACTCTATCTCTTTTCCAGTAGACACTACCCACGCCTATTATTTTCATCTGATCTCTTCATAATCGAAAAGTCCAGAAAGAGAAATGAATAACATTTGCACATGAACTGAAATATAACATGAAGTACTCCAGAGATGTCTCTCTTTAGATAAATTTGACTTCACCATTCATGGGGCTTGATAATATAGTGATACATGGCAGCATAGGCAAGTTTTTCAGCAAACAAAATCACAGTAGTATGAGCAGTATATCAAGGTAATGGGTTAATACCGAGCATAACATCTGTGCAGCAGATAGCAGATGTTTTGTAGAACAATGGAAAGTCGGGAAAGAGTAAATTGGTGGAGCCTCAATCTGTGATTGTCTTCAGAAAAACATTGCCTGATAGACTATGATTCTCTGAAATTAATGATTCTGGGCTAGAGTAGTACTATGTACTAAGAGTCACACTCCTTCCAAGTGTTAAGGTGAATGATTAACTCTAGAGGTCTTGGAATGAAATGGAAAATGTGCTTGTGTAGAAAGCTGGCCGCACAGATGGAAATTGTTGATAAGACTGGCAAGTATTTTTGTTGTGAAGAACAGATACATTTCCCATGAATGTCAAGTCTAGACAGAGTAAGTGTTTTACATGGGAACAATGGCGAAGTGCTGTTATTTGTTGATAGGTGTACAATAAGTAATGCTGGTCATCAAAGAGATCATAATGAACTGGGACATTGTAAGAAAATTAACAGTTAAATTGCACCATCATTTGGGTTGACTAAAATATTGTTGCCGCATTTGAAAGAAAGGGCTGTCAGTGTGTGGACTCAAATATTCTATTGAAAAACCAATGCAGAAGTGTGCTGTAAAGGTTTCCCTGATCTCTAAGGTAAAAATAGTTATTGATGACTATTAAACTGTCTCAACTGAGGAGGATGTAGCTCATGTGAGACTGCAACAGTGGATTAGTACTGTATGTAAAATCTGTAGAATGAAGGTAAGCTGAATGGACAGTAGTGTTTTCCCCTCATCTGATATTATTAAATGTTGGCACATTTTTTAGGAAGTTGCCAGTTTGGAAATAAATAAATACTGTTAAAACTTCAGAAGTTATTTTTCATTGAGAAATTTAAGTTAATTTGCAGCTTCCAACACCCTAGTCATGCAATGTTTACCATTAATATAATAGATTAATTATACTATATAGAATATCATAAAATAGTGCCCTCCCCCTATAATTTGCATTCAAAATAGTGTTAAGGCAAAAATTTAAGATTTACAAGGTTTGTAGATATTTGAACAGGAGATCTTGTTTATTAATCTCAGAAACTCTTCTGTCAATTGCTTCAGTAATAGGATTGATTGAATGAGATCTGTTTTTATTAATCTCAGAAACTCCTCTGTCAATTGTTTCTGTATTAGAATTGATTGAATAAGATATTGTTATTTAATTGCACAGAAGAGGGAAAATTAATCAGTGAAGCATATATTTCTTCTGAGGTGATACACAGTGTAAATGAAAGTTCCTCATCACTTCATAATTAAAAAAAAATTATTAACACTTGTTTATCATTTTTCCAGATATAAATGAATGTGAAGAAGGCTTACAGATTTGCAATCTAGAGTCAGAAGAGTGTGTTAATGAACTTGGTGGCTATCGATGCATCCTTAAACAGACTCAATTTCCACCTGTTGATGCACACAATTCTGGAAATACATCTTCAAGTACACAGACATGTGAAACTGGGTACACATTCGACACATTCACTAAAAATTGTGTTGGTAAGTATGTCATATTTATGTTATCTGACATTAATGTATCATGAATATATAAGCATAGGTAGGAAGTGTTGGGGAGTGAGTACCAGGTCCCCAGCATTGTGAAGCCTGGTGCAGGGTTGGCTCAGGTGACTGAAAGCATGGGGGAGTTATGTAAGAATTTTACGAAAGAGGATCAGGTAGTGATAGCTGGTGGAGCAGGGAACAGTCTCGATAGGGACAGGGAATATGATGTCAGTGGTGACTTGGTTAAGATAGCTACTCAAACTGGTGGTACTAAAGTGCATTTCGTGCAACTATTTCAGCGTCATGATCGGCCTCACCTTAATGCGGCTGTTAGGCGCGTTAATGTGGGGCTGGGTAGGGCACTGATGACGGAGGGCATGGATCACATCTCAGTGGTGCCAGTTGGGTCTATCAGTAGATGGAGTTTCACTAGGCATGGCCTGCACCTCAATAGGTATGGGAAGGGGAGGCTGGCTAAGCTTATAGGTGATAGTGTAGTGGGTGGTGGTGGTGGTGGTAGTGGTATCACTCATGGAAAAATTCCTATAGTAGTTGGTGTTAGAGCTGCACCTTTTTTAGACTGAAGTCAGCTGATAGGTATACCTGCTTAAAGGAAGTGCCTCTAACTAAGGGCTCACGTCCAGAGGATGTAATGTTTCCAAGTAGAGAAGGAATTAGCATATTTCATCAAAATATAAGAGGTATTAGAGATAAAGTTAGTGAACTGCTAATAGATGTTAACTCTGAAATTATTGGTATATCAGAGCACCACTTAAATAATTTGATAATTCAGAGGCTTCCTTTACCAGGCTACAGATTAGCTGGCTTTTTCTCAAGGAGTTCCTTGCGGGGTGGGGGAGTGGCTCTGTACATAAAAAACAGTATTTCATTTGAGTCCATAGACGTATCACGACACTGCACTGAACAGATATTTGAAAGTTGTGCAGCATTAGTTGGATTTAGTGAAACTAAACTTCTAATTTCTGTTGTTTATAGGTCCCCTAACTCCAACTTCATAGCATTTTTGCTTAAGCTAGAGAGGGTTCTTGATTCACTTTGTAGGAAGTACCAGAAAGTAGATCTATGTGGTGACTTCAATATTAATTTTGTACATGATTGTGCAAGAAAAAGGATGTTGGTAGATCTCCTAAATTCATATGATCTGATGCAGACTGTGTTTTTTCCAACTAGGGTGCAGGGGAATAGTAGCACAGTCATAGACAATATTTTTATTCATTCTTCATTACTAGATGGGCATTCTGTTAGTAAAAGGGTGAATGGCCTTTCAGACCATGATGCACAAATTTTAACACTAAAAGGTCTTTGTACTCTAACCAATGTCGTATTTAATTACAAACTACGTAGGAAAAATAATCCAACAGCAATAGAGAGTTTTTCAAAACTTGTCAAGGAACAAGAGAGGCAAGATGTTTATAGTGCCGATAATATTCACTCCTGGAAATGGAAAAAAGAACACATTGACACCGGTGTGTCAGACACGCCATACTTGCTCCGGACACTGCGAGAGGGCTGTACAAGCAATGATCACACGCATGGGACAGCGGACACACCAGGAACCGCGGTGTTGGCCGTCGAATGGCGCTAGCTGCGCAGCATTTGTGCACCGCCGCCATCAGTGTCAGCCAGTTTGCCGTGGCATACGGAGATCCATCGCAGTCTTAAACACTGGTAGCATGCCGCGACAGCATGGACGTGAACCGTATGTGCAGTTGACGGACTTTGAGCGAGGGCGTATAGTGGGCATGCGGGAGGCTGGGTGGACGTACCGCCGAATTGCTCAACACGTGGGGCGTGAGGTCTCCACAGTACATCGATGTTGTCGCCAGTGGTCGGCGGAAGGTGCACGTGCCCGTCGACCTGGGACTGGACCGCAGCGACGCACGGATGCACGCCAAGACCGTAGGATCCTATGCAGTGCCGTAGGGGACCACACCGCCACTTCCCAGCAAAATAGGGACACTGTTGCTCCTGGGGTATCGGCGAGGACCATTCGCAACCGTCTCCATGAAGCTGGGCTACGGTCCCGCACACCGTTAGGCCGTCTTCCGCTCACGCCCCAACATCGTGCAGCCCACCTCCAGTGGTGTCGTGACAGGCGTGAATGGAGGGACGAATGGAGACGTGTCGTCTTCAGCGATGAGAGTCGCTTCTGCCTTGGTGCCAATGATGGTCGTATGCGTGTTTGGCGCCATGCAGGTGAGCGCCACAATCAGGACTGCATACGACCGAGGCACACAGGGCCAACACCCGGCATCATGGTGTGGGGAGCGATCTCCTACACTGGCCGTACACCACTGGTGATCGTCGAGGGGACACTGAATAGTGCACGGTACATCCAAACTGTCATCGAACCCATCGTTCTACCATTCCTAGACCGGCAAGGGAACTTGCTGTTCCAACAGGACAATGCACGTCCGCATGTATCCTGTGCCACCCAACGTGCTCTAGAAGGTGTAAGTCAACTACCCTGGCCAGCAAGATCTCCGGATCTGTCCCCCATTGAGCATGTTTGGGACTGGATGAAGCGTCGTCTCACGCGGTCTGCACGTCCAGCACGAATGCTGGTCCAACTGAGGCGCCAGGTGGAAATGGCATGGCAGGCCATTCCACAGGACTACATCCAGCATCTCTACGATCGTCTCCATGGGAGAATAGCAGGCTGCATTGCTGTGAAAGGTGGATATACACTGTACTAGTGCCAACATTGTGCATGCTCTGTTGCCTGTGTCTATGTGCCTGTGGTTCTGTCAGTGTGATCATGTGATGTATCTGATACCAGGAATGTGTCAATAAAGTTTCCCCTTCCTGGGACAATGAATTCACGGTGTTCTTATTTCAATTTCCAGGAGTGTAGATGATAAATACAATGCTTTCCATAATGCATTTCTCATGCTCTTTGAGAGTTGCTTTCCATTAGAACATTCTAAATGGGGTACTAGCAGTAATGGACAGCCCGGTTGGCTGACTAGTGGGATAAGGATATCATGTAGAACAAAGTGGGAATTATATCAAAATCTTAGAAGTAGTCACAATCAAGCTACAGTAGCCCATTACAAACAGTATTGTGAGGTGCTTAAAAATGTTATTAGCAAGGCAAAAAGTATGTGGTATGCAAATAGAATAGCTAATTCACAGGATAAAATTAAAGCCATATGGTCAGTTGTGAAGGAAGTGTCTGGTCAGCAGCACAAGGTTGTTGATATAAAGTCAGTTTGCAGTAATAATATTTCTGTTAGTGATAAATCAGATATATGTACAGCATTTAACAACCATTTTCTGAGCATTGCTGGTGAATTAAATAAAAATTTAGTATCTACAGGAAATCTTATAAATTTCTTAGCAAATGCCTTTCCGAGATTGATGTCTGAAATACTCCTCTGTGATACAGACAGGAGGGAGATTGAGACAATAATCAAATCACTGAAGACTAAGGACTCTCATGAATATGATGGAGTGTCTAGTAGAATATTAAAGTACTGTGCTGCACATGTTAGCCCTGTATTTAGCCATATTTGTAATTTTTCCTTTAGTAATGGTCAGTTTTCTGAGCGATTAAAGTACTCAGTAGTAATACCGCTTTATAAAAAGGGAGAAAGGGATAATGTAGATAATTTTAGACCTATTTCTATGCCATCAGTGTTTGCAAAAGTTATCAAAAAGGCTGTGTATGTAAGCTTAATTGATCATTTTATATCACACGATTTGCTATCAAATGTACAGTTTGGCTTTAGAAGTCGTTTGACAACTGATAATGCTATATTCTCTTTTCTCTGTGAGGTACTGGATGGGCTAAACAAAAAGTTTCGAACGCTTGGCGTATTTTTTGATTTAACAAAGGCGTTTGACTGTGTTGATCACACAATATTGCTCCAGAAGTTGGACCATTACGGAATAAGGGGAGTAGCTCACAATTGGTTCACCTCTTACTTTAGCAACAGGCACCAAAAGGTCATTATTCACAATGTTGATAGTGGTTGTGATGTGGGATCTGAGTGGGGTACTGTCAAGTGGGGGGTGCCCCAGGGATCAGTGTTGGGGCCGCTCCTGTTCCTTATTTATATAAATGATATGCCCTCTAGTATTATGGGTAACTCTAAAATATTTCTGTTTGCTGATGACACTAGCTTGGTAGTAAAGGATGTTGTGTGCAACATTAACTCGGTTTCAAGTAGAGCAGTACATGACCTCAGTTCATGGCTTGTAGAAAATAAAATAACGTTAAATCACAGTAAGACTCAGTTTTTACAGTTCCCAACACACAATTCAACAAAACCTGACATTTTAATCTCACAGAACGGACATATGATTAGTGAAACTGAACAGTTCAGATTCCTAGGTGTTCAGATAGATAGTAAGCTGTCATGGAAAGCCCACGTTCAGCATCTTGTTCAAAGACTTAATACTGCCATTTTCACTATTCAAACGATATCGAAAGTGAGTGATATTTCAACACGTAAATTAGTCTACTTTGCTTATTTTCATTCACTTATGTCATATGGTGTTATGTTTTGAGGTAACTCTTCCCATTCTAGAAGGATATTTTTGGCTCAGAAACGGGCGGTTCGGGCAATAAGTGGTGTGAGTTCACGAACCTCTTGTTGACCTCTTTTCACAAGTCTGGGTATTTTGACATTGACCTCTCAATATGTATATTCCTTATTGTCATTTCTTGTTACCAATATTAGTTTATTTCCAACAATAAGCAGTTTTCACTCGGTTAATACTCGGCAGAAATCAAACCTCCATTTGGATCGGACTTCCTTAACTCTTGTGCAAAAAGGTGTGCAGTATACTGCTGCATCCATTTTCAATAAGCTGCCACTCAAATTAAAAAATCTTAGCAGTAATCCACGCACTTTCAAATCGAAACTGAAGAGTTTCCTCATGGGTCACTCCTTCTATTCTGTCGAGGAGTTCCTTGAAAAATGAAGCTGATTCTCATTGTATTGCTGATAGCGTTTGCTTAAACTTATGGACTGATTTTCTTTCAGGTTCATGAACATTTATTTTTATCTGTTATTACTTTTTATGTTGTAAGTTCATGTACTGACACGTTCCATGACCTTGGAGATTTGCTCCTCAATTTGGTCCTACGGAACTTGACATTTAAATAAATAAAAAATAAAAAAAGGACAAGAGTTATCATTTGGAAGATTTTGTGCCTGTGGTGTTATTTTTAAGTTCAGTGAATTCACATATCAGAACACTACCAAAGGTATATGGAACTTTTGATGGTGTTGTGATCTATGAAACTGCACACTGCAACAATTTGCTCATTAACCAAACAAAGTAATATTGTCAACTAGTGATTATGGGAAGGAGCCCTGCACTAATCAGACCTTTAAAATGTACACCACGCTCATCCCAGAGACACATTCTCAAATAATGGAGAGCTGGTCTCAGTGATATGCCATAAGCAGTGTATATTTGTAGCTGCCATAAGCAGTGTATATTTGTAGCTGCTTAGATTTGTGAGTAAGCTATACACCACTATATGGTGTCACATTCAAAGGCAAGGTCAACTGAACAACATCTTGCCTTTGTGGTAACATATAACAAGGTACAGTGCTTTTTTCATTGAGAACTTTTGGCAGTTTGCTTAATACTGACTTCTACACTGATTGTGACTGCTTAGGCAAGGTGGGATACAAAGGAAGTACATGATTTTGTACTGTATCCATCCTCCCAATCTTTTTGGCTGCTGTATTTGATATGCAATTTACTGGTAACCCACTAAATGATACAGTTTATTCTTGTTTTGTTGTTGATGAAGTGTGTTTTGGATGGTTTGTGTCATTTTAATTTTGGATGTTTATCTGGAAACTTTAAAATGAAAACAGTGTTGACTTTATGGGCCACTGGGATTTGGCACCTTTGGGAATAAATGAGACTTTTTCTTGGACACATATAGGAGGTAAAAGCTGAAAATCATTGTTCATTAACAGATTACCAGCTATATTTAAAAAAAAATGTATAATGAGTTACTTCAAATTTATTTGTAAATACACAAATAATGTAGTTACAAACTTAGTGTAAAATATATTTTTACTAGACTTGGATAGAAAGTAGTGACAACAGTGCCGTAACATGAAGGATATGCATCCAATGGCATGTGCGCTGTATGTAGCTGATAGCAGAAGGTCAGTTGAGGCAGTGCAGTTAGTGGTGATGGCCGTTGTTTGAGTCGGTTGCAGTGTATATTGTCTGAAAGTGTGGATGGCCAGTTCAGGCACCCTAACAGTATATTAAGGAAACATGAAAAAAAATGCATGGGTCAGGATTGAACTGGCATATGGTCTGAGTGCACAACAATGTTTTCAGGGCATTTGGTGATGCAGTATTGCTGTATTATATGGCAACGGAATGAGTGAAGGTGTTTCAGAATGGCAGGGATGTCATTCAAAACTGACCCAATGAATGGAAATGTCCTCATTCTCCTTACCCACAGAAAATGCTCTGTGAACTAGCTGGTGCCAAAGTGATAGTTATTGTGGCTTAAGTTATATATGGCTTAATCCTGTGTCATGTTGTACCATAGGGGCAGATGGTCACTGCACTATGTGTGTCATAACCTTCATCCCACCATGAGAAGAAGTGATGGCACTTTCTGGCACTGCATCCCATCATTCTTCATGACAATGCACAATTCTGCATGGTGAACCCCATGCAGCAGCTCCTGCATATGTTTGAGAGAGTGGGGACTTATACTGTATCATCACTGTATAACCCGCTATGAGCCTATGTGATTATGACTTGGTATGTGCTACAACACAAGAGGACACCACAGTGGCATAGAGAAGTCCTTGTGAGACTTCTGCACAGTTGGATGCACTGACAGTGTATGATGCCTTCCATGTGTGTGGGCGACAGTGATTGAGATGAGTGGGGATTATCTTGAGGTCATGTAATACAGCAAATGTCTGACAATAAAGTCTGGCATGAATTATAATAGTGTTGCCATTACTTTTTATCCATTCTATGTATGAAGAAGTGACTACAAAAAGTGGTGGGACACAATCTTAACCAACAGTTTTAGTAATCTCGTACTTTTAGGCTAGCATGAGACGTAAGTAAGTACTTCACCCTGCTGCACAATTTCAAAGTTACCATGAATCACAAATGACTTAACTGATTTTGTTTAAGTGATAAAAGCTGATTCTGTGAGTTGTTGAGCAGCTTTTAATCATTTATTCATATGCAGTATATTTTCACTGCGTGAATTTTTATACATGCATAATCACATACATAGTCATAAGTGTAATCTTTACACCATCAATAACACAAAAGGTACATGGGGTATCCACACAGTCTGAGGTGCCTTGTCACGGTCCACGTGGCTCCCCTGGTCAGATGTTCGAGTCCTCCCTCAGGCATGAGTGTGTGTGTTGTCCTTAGCATAAGTTAGTTTCACTGGTGTGTAAGCCTTGGGACCAATGACCTCAGCAGTTTGGTCCCATAGAACCTTGTCACAAATTGCCAAAAATAGCACAAATTTATATGATCAAAACTAAAAAGAAAATCACAATCACAAAAAAATCAGAAATGTCATAGAAGACTTTGCAAATTCTTATGTAACATGAGATAATTTACAAGCTATACATGTATCATCACACACACACACACACACACAGTGTGCACCTACCAAACAATGTAGTGTGTGTGCATGTGCATTTTTGTGTGCATGTGTGTGTGTGTGTGTGTGTGTGTGTGTGTGTGTGTGTGTGTGTGTGTGTGTGTGTGTTTCTTTTTGTGTGTATATTTGTACTCTATCATGTTAAAGCATTTCTTCTGAAATATGGCAAAGTTTTTATTCTCTTTGTGGGTCTGTCAACATCTCAGTGCTTCTGCTATTCAGTGAGTGGCCTCCTTTACTCTTAAATTATTTACTTTCTGTCAAAGTTTTCCTTTCTATACTTATTTAGAAAAAATATTCAAATGAATTTTAACTCACATCTTTATATCTTTGTTATGTTTTGACAGTTTATTATATAATTTGATAAACAATTTGGTTTGAATTCCAACTTTAGATTTTCTGTCCAGTTGCAAAAGATACTATATCTCTATGAAGATGTACTCAGTATTCTGTAGGAAGGTGTTTGCTGCATAGTGCTCAATATTTTTCATAATGAAATCTGCAGCTTGGAAGATATTCACTCAAACTTCAAAATATTTTGCTTTATGAACAGATCTATTCAATTGACTCTATAGTGCCTTTCCATCATCACCCTGATGGCCTTATCTTGCAGTTTGAGCACTCCAGCTGTGAGTGAGGTGGGCAGCTAGGCACAGAGACTCTGATACGTAATTTCATGAGCAAGCATGTTTTTACATGGTAGTTGAGCGGTCAAGACATTAGACAACCAATATTTTGCATTCAACACTTTTTTTGTGTATCTGATTATATTCTGATATTCGGAATACTTGTCTTAACCTGTTTCTGAAATAAAACATCAGCAGCTGTGATATAATAATCAAATAAGCATATATAACATACTTACAGTTAATCCCATCATGATTCACAATACAAAAATACATTTAAACGCTATTAATCCGTAGTTATAACTTATCATCTATTCGCGGGTGTTCTCGCAACCAGTGGGGTGGAACTTACCATAGAAACAGGCAAAACATAAATACACTGACCAAAAAAAAAATCACAACACCAAAAAATAAGTAACATAGAGTAATGAAATTTTGGGAATAAATTTGTCTAGGTAACATATTTAAGTGACTATCACTGCAGGATGACAGGCTTATGTAAGCACAAGATAAGGTACTGCACCTGCAAAATGCTGGTACATTAATAACTGGTGTAACTGCAAGAATGTTGGATAAAATCATGCTAATGTGTGTGCATTGTGATGTACAGGTGCAGAATGACAGTGTGTGGGAGGGAGTTCCATGCCTGTTGCACTTGATCAGTCAATACAGGGATAGTTAATTCTGTTTGTGTGTGACGCTGGCGTTGTTGTCTGATGACGTCCCATATGCGTGCAACTGGAGACAGATCTGGTGACTGACAGGCCAAGACAACATGTTGACACTTTGTAGAGCATGTTGGATTACAACAGAGATATGTGGGTGAACATCATCCTGTTGGAAAACACCCCCAGATATGCCATTCATGAGTGGCAGCACAACAGATCGAATCACCAGACTAAGATACAATTTTGCAGTCAGGGTGTACAAGGTAACCATGAGAGAGCTCCTGGTGTCATACAAAATGGCACCCCAGACCATAATAATAGGTGTAGGTCCAGTGGGCGTAGCACACAGACAGGTTGGTTGCAGACCCTCAACTGGCCTTCTCCTAACCAGTACAAAGCCGTCACTGGCACTGAGACAGAACCAGCAGTAATCAGATAAAAAATAGACCTCCACCTTACCCTCCAATGAGCTCTTGCTTGACACCACTGAAGTTGAAAATGGCAGTGGTTTGGTGTCAGTGGAATTCGTACTACAGAGCATCTGGCTTGCAGCTGTCCTTGAAGTAACTGATTTGTAACAGTTCGTTGTGTCGCTGTGGTGTCAAGCGCTGCTCAAATTTCTGCTACAGATGCAGTCTAATGCACCAGAGCCATATCCTAAACATGACAGTCTTCTCTCTTGGTAGTGCCACATGCTTATCCAGAGCTAGTCTTGTGACTGTACATTCTCGTGACCACTGCTGCAAACAATCGCATACAGTGGCTACATTCCTGCCAAGTCTTTCTGCAATATCACAGAAAGAATATCCAGCTTCTCATAGCCCTATTACATGACTTCATTAAAATGTGTTGATAATGGCATCTTTGTTACCTAAAGCCATTTTTCACTAACATCATCTCACCACATCCTATCCCAAAGGTAACTAACAATCATCACCATTTCAGGGTGTAGTTAAAGCAAACATTACTTGTATCCTCGTAGTGGCTCTATTAGCACCACTCTTACATGACTGATGTGAAATGTGAATAGACATTATCTTCCAGATGTAGAAACATGCCTACCAACTTTCGTTTATGTCGCCTAACTCCTTCTTGCTGCTGGGATTTTCTTTTTCTCTGTCAACGTATTTCTTGCACTATGCCAAACAAATAAACGAAATCTCACTGCATTGACATATTTTCTGGTACACTGTTCATGGAAAAAAAATATCTTATTCATGATGCTGACAAAGATCTATTAGATATCAGTTCGGATGTGTGCCAAGTGTATAAAAGCATATCTTCAAAGACAGGCATGGATGGTTATTGACCAACACATGAATTTTGATAGCATCTGCCCTATATTGTAATTCTCTGCCCTGGTGTTATGTCACACAATTCTGAAGTCATGTGACGAAATTCTTCACCTGTCACAAAAGCTTTACATGACTGACAAAGAGCAGTACATTTCAAAAAATGTTCAAATGTGTGAGAAATCTTATGGGACTTAACTGCGAAGGTCAGCAGTCCCTAAGCTTACACACTACTTAACCTAAATTATCCTAAAGACAAACACACATACCCATGCCCGAGGGGGGACTCGAACCTCTGCCAGGACCAGCTGCATAGTCCACGACTGCAGCGCCTTAGACCGCTCGGCTAATCCTGTGCGGCACAGTACATTTCTGTGGTATCACTTTCACAGTGCAGATTGGTTGAGCATCATTATCTGTGAAAGACTGTAATGTCAGTTTGGCCACCCTATGGATCAAGTATCAGCCAAAATTTATTTTGCTGCACATAACGTTTCACAACATGATCCATATATGAGTGACACAATTGGGAGGTCAGCTTTCCAGATTTTGAGCATGTACAAAAATGTTAACAAATTCCCTTTGGAGAGCTTCACCTTCTTGAGAGACCCATGCACTGAATTTTCCACTGGGATCTTGCAAACACAAGAATGCTATTGGCAGCAGTTTTCCGGATGCATGAAAGAGCTTAGCAGCTTCAAGGACTATTTGATGACATAATGTTGGTATGTCCTGTGTTAGGCTTTGAACTCTTTGCCCACGATAATGATACCACAAAATGAAAATCACTCTCCTCTGATTTACACTGAGGTGACAAACATCATGGGATATCTCCTAGTATCATGTCTGACCTTCTTCTGTCAGGCATAGTGGAGCAACTCAATGTGGCATGGACTCACCAAGTCACTAGGTGCATTGACATTTGCCTGCATAAATATTAAGAAATACTGAACCATGCTGCCTCTACAGCCATCCATAATTGTGGAAGTGTTGCTGGTGCAAGATTTGTGCACTCATTGATCTCTTGAGTATGTCCCATAAATATCCAATGGGATTCGTGCCTGGCAATCTGGGTGGCCACTTCATTCACATGAATTGTCCACAATTGTGAACAATTGTGGCCTGGTGACACAATGCAGTGTCATCCATAAAAATTCCATCATTGTTTGGGAACATGAAGTCCATGAATGGCTGTAAATGGTGTCCAAGTAGCCAACATAACCATTTCCAGTCAATGATTGGTTCAGTTGAACCAGAGGACCCAGTCCAGTCCGTGTAAACACAACCCACACCATTACGGAGCCACCACCAGATTGCACAATGCCTTGTTTTCTGGTTATCCATGGTCCAACAGATATGGTCACAAGCCCAGGAGAGATGCTGCAGGCAATGTTGTATTGTTAGCAAAGGCACTTGCATTGGTTGTTTGGTGCCTTAACTCATTAACTCCAAATTTAGTCTTACTGTTGTAACAGATACATTCATCATACATCTGACATTGATTTCTGTGATTATTTCACGCGGTGTTCCTTGTCTGTTAGCACTCATAACTCAATGCAATTGCTGCTGCTCTCAGTCATTAAGTGAAGGCCGTTGGCTTCTGTGTTGTCTGTGATGAGAGGTAATGCCTGAGGTTTATTAAGTTAAGAGTAATTATGGCACTAGGTATCACAGTTACTCATCATTGCCCTTCCTGATGTAGTTTAACATGCTACATTATCTGATCCACAGAAATTCACCTTACTTGAGTGGCTATTAATTGCTTCAGGGAATGGATCAGGCCTGGTTTCCACATATGGTTCAGAAATGCTGAGGTTCTGCTTATGAGTATCTCCAGTGGCTCATTCAGACAGTACTGCTGTGGCTGTGTTATGTTCTAGTGAGTAACTCTGATCATCATAGTTTGCAGATGGAAAGTTGGCCCTTTTATGTTACACACTGACCCATTAATCAACAGCTATCTTCCAGTTCCCACTATCTCACCCCCATGAACCTTTCTTGCTCATAACAACTTGCTACTGCAACCACACTGTCATACATGGTAACAAATCAAGTACAGACCTGCCTGCTGGAAGTACAGCCTGGTTTCCACGATATCCCTCAGACAATGACGATCCCCTCCTCTGCCCATGAATAACAGCACTACGCATCATCCGTACCCTTCTGAATCACATAAGTTGGAAATACTGTAACTTTCCCCCTCTGGCATTGTCACAGCTCTTCAGCTTTCATCACTGGATGGCTGTGTCCTTCAGACATCAGCAACACACCTCATGTCCTCACCTCCACAAATTTCCCTATTGCTCCCAATGTCAACTGATAATAGTGTATGATGTAGCACTTAAAATGCACATGTCTGTCTGACATGAGGATCCCAATCAAAAGGTACAAACATGCCTGATCTGTCCTCACTTCCACAGACACCATATGATAATAGAAATGCAGATTCTGTTCACTAGGCTCTGCTTTCAATCCTGGCTCTGAAGTAAGTTCTCTCTGCACTCTTTTCAATTCTGGAAGATACAACAAGATGGGACTCAACTGTGCATGTAACATGTGATGCATAGCCTCTATGAAGCAGATCATTTTCACTCTTGCATCCTAGATGCTGTCCGCTAGCAATTGCAGTAGTCTTGTATGGTGACTGTTGTCTGCAGTACTTCTACTCATGCTTGCATGAGTGCAGATCCTTGTTCACAGTGGTCTATGATGCCTTTGCATAGTCCTTCACCTTGTTTTTCAGCTTTCAGAGCATATGTATGTTGTTTAACACTCTGCTCTCCCATCTCGCTATTTGCATGATTTGCCGCTGCACCACTGACTTATTATCCTTGGGCAGCTCCTTCACTGCATTCATTGTCCTGTTCAGTTCCTTTATGTCACCAGCGTCTGCTGTTCTAAACACAGTCTTCAGAATCCTTCCCCCAGCTTCCATCCAACCTCTCTTCTGCCTTTGTAGGGAAGATAGTGTCACCTCACAACTGCTCATATGCTTTAAGCAATTTCTCGCATTCCCCTGAAACTTTCTGAAGTACTCCCCTGTTCATGGCTACTCATCACAAATTAGGAAACACCTCCTCCAGCCTGCTTATTTCATTCTGGAATTCCCATGCATTAAACTCTAAACACAATATCCATTGATGACGAGTAATCACCATATACGCTTGTCTGGCAAACAGAACTCCTCCCTCCAGATGTTGGTTCTGAAGCACCCCAGATGAAGAGGTACAACACCACCACAAATAATCACAACTAGCATCCATCCCATCCTAATTACCAGTGTACAGGAACCTGAGAACAGGGTCTACCATCTCCTCCCTCCACTCAAAAAATTCTGCTGTCACTGGTCAGTATCTTTCATATAATTAAAGCTAAATAACCCTTGTTCTAGTACAAAATTCATATGCTTTCCCTTAACATACTACTCAGTAAAATCAATAAAAACACATCTGCTACTTCCTTGACCTCAATGCATATAGCACTTCTTGCACAGGTTCATTTACACTTTCCCATGTACTCCTCCATTTCCTCCTTCTTGCTTTTTCTATTTGTTCCACTCCTTCACTGCATTCATTGTCCTGTTCAGTTCCTTTATGTCACCAGCTACAGAGGTCTGAATGGTCAAAGACGTCCCACATACACTACCATCAACCTCGCAGGCCTGATGTTGATAGGTGATATGGTTCCTATTACATGATAAAGATTTGGTACCTTGTCATAAATTTCTTTGTCTTGCCTTTCAGTGTATAATGACTAGACTACATCATCCACTGTCCTGTTCTATACTGCAGCAAGCTTCCAATAAATTTGAGAGCTTCCTCCTGTCTCTCCAATGTCTTGATGTTCACCCTCTGTTCTTCCTTCCACACCTCTGTTGCTGTTTTTGTGAACTCATGGACTTACTCCCCACTGTATGAGTGACAAACGTGTACTGGTGTGAAAGATATGTGTCTCAGTCATTGTTTTTATAGTTCACATAGTGGTTCAGCATCCTCCTCATCATCCAGTGCACCCATTCTGTTCTTCCAGTTCTTAATTGCTTCACATGCAACAAATGACATAATTCCTTCATCAAGTCTGACATGAAATTCGCCCTCTGACCCATAATCATCATTTCGGGTACTGTGAACTTTGGTATCCATCTATTGACCATTGCCTTTGTGACTGCAACTGCTTGCTGGTTCACCATTGATATCTCAACATACCGAGAGAAATGATCAGTTATCATCAACACAAAACAGTTCCCTGCTGGAAGCCAGCTAAATGGTTCTTACACATCAATCTCAGTCATCTCAAATGGTTTTGAAGCTTCTGGCAGTCTGTGGTACTTGCTTACAGCTCAAGTCCGAATACTGCACAAATTCTTAACATACTGATCCACATCTCTTTTCCTTAATTTCCACCAGTATCTGTCCATTACCCTTCAGTTTATTTCTCTGAATTCCCCAGCACATGTTCATGCACTTCCTTTAGAATTTCTTCCTTCAACTCAGCTGGTACCACAGTCATGGCCCTCACTTAGTACCTTGCCCAAAAGACCATCACACATACTGAGCTGTGGTTGTGTCCTGTATTGTTCACAGTTGCTGTCAGCTTTCTGTGTTGCTTTCATGCAGCAAGGCCATGACTCAGTGCTTGCACTACTGCTACCTTCCTGCTTAGTGAGACTGCATTTTGAGGTTTCCCTCCTGGCTTGTGAATCAGTTCATAGTCAAACTCACTGAGTCTTAACACTCATCTTGTCAGACTGGTGAATGGGTCCTTCAGCTCTAATAACCATTTCAGTACAACATAATTGTTCACCATTTTAAACTGCTTCCTATAAAGGTAACTTTGAAAATATGTCACTCCATATAAACTGAAGTGCCAAAGAAACTGACATAGGCATGAAATACAGTGAGATGTAAACAGGCAGAATATGGGGCTGCCGTTGGCATCACCTATACAAGACAACAAGTGTTTGGCGCAATTGTTAGATTGGTTACTGCTGCTACAGTGGTAGGTTATCAAGATTTAAATGAGTATGAATGTGGTGTTACAGTCAGCGCACGAGTGATGGGACACAGTATCTTCGAGGTAGCGATGAAGTGTGTATTTTCCCTTACGACAATTTCACAAGTGTACCGTGAATATCAGGAATCGGGTAAAACATCAAATCTTTGGCATTGCTGCAGCCAGAAAAAGATCCTGCAAGAACAGTAACAATGAGGACTGAAGTGCAATCCTTCCACAAATTGCTGCAGATTTCAATGCTGGGCCATTAATAAGTGTCAGCGTGCAAACCATTCAATGGAACATCATTGATATGGGCATTCGGAGCTGAAGGCCCACTTGTGTACCCTTGATGACTGCATGATGCCTCGTCTGGGCCTGTCAACACTGACAATGGACTGTTGATGAACGGAAACATGTTGGCTGGTCAGATGAGTCTCATTTCAAATTATATCAAGCAGATGGACGTGTACGGGTATGGAGGCAACCTCATGAATCCATGGACCCTGCATGTCAGCAGAGGACTGTTCAAGCTGGCGGAGGCTGTGTAATGGTGTGGGGCATGTGCAGTTGGAGTGATTAGGACCCCTGATACATCTATATATGACTCTGACAGTTGAAATGTACATAAGCATCATGTCTAATCACCTGCATCAATTCATACCCATTGTACATTCCAACATACTTGGACAATTCCAGCAGGACCATGTGACACTCCAAACATCCAGAATTTCTACAGAGTGTCTCCAGGAACACTCTTCTGAGTTTAACCACTTCTGCTGGCCACCAAACTCCCCACACACAAACTTTATTGAGCATATCTTGGATGCCTTGTAACATGCTGTTCAGAAGAGATCTCAACCCCCTCATACCCTCATACCCTTACGGACTTATGGACAGCCCTGCAGGATTCATGGTGTCAGTTCCCTCCAGCACTACTGCAGACATTAGTCGAGTCCATGCCACATCATGTTGTGGCACTTCAGAATGCTCGTGGGGGCCCTACATGATATTAGGAAGGTGTACTAGTTTCTTTAGCTCTTCAGGGTATGAGGCTAAGCATTTCTCTCCCCATGGTCAAATAGTTCCTCTTGGCCCTGTTAAGTTGTCTCGATGCAAAAGCAATAGAATATTCCTCATCACTGATATAGTGATGAAGAACACACCCATGAGTATGATTAGATGCTTTCCAGGAATTATACTCATAAACTCTCTTTGGAAATCAAGGAATATCAACATTGGACTCGATATCAAAACTCTCTTCAGCTCTTCGAATGCTCCTGACTTCCCTTGAGCCACACAAATTTCAAACCCTTTTTCAATAGTTGTGTGAGTGGTCACCTGTATCAGTGAACTGCCTTATGAATTACCTGTAATAATTAGTGTGTCCCATGAATGACTGTAGTTCCTTAATTGTCTTCAGCACAGGAAAATCCCACTGCTGCATCAGCCTTGGATCCATTCTCAACCCCACCTTTTCTAATTATGTGCCCTTCATTTACTTCCTCCAACACAAAATGACACTTCTCTGTACTCTACATCTGATGTGCAGCCCACAACCTCTTAAAAACTCCTCTCAAACATCATCTATGTCCTTCCATGTCCCTTGAAAATGCAATTAAATCATCCATGTAAACTAGAGACTGATGAGGCTTCACCCCCTTCCACACTCTGTCCAACAAATGCTTAACATCATACGAGCATTCTTCAGCTCTAATGGTCATCTGATACTGGTAATGGCCCCATGGTAACAAAAAAGCTGTCGTCAGGTAATCCTCCAGAACCAGAAGATGGTATCAACTTCTTAAATGCACAGTAGAGAAATACTGGTGTAGCCTCAAGTTATCAATGGTCTCTGTGATGTTGAATTATGGTGTTATGGATCTGTTACAGTCTTACTATTTTGATGACGTAAACAAAACAAAACCTGTATTTCTTGGAACAGTCTGTAGATTTTTTTCAGCACAACCATGATTCCTGATCGCAATGGACTATCACTATATTTTACAGCTTATACGACACACCTTAATTTTTAAGCAATTTTTTTTTTAAATAACATTTTTACCATTTTTCTTATTACATTGCAAAGTCAGACTAAAAAAATTCTTAGTTTACAAAACTAAGCTGACCTTCAAATCTCTGAAAATTGTCACTTGAACTTTCTTCTTCTTGTTCTTCTTCTTCTTGCACTTTGTCATCATTGTTGTCCTTTTCATATATAAGGTGTTCTTCACTGCCATTGAGAGCATTACTTATGCCACACTTCTTGAAAAATGTAACGATAATGTCTTCTCTCACTCTAGACCATGACTGTTTTATCCACTGAAACACTTGTTTGATTGTGAGTTGTTTTAAAGCTCCCTTCAGTGTGAATTCATTTTGGATTTCATCCATCATCCATTTTTTGATTCTTCTTTCATATACACTTTATACGGTTTATTTATCAGGACATCAAGAGGTTGCAATTGTGAATTAAGTCCTCCTGGAATAACAGCAAGGTCTGTATACCCCTGTCTCAATTTCTCTTTCACAGAATTGTTCAAATGACTACTAAATTGATCTAGCACAAGAAGATGTGAAGTAAGCCCTCCTGGAATAACAGAAAGCTCTCTATTTCCCTGTCTCAGTTTTTCTTCCACAGAATTTTTTAAGTGACTTCTAAACTGATCTAGAACAAGAAGAGGACTGTTCTTCAATAAAGCACCTTTCCTTCTCTCCCACACTCTGTAAATCCATAATTTTGTATCAGCTTCATTCATCCAACCCTTTTCATGTATGTGAACCACAACACCTGGTGGTATTTGGGAAGGTTTTGACATTGTTTTGTGTTTGAAAATAATCATTGGGCTAAGTGTAGCACTGCAAGCACAACATGACAGGACAACAGTGCAGTGCATTTCTTCATGTCCACTTGTTTTTATAATTAATATTTTAGCACTTTCCATGGCAACAGTTCTTGTACTCAGCACTTACAAATGTCAGAGGAGTTTGTCCATATTTGCTGTTTGGCTTAGTTTCACATTAGTTTTCTTTCAATGTTGAATAATGAAGTGATGAAAAGATAATATTTTCTCTTCATACTCTTGTGGAATTATCGGACATATTTTAGTTCTGGGTCGCATCCTAAGTCCATGATGCTTCGTAAACCTGCAGCGCCAACTAACTCCACCCTTAAAATCTGTTAAGTTCCACCGTAGCACTAGCTTATGAGCATGTATTTGAATAATTTTTGTATTAATTCCAGTGCCATTTTGACAATGTCCTGAAAACCATTTCAATGAGCTCCCTTCAGTGTGAATTCATTTTGGGTTTCATCCATCATCCATTTTTTGATTCTTCTTTCATATACACTTTATACGGTTTATTCTAGTTTTGGTCATTTTGCATTCAGTTGTCTATTTGCACATTTAGTCTTCCTAATTTTTTCAGTTTTTCTTTACAAGCTCACCAATTGTAAATGGGTTTTTTATGTTGGAGGAGGGCCAAAATGTAGCTCAGCTGCTCTGTTTCCACATTCGTCAGCATATGCTATTACTTTCAATTTATAGCCCACATGATACAAATACATTTAAATTTTTTTCCATTATGAAACTAGCTGATAACAAAAATATTGTTCTATTAGCAATAATACAAATCACTTTCGGTTCAAGTTGACTGCTACTGTGGACTGCAATGATGCATAATGGCTATACAACGTTCTTACATACTGCAGTCTTACAAGGAACCACTTGAATGCCAGTTCTCAAAAAGCAAATGATGTTTATGACATTCAATACCCCATATATTGTGTACCATGCAACCACAGTATTGGCAATTAATGGCAGCAGGGGGTGGGACTAGAGTTATCCGGTGATGAGCACAGCAGTGAGGCCATGGAGCATAGCTGAATTGCTTAGTTGATGGGTAACTCGCATACAGTGTTAGTGGTGTTGATACAAAGCACAGCAATGAAATGATAAACAAAGGAAATGTTGCATTATATTTACAACAACAGCCACCTAAGTTGACGTTTTGTCAAAAGTGAACCCAAGGACTTTCACAGATTGAGAAAAAAATGGCAGCTGAGATATTAGCTTTTCAACAAGATGATGATGATGATGATGTTTGGTTTATGGGGCGCATAACTGCACAGTCATCAGCACCCGTACACATTCGCAATCTGTACACAGCCCAATCTAGCCAGTTACATGGATGATGATGGGATGATGAGGACAACACAAACACACAGTCCCTGGGCAGAGGAAATCCCCAACCTGGTCGGGAATCAAACCCAGGACCCCATGATCCAGAGGTAGCAACACTAGCCACTAGGCTATGAGCTGCGAACTCAACAAGATGAGTCACTAGAATGTGTGGTATCATATATGCTCAACTGTGCAGAGAATATACATCAGGAGTTCAATGATAACAGGTGTTGAGCCCATGTAGTTCATCATCCTTATCAGACAGGATACCACAAATCCCATCTCCAGTGAAACATAGTAAAGGACAAATGTTGTGCAAGGAGCACACACTAAACATAGTTACATACATGGAAGATCATCTGCAGCATAGTAAAAAGACTGTTATGAACAGATTTCGAATAAGTACTGAGCAATACGACCATAAGAAAAACTATGGATATTCAGGGAAGGACAAGGTGCACTTGTTACAAAAACTGATGTTTGTGCACTTCAAGGTTGCTCGATATAATTTACAGAATGTGTATTATAGTAACCTACTACATTATGCTCATCATATTGCCTGTGACATAGATTACAGTGATTTCAAAGAAAGCTGTGCATGATTGCATAACTTCAAATAAAAAAAAGTACTCTGTCTACAGGCCACAAGTGGCCCATCAGGACCATCTGACCGCCGTGTCACCCTCATGGGAGAATGCAGATAGGAGGGGTGTGTGGTCAGCACACCGCTCTCCCGGTTGTTTTTATGGTTTTCTTTGACTGGAGCCACTACTATTCAGTCGAGTAGCTCCTCAGTTGCCATCACGAGGCTGAGTGCACCCCGAAAAATGGCAACATCTCATGGTGGCCCGTATGGTCACCCATCGAAGTGCCGGCCACGACCGACAGCGCTTAACTTTGGTGATCTGACAGGAACCGGGGTATCCACTGCGGCAAGGCCGTTGCCCTAACTTCAAATAGGACTACAGAATTGGGAGACTTAAGATAACAAAACAGAGTCAGCTTGACAATGCACAACAAACTGTGGATTTGGAACCCTGGAAATTAGATGTGCCAAGAAAGTTTTATTGAGATTCGCTAACATCAATGCCTTAACACATTCATAAAGAACTATATTGACTTTTAATCTGGATGGTAAATTAGCTGGAAAGTCATTTATTGTACTGAGAGATGTTGGAGATGCTCTGCCTCTGTGATTCTTTCCCATGTGCATGATCTTGCAAAAGGAACATTAGGGGATATTTGCATCACTGCAAGTAAGCATGGAAAAATGGCATAAGAGAACTACAACTATGGTATGAGCACTGCTTTTGGCCAATATCTGATCAAAATAACTTGCTTTTGCTCAATTCCTGGTTTGTGTGTAAAAATCATGTACTGCTTTAGAGCAAACTATCCCTCCCGAAAAGTGTGTGATGTTGCAGTTCATACCACTTGGAACCGCTATACAAATTCAGCTTCTGGATGTGTGTTTTTTTCCATGCCTATAAAACATATTACTGCACTATCTGCACTTATGCCTTAAAGGATAGCCAATTTCATGATAAGCTCCATGACAGACTGTTTCGCATTTGGTTGCATGACATCACATTCCATTAGTTCTCGTCACCCCATTACACCAGTTTGATTCTATATGCGTTCTTTAAGAGTGGATACCTAGCTAAACGTCCTGCATGATTTGTAATTCCCAAGGAGTTCACTTTTGATCTTGATGCTGCGAACCTTTGTGATCACTGTGGCATGCAATTTTTCATTTTGTGTTCATGGTGTAAGTTAATGGTTTGTTCTGAACGTATCTTCAATGTCCACTTTATGAAATGTAATATGTACAACCCATATAAGGTTGACCTCTGCACCTCTTGGACACTCATTTTCTGCCACCCTCCTGATGCATATGGTGAGTCTTTTGCAGCTAATATTCTTCCTGTCATAAATGTTAGTGCAACACTTCCAAATGAGCCTTACCAAAGACTGAACTTGTGACTTCGCACTGAAGGGGTTCCTTGTTGTGGGTGCCCCATGGCTACTCATGGCTTCACCTTCTGTGCAGCAATCCTCCTTCCTCAGAACTTCTTTGCCTCCAAAATTGTCAATCTTGACAGGTACTACCTTCTGGCTGTCCTTCTCCTGTACATATATGATACTCCTTTTAACCAAACAACTTGCTGGATTGTATTAATACATCATTCTCTTCCAGCTGTTCTATTATGCATAACATATCAACTGTTAAGTCTGGCTCCACACTCACTCAAAGCAATGTTTGGTGCCACTTTGCACTTACTTATGTGAATAAAGACTTAATGTATTTATACATGGCTTAATTAAATTACCCACTATGATGGATGCACTTGGCTACAGATCTACATTGGTGATGGTCTCCTCTAACTGGAATATCTTCCCACTAAGTTCCATCACACCTTGCCAAAGGCCAATCATTGCATGATGTTCATGCAAAAAGTCTAACCCCAGGATCATGCTGTAACACTTGCTTACATGAGGCACTACTTCCACATACTGCCGCCACCAAAAAATATATTTCCATTGATCCCAGTGGCCTTGTATCATAGTCCCCCACCCTACACAATCTGTAACATGTTGAGTTCCATCATCCACTTGGTTCCTACTGACTACTGACATATGCACTCCTGTGTCTAATAAGAATGTATACTTCCATCCCTTCAGCACACCCACTATTGCACATTCCGCCTCTGCATAAGTACTTGTTGCTGCTAATTTTAATGACAATGCCTTTCAGTGGGCTTTTGGCTACCTCTTTGTTTAATGGCTGCTTACTTCTTCCCTGTCCATCCCCACTACCATTAGCATAATGTGTTGATGAACCGTACCACCCCAATTACACTGAGGCTTGTGGCACTAATTCTGCATGTGCCCTGTACATCCACAATTGTAACACTTCACATTTGCAGAGAATGTACCACAAGTATCCCTCACCTCCATCAACACATGAATCTCTGCATACTTCATTGCAAATTTCTCAGTTGAATGGAGATCCTTAAATGTCCCTGTGTGCACACTCCTTGACATATCTGGTGGCAAACCCCTTAGGAAAGGGGTACAGAGTCATATCATATTGGAATTCTTGGATAGCTCAAGAGGTTTTGATTGCTATTGTCTAAATGATAAGCCTAGTAAGTATAATGCATATTTAGACAATATAATAAGTAATGTCCATGAATATAATGTTGAAATTGGAGTAGTCAAGTTAGGCCTAGCTGACCATGATGGCCTATGGATTACAGTCCCAGTCAGCATTTCAGATGAACAACACAAAACTGTTAGACCTATGAATGAATGCAACATAAGAGAGTTTAGAACTAGATTAAGGTCAGTTAACTGCAATGACATCTTATACAAAGATATGTGTGTGAATAACACAAGCAAATTATTCGTAGAGGAAATTGCAGGAATATTTGATGAGTGTTGTCCCAGATTAGTAAAACAACAGAATAATAACCAAGCTCATAAACCACAGAGACTAAATAATTGGTTCACACCATACCTCAACAGCATCAGGATTATGCTTCTTATGTTTAAGGACAGATCTCATAACGCAGTGAGTACATTAGAATAAGAAAAATTTATAGATCTGAAATACACCTGGCAAAACATAGGGCAAATGATAACTATATTCTTAAATCTAGAAACAGCTGTAAAGCTGTCTGGGAAGTAATTAAAAGTGAAATAAATACACCAACAACTCAACTAACTATACCCATAGCCCAAGATATCTTAAACTCACACTTTCTTAACTTCAGTTTAAAACAAGATTTGTCTCCCCCCAAAGCCATGCTTGATGCAAAAACTCTTTTAGGTTTAAATAAGAATGTAGTTCATAAATTCTGCTGGGCAACAGTAACTGAAAATGATGTTAGCAAAGCAATAGACAAACTAAGTAGTTCCAGAGCAGAGGACTTCTATGGTCTGTCAAACTTTGTCATAAATAAGATATCAAGTGATCTTCTGTCCCCTCTAACCACTCTCATTAACTGTATATTACAGCAAGGGATTTTTCCTGACTGTTTGAAAATAGCAGTAACTATTCCCATATTTAAGAAAGGAGATAAATCAATTCCAAGTAACTATCACCCTATGTCATTAATCCCAATAATATCTAAAATAATCGAAGACTGTGTTCACCAACAAATGAATCACTATTTTGAGAGGAATAACCTGTTAAGTAACTCACAGTATGAATTCAGGTCTAAACTATCCACAGTTAAAGTGGTTGAAAATATTGTTAGTGATATATAATATGGATTTGAAAACAAATTAATCTCTTATGCTACTCTCCTAGACCTGAGTAAAGCATTTGACACTGATGATTGACCAGACTGTGTGAAAGGCTCAAGAACTGGGTGTACAGGTACCCATTGCTCTAAGCCAAAATCACAAAAATCAGTGGGTGGTCATATGTGCATCTCTGCTTGCTCATCGTCAATTGGCTCATTAACAACACTGACAATTCCAATCTTGTATTGTTACTGGAGTCGTGATTTAAAGCTGGTTCTTGAAAGCAGACTTTCTTGGAATAGTTTGCATCATCTTCCTGTTCAGTTTCTCCAGCATCTCTCCCAAGGGTCAAATAAACATGTGACCATTCATGCTGCTCATCACTGTGTACAATTAATATCCCCTATTAGTCCTATTTGGTACAGGGCTCACACACCTGAGCAATATTCTGGGATGGGTCACACAAGTGCTTTGTAAGCAATCTCCTGTGTAAACTGATTGCATTTTTATGCCAATGAACTGAAGTCTGCCACATGCTATGACAGAGCCTATGTGATCCTTCCACTTCATATCCCTATAAACTGTTGCACTCAGGAATTTGTGTGCGTTGAACGATTCCAGTTGTATCTCATTGACATTGTTGTTGAAGAGATACTGTGTTTTTAATTTTTTGAAGTGAATAATTTTACATTTTTGAACATTTAAAGAAAATTGCCAATCTTTGCACCACTTTGAAATCTTATTGAGAGATAACTAAAGATTTGTGCAGTTTTTTTGAGACAGTTCTTCATTCTAGATGAGTGTATGAACTGCAAAAAGTCTCAGGTTTCCAATGAAAATTGTCTGCAAGATCATTAATATACAACATGAATGGCAAGGGTCTCAGCACACTTCCCTGGGGAATACCTGAAGTTACTTTTACATCTGTCAATGACACTCCATCAAAAATAGCATGCAGCACCCTTCCTATCAAGTCATTCACAGTCTGGTCACAAATTTCAGTTGATAACCTATAAAAATGTACTTTCAATAATAAGTGTAGGTATTGTACTGATTCAAACGCTTTTCAGAAATCAAGAAATATTGTGTCTCTCTGTATGCAAATGTCGCATGATGGTGGAATGATCACAGTTCATCACATCTGCCAGTTCTGGATCATTGTGCATTAACACATTTAAACAATCTTCATCAAACCCCAATGGTCTTCCTGAACATGGAAAGTCACTAATGTGAAAACAATCCTTCTTGAAATAGCAAACCATTTTCTTGCCATGCTTGTTCAATGGCATTACCCCCATACAGAGCACAAATGTTTCTGGCTGCCTCTACAACCATCACCCCTCTATTGAACTCAAACAGATGAATATGTCAGAATTGTGTCCACTTGGCACTCCATTTTCTAGTGCATCCAAGGCTACACTCACTATCTCCAAATAACAGTATGTAAACTCTTATAGCAACAGTGAACTACAAATGAGAAAATGATGATCTATAAATAATCTTATAGCAGTTGTAATACCAAGTATGATGAAGTCAGACCTCTGTTCAAGAAAGGGTCAAGGGAAGACATGGGAAACTATCATTCTATTTCTATTCTTGCAATCCTGTCAAAAATGTTAGAGAAAGTAGCTGACAACTAGATCAAACATTTTATTGTAAAAAATGATATTATTGTAAGTAACCAGTTTGGATTTGAACCAGGAAAAAGCACTCTGTATGCAGAGAATAACTTTATTGAAAAGGTCTGCAAATCATTGTATCAGAAGAGTAAAGCTTCAGGTGTCCTCTGTGATCTCACAAAAGCTTTTGACTCTGTGAATCATGATTTGCTTATCTATAATTTAGACAAATACAAGATTAAGGCCAGTGATTTAAATTGGCTCACATCATACTTACTCAACATAAAACAAATGGCAACTATCACTTCAAATGCAGTGAATTATATTCTAAATGGAGTACAGTATCACAAGGTGTGCCTGAAGGCTCCATTTTGGGACCAGTCATGTTCCTATTCTACATAAATGACTTACTCATAAATATAAATTCCCCATCAGTTCTGTTTGCAGATGATACTTCTGTTTTAATTAAAGGTGACTATGCAGAAATAATTCCAAGCTCCATTGTAAGCATACTGGATATCTCAGAAAACTGGTTCCAGTTAAAAGGTTTGAAACTGAACATTGCAAAACTGAACATTTCGAAACCAAACATTTAAAATGTGTGGAACTTAAAATTCAACTTAACAATCAACTTATGGAAGAAGTTTGCATGGTCTGATTCCTAGGACATGGTCTAATTCCTAGGACCAAGAATTTAAGCTGGAATACACATATTGACTTCCTATCAAATAAACTATGCAGTTTTGCATTTGCATTGCAAATACTAGCAAATTCCACTGACTTGGTTACAGAAAAAATTGGTTGTCATAGTTATTTTAAATCTGTTATTAGATGTGGTGTAATTTTCTGGGAAAGTTCAAGTAGTGTATCTCGAATACTGAAACTGGAAAAGAAAATTGTTAGCTACATGTGCATTGCACAGCAAACAGAATCTTGTTGCCCATTATTTTGGAAACAAATCCTAACTGTCCCCTCCATATAAACATATGAAATTATAATCCTCCTACACAGCAGACAAAAATTGTTTGAGAAGGACCAATTTAACCACAGTTATAACATGAGAAATAAAAACAATTTTATGCCAGCCACACATGAGTTGAAATTATTTGCACAGACTCCACAGTATAATGGGATGACAATATATAACAAGTATATGCCCAAAAACATATTTAATATTAAGCCATAATTTGAGCAAGGAGTAATTAAGTGTTAGATTTTATTGTATGTATATACAACAAAATTATATTTGTTAACATCAGCTGTTCTGGGTTTATGGTGAAATTTTACCACAATTTTGACACTTCTCCTGTACCTGAATCAAATGATTTTGCCTATGTACATTATAAGACAAATAAACCACAATTCAGAATTCAAACTGCAGGACAAAAATGCTACAAACTTATGCACCAACCTAGTAGTTAAAAGAGGGGATAACTCAACTGCAAATTTGGTATAAAATCTGATAGCAATTGCATCGGCCCCTTTAGCTTTGTTCAGTTTTAGCAATTTCAGCTGTTTGTCTGCGCTGCCAACACTAATGTCTATATCACTCATCTTTGCAATGGGTTGAGAATTAAATTGGGGCCATATCCCAAGATTTTCCTTTATAAAGGAACATTTGAAAATGGAGTTCAGCATTTCCACTTTTGTTTTGTAGAGCACTTGCCTGCGAAAGGCAAAGGTCCCGAGATCGAGTCTCGGTCCGGCACAAAGTTTTAATCTGCCAGGAAGTTTCATATCAGTGCACACTCTGCTGCAGAGTGAAAATCTCATTCTGGAAACATCCCAAAGGCTGTGGCTAAGCCATGTCTCTGCAATATCCTTCCTTTCAGGATATAAATGACCTGGGTGATAATCTGAGCAGTTCTCTTAGGTTGTTTTGTGTTATCACGTAATAGGGGAGAGAGTGTGGCAGATATACAGGGTGATTCAAAAAGAATACCACAACTTTAGGAATTAAAAACTCTGCAACGACAAAAGGCAGAGCTAAGCACTATCTGTCGGCGAATTAAGGGAGCTATAAAGTTTCATTTAGTTGTACATTTGTTCGCTTGAGGCACTGTTGACTAGGCGTCAGCGTCAATTGATGCTAAGATGGCGACCTCTCAACAGAAAGCTTTTTGTGTTATTGAGTATGGCAGAAGCGAATCGACGACAGTTGTTCAGCGTGCATTTTGAACGAAGTATGGTGTTAAACCTCCTGATAGGTGGTGTATTAAATGTTGGTATAAACAGTTTACAGAGAATGGATGTTTGTGCAAAGGGAAAAGTTCTGGACGGCCGAGAACGAATGATGAAAATGTAGCACGCATCCAGCAAGCATTTGTTCGCAGCACAGGAAAATCGACTCGCAGAGCTAGCAGAGAGCTGCAAATTCCACAATCAACTGTATGGAGAGTCCTACGAAAAAGGTTAGTTACGAAACCTTATCGTCTGAAATTGGTTCAAGCACTGTCTGCAGCTGATAAGATTAAAAGAATCGATTTCTGTGATTTTATCCTTGCTCAAATGGAAACAGATGAATCTTTCATTTCAAAGATTGTGTTTAGTGATGAAGCAACTTTCCACACTAACGGGAAAGTCAACCATCACAATGTCTGTATATGGGGCACTGAGAATCCGTGGGAAACAACTCAGTATGAATGTGACTCGCCTAAGGCGAACGTTTTCTGTGCCATTTCAGCCAATAAAGTTTTTGGTCCCTTTTTCTTCGAAGGTGCTACTGCAACGACTACAGTATCTGGAGATGTTAGAGAATTGGCTGTTCCCTCAGTTCGAACAAGAAGCACAACAATTCATATTTCAGCAGGATGGAGCGCCACCACATTGGCACTTATCTGTCCGTAACTACCTGAACGTCAACTACACGAGGCGATGGATCGGCCGCCAGGCAGCCCGTGACAGAGCACTTCATCACTGGCCTCCAAGAAGCCCTGATCTTACCCCCTGCGATTTTTTCTTATGGGGGTATGTTAAGGATATGGTGTTTTGGCCACCTCTCCCAGCCACCATTGTGGAACGAGTTGGAGTATCGAGTTGATATTGCTCGAGTGTCTGGAGGGGGCCATATTGAACATCTCTGAACTTGTTTTTGAGTGAAAAAAAACCTTTTCAAATACTCTTTGTAATGATGTATAACAGAAGGTTATATTATGTTTCTTTCATTTAATACACATATTTAAAGTTGTGGTATTCTTTTTGAATCACCCTGTATTACGCAAGTTGGGGTGGAAGTCATTAAAGCAAAGACATTTTTCGGCGCGGTGAGATCTACTTACGAAATTTCAGTCACCAACTCTCTCTTCCGAATGCGAAAATATTTTGTTGAGCCCAACCTACATAGGTAGGAATGTTCATCAAAATAAAATAAGAGAAATCAGAGCTCGAACAGAAAGATTTAGGCGTTTGTTTTTCCCGCGCGCTGTTCGGGAGTGGAATGGTAGAGAGATAGTATGATTGTGGTTCAGTGAACCCTCTGCCAAGCACTTAAATGTGAATTGCAGAGTAATCATGTAGATGTGGATGTAGAGTGCTAGTTCTGCAAGTTTTGCAGGAGAGCTTCTGTAAAGTTTGGAAGGTAGGAGGCGAGGTACTGGTGGAAGTAAAGCTGTGAGGACGGGGCATGAGTCGAGCTTCAGTAGCTCAGTTCGTAGAGCATTTGCCTGCAAAAGGCAAAGGTCCCAAGTTCGAGTCTCGGTCCGGCACACAGTTTTAATCTACCAGGAAGTTTCACGTTTCATTCAGTATCTCCTTACCAATAGCCCTATGCTCTGTTTTACACCTATTATGCAATAGTCTCTTTCTTTAGCAGCTATATTACAGTGACTGTTACCATGTATGGTCCCTCCAATAATCAACTGTTCTCTACTAGATACAAATTTATCAAGTGCATGGTCAACTATTCTTCTAATCCTGAGCCACAGTTCTTCTACATGCTCCTCTCCAGATCTAAATGTTTTGAGTTCCTTACTGCTACAGAAGAATGTTGAATATTAGATGAGTAGCTCACATAACTAATAAGGAGGTACTGAATAGAATTGGAGAGAAGTGAAATTTGTGGCAGAGCTTGACTAGAAGAAGGGACCGGTTGGCAGGGCATATTCTGAGGCATCAAGGGATCACCAATTTAGTATTGGGGGGCAGTGTGGATGGTAAAAATTGTAGAGGGAGACCAAGAGATGAATACACTAAACAGATTCAGAAGGATGTAGGTTGCAGTAGGTACTGGGAGATGAAGAGGCTTGCACAGGATAGAGTAGCATGGAGAGCTGCATTAAACCAGTCTCTGGACTGAAGACCACAACAACAACAACAACTCCACAACAACAACAACAACAACAACAACAACAACAACACTGCACTCCAATACTAAATTGGTGATCCCTTGATGCCTCAAAATATGCCCTGCCAACCGGTCCCTTCTTCTAGTCAAGCTCTGCCACAAATTTCACTTCTCTCCAGTTCTATTCAATACCTCCTCATTAGTTATGTTGCCGCTTCATTCGTTTTGCCCAACATATAAAACCTTCTGCTTTTTAGCTGCCCTTTGTACTTTGGTAATCATTGTTGTGACAATGTCTAATGCAGAATCCTAAAAGAGGTCAGGTCTGTTTTTGATACAGGATTTTATAAAAAGGTATTCCATATTATGAGAGGTGATAGTATGGAACAAAACAAGAAAAAGCGTCCTGTAAACATAGGCTCTAAACTGTTATGAGAACTTATTTATTATTTATTTATTATAGTGTGAGCATCTTTGCTAATGTGCAACATATCTCCTCTATTGCAAGCTCTTTCTTATTATGAACAACCTGCTTAATGGAGTAAATAAATGAGAATGCATTATTCTGTTAGTGTGAAATAGCAGACATTCTAATGTACCAAAGTGTATTTAATATGGTACAAACATAAACATTACTCTACACTATGTATCAGTATATTACCACAACTTTATTTTGCATTCACATTTATTGGTTTTGCCAATTCACAATAACAGAATGATGTGTCCTCATTTATTTACTGAATTCTGCAGGTCATTTGTAACAGCAAAAAACATACTGTAGAAAAGATGTGTTCCACAGTAATGAAGATGAACTAGTACTCATAGCACTTAAGGTAGACATTTTGGAGCCAATGTTTTCTGGTCATTTTTGTCTTGTTTTGGTCCATACTATCACCTCTCAGAATATGAAATACTTTTTTTTTTAATACCCTGTATTTCCATCATGAGTGGGCTTCCCAATAATGTGCCCTATGAAGTTCTCAGAGAAGGCTATAATGTTTTTCAGGATGTCTTGTCATGCCCAACACTCATAAAACTGTAGTTTTCCCAATTGGCTATTGGATGATTAGTATCCTCCAGTGATGACAGTAAGAGTGGGATATACTAGTGAACTTAAGTTTTGCTACAAAGGTTTCAGGTTACATCTGGAGATGAGTCTGCTGGTCAGTAGAAGGATCCGGTTATGAATGTATGCCCACCACTGATACAGAGAATTGCACAGACAATCTCACATAGAATTGCAATTTTTACACCTACTGTTATGTGAGCTCCACAGCTTTTTAGGTGAGATTTAAGCTCTGAAAATTTGCTGTGTATCCTTCAGCAGTTAATCACCAGGACTTTATTGCTCTCTTCTGTAGGGAGAATTTCTTTGTATCTTATACTGACACTTGTGGGCCCCCTACAGCTATTATTATATGAGATTGATGGACAGTCATCTAATACTGTATTTAAAAAATATAGAGTTTTATTATAGGGATGTCTCATTCTTTGTATACTTAAGTACAAATTCTTATATTTTATTCTAAAGTATGCCATTTTTATTTTCAACTATTTGACGTATTCTGGGAAATCTCATTTTATGCATGAGTACAGACTCTTACATTCTGTTGTAAGGTATGTACTGTATTCATTTTCATATATCAAGATGTTACATCAGTCGATCTGAGTACCAACATGAATGTCTCAGGGAATGCGTGAATGTGAGTACTTGTTTTGTTGTATAACATACTATATTTGTTTTCATGTATTAAGATGTCTGTTGATGTGAGCTACAGCTTGACTCTTCCATGTTTACTCATCTGAATTTATTATTGTAAATTTTGTAGGAAAAGAATTGACTCATACCATATCCTAGCATCTATAATAATACTGTTATGAACAGAAGTCATAATAAAATAAATAAATAAAAACACGCAAATTATCTGCAGAACATGTAATAAACTAACTAATGAACCTTGCATGTTTTTGATGTATTGTCACAGAAAGGTAGGGGTGCCATGGGCACATCTTCTTGACATTATTGAACATTTACATCTCTCTGTTCGGGGCAGAAGAGACCTAGCCTGCTGAAACATAATTGAGAATGCATTGACTTGCAATGTGAAGAGTGGCAAAGTTGCCCATCTGATTTACAAGAGAATAACACACTATAAAAATTACAACTTTCAATCTCTTTCACTTCAACTCTATTAGTTAATATTAAGGCACAAACTATTAATCTGATTTACCGACTGCTGAGGAGCTTTGAAGTCATGTGGCATGGTCACAAATACGTTGTCAACTTAATGAAAGAAGTTGGGCAGATGCATTTAAGGCATGCTTATTGAAATATTTCATAAAGAACTTGATTACTGCTGGAGACAAAGGAAAACTATGATCATTTTACCAGTCATCTCATATAATTTATCACGAGATAAAAATTAAAATTTGTCAAAATATTTCCAGATTCAATTCTTGGTTCTGAACACTCTTTCAGTCTGCCAGGACATTTTTCAAATCAGCACACACACTGCTGCAGAGAGCAAATCCATTTTGGGAAGAAGCCCATTTCTCTGCAATTTTCTTTCCTCCAAGAGTGTTAGTCCTGCATGGTATTCAGGAGATCATGTGTGAAGTTTGGGACGTAGGAAAAATTTACTGGTGAACATATAGCTGTGAGGGCACGTCAGTCAGTAAAGCATCTGTCTGCAAAGACAAACATTCTAGATTTGAGGCCAGCCTGCCACCCAGAGGCCAGTCTAGCACCCAGTTTTAATATGACAGGCAATTTCAGAGGTCAGCTCTGTTTGAAACAGTGATTATTGGTGGATTTGTTGTGGTAAGGATCTTTGGGATTGTAACAGTTGAGTATTTTCTATTGAAATGAAATTTCATATGACCGGGGCCTCCTGTAAGTTAGACTGCATGACTTGCATGTTGATGAGGATGAAGATTAGACAACACCCAGTCCTTGATTGAAGAAAACCTCCAACTGAGCTGGGAGTTGAACCCAGGACCCTAGCATGGCATTCTGCTGCACTGACCCTTCAGCTATGGAGGCGGACACTATTTTCTATTGAGGCATCATATAAATGACAAGAAATACTCAGTTATTGGGTAACAGAGGTCTACTTAAAAAGAAGTGAGTCACAGAAGTTTATGAATACATTTAGAAAGTGTTGCAAGTCCATATTGTTTCATATTCCAATACTTCTGAGCTTTACAGGCATTAGTAAGAATATGTAGTGTGAATGATTAATTTGAGCCCATAAGCAATTGAAAGGGCAGTTGATAGCCTTAATGAAGTGAGAGAGAGGAAAGGGATAAATATCCTCTAATTATTTGTAGCTTGCAGTTTCACTCTATAGTTTAGTTATCATACCATGTTCAGAACTCACTTGTCACACAAATTTTTTCTGTTAAAATACTAACAATGCAAAAGAACTGTAGAAAGAACATTTCTAAACACACACAACCTAAATCACCTTTGTTTTATTTTAGATGTGGATGAATGTCATGAAGAGGGTGAATCCCCTTGTGACAGCACACAGAACTGTGAAAATACCCCTGGGAGCTTTTTGTGTGTCTGTAAGTCTGGTTTTCAGTTGGATCCAGTACTTCAGGCTTGTATTGGTAAGCACTGTGTGAAAATTATATGTTTATTTCTGTTAGCTTCTCCTCATAGAAGACTTTAAGTTCCATAATTCTGCTACTCATAGGCTTAGTGAGCTTTGTATTGCAGGCATTAAGAAAACTTTTTTTTTTAATGAAATGAACTCCTGAATCACAGTGTTGTCTGTGTACAGACCTACACTATGTGATCAAAAGTATCCTGACACCCCCAAAAACATACATTTTTCATATTAGGTGCATTTTGCTGCCACCTACTGCCAGGTGCTCCATATCAGTGACCTTAGTAATCATTAGACATTGTGAGAGAGCAGAATATGGCACTCCGTGGAACTCATGGGCTTCGAATGTGGTCAGGTGATTGGGTGTCACTTGTGTCATATGCCTGTATGCGAGATTTCCATGCTCCTAAACATCCCTAGGTCCACTGTTTCGTATGTGATAGTGAAATTGAAACATGAAGGAACATGTACAGCACAAAAGCATACAGGCCGACCTCATCTGTTGACTGACAGAGACCGCCGAAAGTTGAAAAGGGTCGTAATGTGTAATAGGCAGACATCTATCCAGACCATCAAACAGGAATTCCAAACTGCATCAGGATCCACTGCAAATACTATGACAGTTAGGTTGGGTTCAGTTGTTTAGGGAAGGATGGGGAAGGAAGTCGGCCATGCTCTTTCAAAGGAACCATCCTGGCATTTGCCTGGACCAATTTTGGGAAATCATGGGAAACCTAAATCAGAATTGCTGGACGCAAGATTCAACCGTTGTCCTCGCAAATGCAAGTCCAGTGTGCTAGCCACTGTGCCACCTTGCTTGGTGACAGTTACGCAGGAGGTGAGAAAACTTGGATTTCATGGTCGAGCGGCAGCTCATAAGCAGCACATCATGCCGGTAAATGCAGCCAAATGATGCCACGCTTGGTGTAAGGAGCGTAAACATTGGACAATTTAACAGTGGAAAAACATTGTTTGGAGTGACAAATCATGGTACACAATGTGGTGATCCAATGGCAGGGTGCGGGTATGGTGAATGCCCAGTGAACGTCATCTGACAGCGTGTGTAGTGCCAACAGTAAAATTCAGAGGTGGTGGTGTTATGGTGTGGTCGTGTTTTTCATTCAGGAGGCTTGCATTCCTTGGTTTTTTGTGTTGCAATATCACAGCACGTGCCTACATTCATGTTTTAAGCACCTTCTTGCTTCCTACTGTTGAAGGGCAATTCAGGGATGGCGATTGTATCTTTCAACATGATCAAGCACCTGTTCATAATACACAGCCTCTGGCAGAGTGGTTACATGACAATAACATCCCTTTAATGGACTGGCCTTCACAGAGCCCTCACCTGAATCCTACAGAACACCTTTGGAATGTTTTGTAATGCCTACTTCGTGCCAGGCTCACCAACCAACATCAATACCTCTGCTCAGTGCAGCACTCCATGAAGAATGGGCTGCCATTCCCCAAGAAACCTTCCAGTACCTGACTGAACATATGCCTGCAAGATTGGAAGCTGCCATCAAGGCTAAGGGTGAGCCAACACCATATTGAGTTCCAGCATTACCAATGGAGGGCGCCACGAACTTGTAAGTCATTTTCAGCCAGGTGCCCGGATACTTTTGATCACATAGTGTATCTGTGTTACTGGGTAACTAATTGTATTTTCAGGAATGTTGTGCTGTTTGCACTTTTGGTACCAGAAAGAAGACATCTCAATGTATATTTACGTATGTAAATATATTTCAGATATTAATGAATGTCAGCTTAACAAACACGACTGCCTGCCAACTCAACGGTGTGATAACACTATTGGATCATTTCACTGCATTCGTGTAACAAGCTGTGGTACAGGATACACACTTAATGCACAAACAGGACAATGTGAAGGTATGTTTGCTTTTTTTATCGTTTTTATACTCTGTGATCTTATCATTAACTGCAGTTACCTGTTTTCTTCCCATATGAGCATTGAATGTTTGGTTTCCAATACTATAATGAAGGGTATTTATGTTAAAATGAGTTTTATTAATTTAATGATCCATAACTTTTATACGTGAGGCATTCATAGAAATATGAATGTATGTTGTAGACATTGTTGAAAGAGACACATGTTTGCTCTGAACTAATTTTGAGAGTTCTCAGACAGTTTGCATAAAAATGCTAGAGGCAGGCCTCGTAATTCATAAAATTTCTTCTCTGATATTTTATTCAAATAAATAGAACTTTTGATGATTAGTTGTGCATGATCATATAAGGTAATAAGTGTTTTATCTTTAAAAAGTCAGTATTACAAATCAGTAATATCACCAAAAATATTTCATGGGTTTCCCCTTGTATTACAAAAAAAAAAAAAAAAAAAAAAAAAAATCCAAATATCATCAGCTAGGTGCTATATCAGATATGAATTACACGAGCTGACACAGTCAGCAGACAACAATCACTTAAGCAAGGCTGAAAATGTTTCTCAGTTATTGGATATTGTCTTTCCTTGGTGATAACTGAAATAAAACACACACACACACACACACACACACACACAAATTAGCTTACAAGGGGAAGAGTATCAGTTATGGGCATTTTCAAGCTGAGTGCTGGACTGGTTCAGGTGACTGAGGGTTTAGGGCCTTCATGTAAGAATTTCATGAAAGATGTTCAGGTAGTGATAGGGGTGGGGCAGGTAACAGCCTAAACAGGGGCAGAGCATACAACATAGGTGGCAACCTGAATAAGATAGCTTCCCTAGCTAGTGGCACCAGTGTGAGTATGGTAGGGCTGTTCCAGTAGCATGTTTGCCCTCATCTTGGTAGCGTAAAGTATGTCAGTGCAGAGTTGGAGATGGAGCTGATGACTGCCAGCTGGGCACACATTGCAGTGGAAACTATCAGGAGATGGTGCTACACTAAACATGGTCTGCACTTCAACAGGCTTGGGAAAGAGAAATTGGTAGAGTTGATTAGTGAGAGTATAGTCAGTGGGTGTGGGCAATAATTGGTCAAGTACTTGTAGTCATGGGTAGGAGAACTCGGCCTTTTTAGAATAAACCCTGACAAGAGGCTACCTTGTGTTAAAAGTATCCCAACCAGCTTAGAGACTTTTGCACTGTGTATGCAGGAAATAGAATGTACTCCCACTGGAGTGTGCAAGCACCATGGAAGTTTGTTCAGAATTCTGTATTATTCATCAGAATGTAGCAGTCCATTAAAACTAAAGTACGCCAGCTTAAAGTTGAATTACAGTCTTTGAGCAGCATATTAGTATGCATTACAGAGCACTGGTGTAGATATGATGAATTGCAGCATATAGTGCTACCATCACATGAATGTGCAAGTTGCTACTGTAGGTCTAGCTTAAAGAGTGGGGATTATGTTTTTACAAGGGTGGTTTGAAAAGTTCACAGAACAGAATAGAAAAAAGTACTTACATCACTTAAACTTTTTTTTTTTCAGTGTCATCTCCTTGTAGATTAATGCACTTGGTCCAACAATGTTCCAGGGCCTTGATCCCATCTCAAAAATGAGTTTGCTCCAGGCCAGGAAAATAGTTGTCAACTCCGGCTATCAATTCTTTGTTTGAAGTGAATCTTCATCCACGAAGAAAATTTTCAGATTTTGAAAGAGATGGAAGTCTAACAGAGCCATATCAGGTGAATAAAGTGGGTGTGGCAACAATTAATACCTTTGTCCATGTCATTTTGCCATGGTAATGGCACATGTTTGCAGGTGCACATTGTCTTGATGGAAGATGACTTTCTTCCTTGCTAAACCTGGCCTTTTTTTCATGTATCTTTTGTTGCAATTTGTCCAGGAGGTTAGCATAGTATTCTCCAGTAATTGTTTGCCCAGTGGGGAGATAGTCTACGAACAGAATTCCCTTCGAATCCCAGAACACTGATACCATGACCTTTCTCACCAAAGTAACTGTCTTTGCTTTCTTTTGTGGTGGAGAATCAGCATGTTTCCACTGCTTTGACTGTTGTTTCGTCTCTGGGGTATAGTACCGCACCCATGTTTCATCTGTGGTCACAAACCAGTGCAAAAAATCTTGTTCGTTTCACCTAAAATGGCCCAACTATTGTTCCGATATGTCAATTCTCATGCATTTTTGATCCAGTGTCAAGAGTCACGGCACCAATCTTGCACTTTCAGTCGTCAATCCTCCGTGACCATTTTATGCACTTTCGCAATGATTTCTGGAGTTTTGACACCTCTTGGCTGACCACTGCGCAGATCATTAGCTAAGCTCTCCCAACCAAACTGAAATTCATTTGTCCACTTGGCAAAAGTTGAATATGAAGGAGCAGAGACCTCCAGTGTATTCTGGAAATCGGCATGAATGTCTTTTGCTTTCATACCTTTCTTTACGAAGTACTTAATCACTGATCGAATCTCAATTTTTTCCATCTTAGCAAATCACTATGCAGAAACAACAACAGAGCCACATCACTGTCACAGCCCTCTTCCAAGAGCACTGATGTGGCATGTGTTTACAGGAAACAGTCCAATGAATATCACATGAACAACTCATTGCACTAGTGCTGACCTCTCATTGTGATTCTGAGAACTTTTCAAACCACCCTCGTATATCAGGGGTAGCACACATCTTAACATTTTGAATTGTCACCCATTGAAATAATGAAGCAAGTAGCCTATAAGAAGCTAATTGTTCTGTGTGTTTACTGCTTACCTAGTGGTAATGTGGACACTTTCTTCGACAAATTAACTGAAGTCCTGAAAAGGTTCTCAGCCCCCAAAACTGGTGTAATAATATATGGAGACATGAATATCAACACAGGTGCTGAGGGTGAAATTAGTAATAACTTCCTAAATATTTTGAACATTATTGGTTTGACACAAATGGTAAACACAGCTATGAGGATTTCAGGAAGTTCAACTTCAACTTTAGACCATGTTAATATTTATAAGAGATCTCAAGTGGCATTTTGGATCGTTTCTGTTAGATAATGAAGCTAAATACAGGCTCAGTGAAACCTACAAAAATGCATGTGTACAAAAGGATTTTGTTAGATCATAAGATACTGTACATACATTTTGTAGGACATTTTCAAATCAAACCTGGGATGAAGTTCATATGGAAAGCAATATAGATGCCATGTTCTCTAAATTTTGCAAATTGTTTAAATTGATTTTTGATGATTTCTAAAAGTAGCCATTTCTACATCAGTAGCTAAGGAAAATAGGTGAATAACTGCAGGTATTAGAAGGTCTTCACAGAGACTTAAATTTCTCAGCTCTTTGCAAAAGAACTGCACTGATACACAGTTCCTTGGGTACTATCACATGTATTAAAAATATACAGGAGAGTACTGCTTGTGGGGAAAAAATCATTAAATGACAAATTAATGGACAATGCAGAAATAAGAAGTCAGCAGGTATAGATGAGGTACCTCTCTCTGTTCTGAAGACATGAATAGATAGCATACAAGCTGTATTAACAAAATTAATAAGTGAATCCTATACTTGAGGTGTTTCCCAGAGTACATCAAGTATGTATGAGTGGCGCCCTTACTAAAGAAAGGTAATGCTGAAAGCACTGAAAACTAAAGCAATTTTCATGCCTGTATTCATTCTCAAAAATAACTGAAGGAATAAATTACCATTGAACATAAAGGAAACAAACAGTATGCAGTTCAGCATAAAGAGAGGAAGCAATTATATCACTTTAAGCATTGATTATAAATCTATAGATTGTGTGGGAAGCACAGTGTTTTTGGCGATGAGCATTGATTGTCAATTAACATGGCATCAACATACAAAGATACTGGCAAAAATAATGTCATCAGTACACTATGATGTTAGGGTGTCAGCATCAGTTCGCAACAACCAGTGTCTTGTGATGGCATACTATGCCTACATACACTCAGTTCTTAGCTATAGGATTCTTTTCTGTGGATCAAAGACACAAGACATAGACAAAGTTTTTAAACTGCAGAAAAGTGCCTTAAGAATAATAACAGGAAGTTAGTAGTCGGGCTCATTGTAAAGAGGTATTTAAAAAATGGATATCCTTACTGAAACTTCCTGGCAGATTAAAACTGTGTGCCGGACTGAGACTCGAACTCGGGACCTTTGCCTTTCGCGGGCAAGGGCTCTACCAACTGAGATACCCAAGCACGACTCATGCCCCGTCCTCACAGCTTTACTTCTGCCAGTACCTCGTCTCCTACCAAGTTCGAGTCTCGGTCCGGCACAGTTTTAATCTGCCAGGAAGTTTCATATCAGCATACACTCCACCGCAGAGTGAAAATTCTCATTCTGGAAACATCCCCAAGGATGTGGCTAAGCCATGTCTCTGCAATTTCCTTTCTTTGAGGATTGCTATTTCTGCTATGTTCGCAGGAGAACTTCTATAAAGTTTGGAAGGTAGGAGACAAGGTACTGGCAGAAGTAAAGCTGTGATGATGGGGTGTGAGTTGTGCTTGGGTAGTTCAGTTGGTAGATGCCTGTGAAAGGCAAAGGTCACGAGTTCGAGTCTCGGTCCGGCACACAGTTTCAATCTGCCAGGATGTTTCATATCAGTGCCCACTCCGCTGCAGAGTGAAAATCTCATTCTGGATATCCTTACTGCACCAAGTGTGTCTGTGGTGCATACCAGAGAAAATATTACTAAATACGGCACTAATAGTCCTATACACTATGATGGAACAAGAGCAAGTTTGGAATTACATTTACTCAAAACAGCATTTTATATCATGGGATGAAATTGTATAATAAATTGCCAAAGGAAGTGAAAAAGATTACCAAAACATATTTGTTTGATAAGGCAGCTGAAATGTTCTTCACAAGTAATCCATATCACACAATTAAAAATTACTTAGAGGACTCAGACTAGTGGGTAGTAGTGAAAGGGGATAACTACAGCAGCTTGTCATTCTTCAGTACATAATATGGTTTACTGCTTTCACAAGGATCATGTATGAAGATGTATAATGCATGACAGTAATATCCATTGACATAGTTTTTTGGGTGGACAGTAGCACATAGTTGAATATGGAGTCCGGAATTGAGGCAAGGTGCACAGCTGCATCATCTTAGTCTAGGAGTCATCAGTGGGTGTCTTGGTATGAATGGTAATGAAGAGCAGAACTATGTTTTACGTTGAAAGTGACTGTAAACTTGTGTGGGGAAAAAGGAACTAGTCCACTAGTCTCACTAATACTATATGGTAGTCATATGTCCTATAGATCTATTTCATGATGGCTGAACACTGTTTGTCTTTATGCTCAAAAGATGGTTAAGTTCATTACATTGTTCCCATCCACCACCATGTCATATTATTATGGCTGATTAAAAGTCATGACTGTACCAGATTGGACATTTCAATGTAAATTCTAGCATGGTGCAAAGCAAGGCACAAGTGGTCCTTATGATATTTTCATGCAAGACAGTTCCTACCCCTGCAGAATTGCTTACACTTCTGGGAATTGGATTTATGACATCACACAAATGAGATAGCATGCAAATTCCCACAGAGCTTGATTATTGGAGGTGTATTGCATAGACAATAACACCAGATTTGACTCCTCCATACATGAAAAATCACAAGACAGAAACAGTATTACATATCTTGAGAACTTGCAAACAATCTATTTAAGAAACCTGCAGGAAAATTCACTGCTGCTTCCTGATCTTCCAAAATGTGTAAGCTAATGACAGTGGGTGACACTACTTCAGGTGTAACATTCTATTTTTGGTCTACATGTGGCGAGAACGAATGACATTGGCATGTTCACTAGATGTTCATATGGTCTTATGACACCTGGCTACCTATGTTAACACTAAGTACAACATTGTACAGAATGCCGAGTTATACAGGGCTATTACAAATGATTGAAGCGATTTCATAAATTCACTGTAGCTCCATTCATTGACATATGGTCACGACACACTACAGATACGTAGAAAAACTCATAAAGTTTTGTTCGGCTGAAGCCGCACTTCAGGTTTCTGCCGCCAGAGGGCTCAAGAGCGCAGTGAGACAAAATGGCGACAGGAGCCGAGAAAGCGTATGTCGTGCTTGAAATGCACTCACATTAGTCAGTCATAACAGTGCAACGACACTTCAGGACGAAGTTCAACAAAGATCCACCAACTGCTAACTCCATTTGGCGATGGTATGCGCAGTTTAAAGCTTCTGGATGCCTCTGTAAGGGGAAATCGACGGGTCGGCCTGCAGTGAGCGAAGAATCTGTTGAACGCGTGCGGGCAAGTTTCACACGTAGCCCGCGGAAGTCGACGAATAAAGCAAGCAGGGAGCTAAACGTACCACAGCCGACGGTTTTGGAAAATCTTACGGAAAAGGCTAAAGCAGAAGCCTTACCATTTACAATTGCTACAAGCCCTGACACCCGATGACAAACAGCTCATGGAAGAGGATGCGTTCAGTGCGAAACTTGTTTTCAGTGATGAAGCAACATTTTTTCTTAATGGTGAAGTGAACAGACACAATGTGCAAATCTGGGCGGTAGAGAATCCTCACGCATTCGTGCAGCAAATTCGCAATTCACCAAAAGTTAACGTGTTTTGTGCAATCTCACGGTTTAAAGTTTACGGCCCCTTTTTCTTCTGCGAGAAAAACGTTACAGGACACGTGTATCTGGACATGCTGGAAAATTGACTCATGCAACAACTGGAGACCGACAGCACCGACTTCATCTTTCAACAGGATGGTGCTCCACCACACTTCCATCATGATGTTCGGCATTTCTTAAACAGGAGATTGGAAAACCGATGGATCGGTCGTGGTGGAGATCATGATCGGCAATTCATGTCATGGCCTCCACGCTCTTCCGACTTAACCCCATGTGATTTCTTTCTGCGGGGTTATGTGAATGATTCAGTGTTTAAACCTCCTCTACCAAGAAATGTGCCAGAACTGCGAGCTCGCATCAATGATGCTTTCGAATTCATTGATGCGGATATGCTGCGCCGAGTGTGGGAGGAACTTGATTATCAGCTTGATGTCTGCCGAATCACTAAAGCGGCACATATCGAACATTTATGAATGCCTAAAAAAACTTTTTGAGTTTTTGTATTTGTGTGCAAAGCATTGTGAAAATATCTCAAATAATAAAGTTATTGTAGAGCTGTGAAATCGCTTCAATCATTTGTAATAATCCTGTAAATGTTGTAGAGGATCCTTATTGAAGTATTTTCAGGTAGTGAAATAATGCTCAGAAATTACATTATATTTCTTTATTTTGAAAAAAATTACAGTTTATAGTAATAACTTAAGCTTGCAGTTACTGTTCAAAGTGATTACTACCAGTGCCCATAAAATTTTCTACAGTTTTTTCACTGTCCCTGTTGTCTATTGTACAATCAGACAGGCAGTTAGAACTCTACACATCAGTTACCCTTCAGTTTCTTCTGGAATTTCATACAGTGGCAACTCATGTAACCATACAGGAAACATCTGCAAGATTCAGAAATCATGCTGGCCATGACATGAGACCTCCCATTCTAACCCACTGACAAGGGTTTCTGTTGCTCCGATGCTCATAGTATTAATATCTGAGCATGCTGGTGCATCAGCATGATGAAACTGCATCCCCTCATGAATGGTGGGAGGTTGTCTTAAACAACTGTTGAAGTGCATCTTGTAAAAAAACTAGGTTATATATATGACTCAAATGGGGTAGCAGCAGATGTCCTATTATTGAACTTAGGTGACTCTAGTCAACAAGTTGACAGAAGGTTGTTCCAGGAGATCTGAGATAAGTGTGGCATATGGATTTTAATTGCTCCAAGCATAGATACTGCAACAGTTAAAGATATCAGCACATTGCTAGATGCCTTATCCTTGAGCAATACTAACTTTAGTAGGTTTTGCACTGTGTTAATCCACTAGATGATCAATTAACTGAAGAAACCTGTGTTTGAAAATCATTTCCTCACATTGCTTGCACATGTTTATGAGGGGGTGTAACTGCTGTTACACCACTGCTCCTTTTCTACAAAGTATTCTCTAATATGTTTATTTCATGGGTAAGCTAACAGGTGCTTACCGATTAATCTTTTCCCATTTGATCCAACACCATACTCTTAAATTCTACTATGTGAACAATTATTATTTGAGAACTTTGACAACTTCTCTGTTCATAATAAATGCTACTCATTTCTTCCAGATAGAATGAGCCTACTGTGAAATTTTTCTCCGTGCGTGTGTTTTTCTTTCTAGACTCTGTGTCTTGCTACACCTTACATTATATGTATGTCTGCAAATCCCTGTAATAAAAAAGTTCCATCTTAAAATACCAGCCATGAACAGATGATAGTGTGTTATTTTTCAAGATAATGCCAGAAACTACAATGCAGTAGACAGTTGTTATAAATCTTAAGCAGTTTACAAACATGTAACTCAAATGCATTGGTCATTAAAGACTTTGTACCACCGAAACACCAATTTCAGGTCATTGTTTCCTTACTCAAAATACTCATTTTAGGATCCTGTACCATCTGTATAAGGTGTTGTGACATCCTGTGATTGTTGTTTAGCCATTTCAAAGATAATGTAGATCATCTTGTTTGCAATAATGTAAATAAGAGGTTTGGAGTTTGAATGGTATTGAGTTAAAGTGTTAAGTGTCATTAAAGCCATGTGCAGGGTGCATATTGTTGTTCAAAGAGAGAGTGTCCATAATAATGAGCTAAAAACTGGGTGATAATGTGGGAACAAATGAGGTGTTTAGGCTGCTACTTGTGTAAAATAATTCTGTGGGACTGCTGAAATACTGCTTTCATGGTGTTTCAAATTATGTCAAATGAGTAAATAATAGCAGCTGATTGCTGCATTATTGTTAGTACCAAATTACCTGTATTTACAAACATTGTAGTCTCATGACTCAATTTTTGATAAAATAGTCTTAACCTGAGCTATTACATTATCTCTTCGTATTCACTTATTGCTGCTTGAAGGACTGTAAAGAGATGATTACTACCAAAGATATAGTCATGCTCAAGCATTACTGACTGTTGCGTTTTGTATAGGTGGCTGTAGTATTTGTTTGCCATGCCGTGTACTTGCAGTAGAATGCTCAAGTTGCAGATGCACTTCAGGCAACCATTCTGCCATTTTAATTTGTCCATTACATGTTTCTGTAAGATGCCTGTGTTTCAGATGATGATGAATGCCTGTTAGGAACAGACACTTGCCGTAACCTGGGTCCAATGTGGCAGTGCCGCAATACCCTTGGCTCATTTCGCTGTGAGAAAAAACGCTGTGGAGACAAAGAAATACTACTAAAAACTGGTGAATGCAGAAGTGTGGTCTGTAATCCAGGATATGAAATTGGACCTCAAGGCAGATGTGTTGGTAAGATGTTCATACAGTTGACCCAACAAACAGATGTCACATATTGTTCAAATATGCTGTATCATCTTCAGATTAAATTTATCAGAATCAATAAATTGTAACTTAATAACAACACTCACAAGCAGAAGCATTACCCAATCTTCGTGCATTAATTCAGTGTTAACCTCTTGACTACTGAAGATGAGCTTGCCACTTGCCACATTGATCACTGCATCATCATAAGTAATTAGGCACAGCAATCACAATGCTACCTGATGTTGAGTTACTTGCATGGCTTGGCTTGCTGTGTGCTCAGTATTTCATGGAACACATAGTGGCAATTCCATGTGTTGCTCTGTGTTTAGTCAGCTCTGATACAACATAAATACAGTAAATGTATAAGTTATTTAGACTAACAGTAAATGTATAAGTTATTTAGACTATTGCAGTTTCAGAGTTTGAAGCTTTTCTCCTGATGAATTGCTACACCTTTCTCTCTCTCTCTCTCTCTCTCTCTCTCTCTCTCTCTCTCTCTCTCTCCCTCTCTCTCTACAAATTTTACACCCCACACTTATATCCATTACCAAACTGATGATTTCTTCATACCATAGGATGTGTCCTATCAAGAAACAAAAGAAAGAAACTGTTTAAGGATTAACTGGGACAGGTATGTGAATTCTCTTGCCCCTTGTGTTTCATTCTTCTGTGTACAAGAAGAAGCCTTTCATTCGGCCTGCAAATGTAAACATAGTGTCATTTTGTACAAGTAGCTTCATAAAGAACTGAACCTGACTACTACTGAACAGACATCTATCACTAACATGGTTTATGTAGTGACAATGTGCTTGGTCCACAAAGTTGCCCCATCACAGTTCACTGAGGTTCAACTATGGAGTTCTTGCCAGAGTTGCCTTAACACATTAACTACTGCAGTAGCCACCAGAAAGATTGCGGGAGGCGCACATCAGCACGGCGCGTCATGGACAGTAGTTGCCGCAAAACTTGATACAGTGAGGGAGATATACAAGACAAGAAAAGAGCACGACATACCTCTGCATCGGCAACATGAAACGCCTGGAAATGCTGCCGAAGGTGATGTTTGTACGCGTCCCAATCCTCCGCCGTCTTGTCATACAGGGGAAAGGGAGGAGGGAACAGCGCTGGAGCAGACGGCGTAGAGAGCAACGCCGGAAGCACTTGTTTGATGGTGGCCATGAGCTCTGTCTGCTGCTCTACCAAAACCCGCACTAAATCCTCCATGCCGCGGATAAGCTGCAAAACCGGAACAACGATGCAACACACGAAAGAACAATCCCATCCTCATCGCCAATTGTGTAATAACATGGTTCACGTTTTCCGTCACACTTCAGAGTAGACTGGGAACTGTCTCATACGCATGCCCGATGTGAACTGACTGGGCTCGGCCCATGCTGCCTGAGTTGTTGTTGTTGTTCCCCTGGCAGAGGTCGCAGCTGAATTCTCGCATGCCCTCTGGTGGACGGGACTCTATTTGTGGTAACTACCATCCGTGATGCGCCATGTTGATGTGTGCCTCCCGCGATCTTTCTGGTGGCTACTGCAACTACCACTGGTGGACACAGCAGAGTCTAAGCCACACAACCAGACCAGGTCAGTTCATGTTAGAAAAAAATTTGGAAATCATTTACTTCAAGTTATTTTCTTCATCCTTATTTCTGTATGTCCCTTATACGATGAAGCTGTGAAAAAAACATCTAGGATGTGAGCAGATATGACGTCTCACTGTAACTTGTTGCACCATGAGAATACCAGCTGCAGCAGGTTACTTATCTTTCAATAAGAATTATGAACAAAAATGAATTGTAAACAACAGGTAAACTATAAACAAAAACACAGGAAATGATCATGTATACATGTACAATTTATTGAGTAGGTGAATAGAACTGAGGTACACAGCAATCAGTGTGTCTGTGAATAATAACATGGGCAGAGGTGTCTGACTGTGACTACCTGCTTCACTCATTTCAAAGCTTCAGGTCATTCATAAGTTTCAGAAATCTTCACATAACACTCTTGGCATCTCTTTCACACGTTCGCATGATCTGCATTTATTTTACTAACTCTTTTACTGCTCTAGACATGTTTGTTGGTGCTGCTGCTCCTATCTCCGTGTGTTCGATATATGTTTAAATGTGCCACTAATCCTTCTGCCAGATGTTTTATACATGTTTACATGTGTCATCCTGCGCACCTCTGTGTGCTACAGATGCTATAAATATGCTGTTGCTCAGGTATTTAGGTGCTCTGTATGTATTAAAATGCTGAATTGTGTTTCTGTCCTGAGCACTTAGTAGCTCTTTGACATCTGGTGGGCACAGTTGAGAGTGTGTGTTTGTTGTTGTGATCCTGTGCTGCCATTTTTATCTTAATTTCTGCAAAGAAAATGGCACATTTTCATCTTAATTTTCTGTGAAGAAAATGGTATGTTTTCATGGTTGTACAGAGGAATAAATCTTGGAGATTGCAACTAGAAGAGACAGTGAGAATGAACCCTCTGATTGCAATGCTAGTGATGACTCTTTCACAAAGTATCAAAGTAACAGTCCTGAGCTGTATATATCAGATGGTACAACACATCCGTCTGTTTCTAAAAGAGATGAGAATTGTTCAGAATTTGAAATGTTTGAAACTGAGGGCAAAATGTGTAGGAAAAGATGTTACATTAGAGACACATTTGATTCGACAAAAAGTTGATTTTGCCCATTTTGTGTGTGTCTGATCTTTGATTTTCAGGACTCACATTTTGATCAGAGCAAGATTCCAGCATTCCATTATTTTTCCTGATATTTGTAACAGAAGATATGATTAAATTTATAGTAGACAAAACCAACAGATTTTATTTACGCACCAAGGCAAATACACCAGAATCAGCAAATTCTCAGGCATCAATGTGAAAAGAAACTGGATTTGAGGAACTGTATTCCTTCATTGCTATTTGTTTGCTTATGGCTTCTATGAAAAAATGAAAATTAGTGATTACTGGTCTAGGGAAATACTCTTGACAATCAAGTTTTTAGTGAAATTATGTCCAGGCATTGTTTTCTATTAATTTTTAGAACGCTTCACATTAATGACACCCTCACCAATAATGAAGGAGACAGGTTGTTCAAAATCAGAAACATCATAGATAAATAATATGGAAAATGTGGTTCTGCCTTGAGCAAACACCATTATTCTGTTTTAATGCCCAAACAAGTACTGGAGAATTTTCTCCAAATTAAGTGGGTTCATTTATTCTCTCTCAAATGACACAGAAATAATTTTTTTGCATCATAATAGTGTGTTAAAGATATGCTAATCATATCATTAATAATTTCCAGAAACTAGTACTTCAACATATTTAAACAATAAAACAGTGAATCTTTGCTGAGGACAGAGAATAAATCTTTGAGATTCTACCTAGAACAGACAATGATGTAAGATTAGGAGAAGGAAAGAGTGATAATTTCATTTTAGGACAAAAATTTGGCAAATTACATAACATAACATGAAAAACCTTGATTAACTGCAGATTACAAAGTGGGGCAAAATAACTGCTGTACTGAAAATGTCAGATAGCCACATTGACATAAGTATGTAACACTAAGGAATATGTCTTTCTTGTTAATATTTACTACTAATAATTTTATTAATATAAATACCATAATCTAGGAAATTGTTATTTATTATGATGCTAAAATTCTTTGTGTGTTATTTAATAGAGAGTAAATGAACCCACTGAAGGTAGGGTAACTTCTCTGAAACATGTTTTAGTATTAAAACAATAAGAATTGCATTTGCTCATGACAGAACCACATTTTCTTCATTATGTATTAGGAATCAAATGCAGATAACAAGAAAGAGCTTCAACCACAGCATGATTATCATTGATAAAGTATGTATCATATTCCAAAGCACACTTAATCCATATCACAAACTCTGCATTGATGAAATGCCTATTGTTGTTCAAAGAGCACTTATCTTTCAAACAGTATATTCTACCCAAACAAAGTAGGTGTGGAATAAAAATATTTGTATTCTATGATTCTCAGACTGATTACATTCTGGATTTTATTGTATATACAGGTGCTATGATGGAAGCTGGTTTCCAGAATTTTGGGAAATGTGGCAATATAGTGGTAACACTCATTAATTAACATTCAGAATGGGGGCACAGTCTTTACGTTGACAACTGGTATTCAACCCAAGACATGTTTCAACAGGTAGGAGATGAGATACTGGCAGATGTAAAGCTGTGAAGACAGGTTGTGAGTCATTCTTGGATAGCTCAGTGAGTAAAGAACTTGCCCACAAAAGACAAAGTTCCCAAGTTCGAGTCTCAGTTTGGCACAGCTTTGATCTGCCAGAAAGTTTCGTATCAGCACACACTCTGCTGCAGATTGAGAAATTCTTTCTGGAAACATTCCCCAAGTTGTGACTGAACTGTGTCTCTGCAATATCCCTTTTTCTGGGAGTGCTAATTCTCAAACTTTTGCAGGAGAACTTCTGTGAAGTTTGGAAGGTAGTTGATGAGATAGTGGTCTAAGTAAAGCTGTGAGGACAGGTTGTGACTCATTTGTCGGTAGCTCGGTTGGTAAAACACTTGGTTGTGAAAGGCAAAGGTCCCAAGTTTGAGTCTCAGTCTGGCACACAGTTTTAATCTGCCAGGAAGATGCATATCAGCACACACTCCACTGTAGAGTGAAAAATTCCTTTTGCAGTTCAAGACACGTTTTTTTGGATTCTAGCCATGGATCATCTGAATTTGGCTTTGGTATTGCAGCTGATGATCAATGACAGAACACATGTTTATTTGCGTGAGGGCTCCACTTATTGTTAGATGAACAGATTATAGCTGTCTATAAGCACAACTAACAATTCCCATCATGTTATTAAACAGCCACAGAACATTTATTCTTGAATGCTTTATTTGTTTACACAGCAAACTACCAACCAAAATTTGTTACCAGCAAAATTACTGGCTGGAGGGGCAAGTAAATTACATATCCCCTCCACATTTAGCACTCACTTCCTCCACCATGGCACATTACTTGGGTCCTTAGTTGGCATATATTGGCAAAAGTTTGAAGCCACTGGTCAAACAGCATAATTATTTGTTTCAGGACCTGATTGCTGACTATTGAGATTTTACATTACTGCAACAAAGAGGTAGCAAGACCAAGGGCCAGCTTTAGAACAATTTTCTGCACAAGTAAAATGTCATTTGGCACTTGCCCCTCCCCTCCTTAAGACATTAGTTGTCTTTCCTAGAGCTTTCACTCATTTCATAAATGTACTAATTCCCTTCTGTAGCTGAATGGCAACACTGATGCTCTCCATGTAGTGTACCTGGGTTTGATTAGTAGTGACAGAAACATTTCAAACTGACACACCTATCACTGAAATGGTATTAGACAAAAACATATCCACCAAGCTGTGAGCCACATGAGATTTATTACTTATTTATCTGTAAATATTATAATAACATTTTGTTATTACATACAAGGTGGATCACAATTACAGCAAAAACTAACACTTCTGAACGTACAAACAAGCCATTTACAAGACAACTGTGGATGTACAGTTATGAGCCACCACTGACTTCTGTATGAAATATCATCCTAGTTAATACAAATGAATTTGAAAAGTAAACCTTCAGATTAAGTATCCACCTACATTGGTTCAAATTTCACATATGGTCAACTTTGCCTTGTGCAAGGTCAAGGAATGTGGAACATGTACAACAGGACACAGGCACATTTTGCTGATGATGCGAGATGACATGTAATGCACCAATATGGTCTGAGATAGATAGGTAGAGCACAGCCTGTGTGTATCGTGGTCTCTAAGACCACATGAGATCAGTGCTATGGATTTTTCTGCCTTGGATCATCTCAAAAATCAAGTGTACAGCACTCTCACTGACACTGTTGAAAAGCAGTGAATTGTACAGTCATGTCAAAATTTGTGATATGATCCAGAAAGCTTTCAAAGAATTTGTAATTCACTGCAGTATTATAACCAAATGAGAAGACGACATGTGGAGCACCTTCTTTTGAAAGGCATGACCATACAGTAAATTGTGACATGTAACTCAATGGATAAGTATTTTATTTTTTGTTAAGGCAGCCCTTGGGTGAAATTTGAACCCATGTTAGATGAAGACTTCATTGAAATGTTAATTATTTAATACAGATTTGCACTAACTAGGCAGGATGTCATACTCAAGCCAGTGGCACCTTGTAAGGACACATTTACAATTATCTTGCAAATGGATCATTTGTGTACTCATGTTTACTAGAAAGTTCTAGCTTATGTTATTGTATTTCACCTGTATCAATTGTTGATACTAATTATGATATATTCCATTAAAAAATTTTGCGCTTCGGCACTTCTGACACCACCCTTAGCTTTGCATCACAAGTGGCCACATGTGTCACTTGGGCTTTGATATGTTGACTGCCACAAGGCCAAGAGTGGACACAGTAGAGATTAGCACTTGACACCATGTGTCTGCAGATGCCTGCAATCTCCACTCTGTTTAGTACAGTACATCTTTGGATGGTGCATATTTAATACAATCAGAGTCACATGTGGCTTATTAATGAAATACATACTGTGGATGAACATGGTAATGTGAAAGTGATCTTTGGTTGGAGACAACTTATCAGTTTTGCCTTGGTCACAGTTGTGGCTTCTTACAGTTCTATCTGCTGTAGATTTCTTGTGGTAATGTGCATTAATTTATCATTCTCACTTCAGCTGATGCTGGTTTACAGGAAATTGGGTACAATATCTTATTCAGTGCTCTCTAGGAGCAAACAAAGATTACCACAGTCTCATGGTCCAATATCAGGAAATACAAAAGACCACTGCCTGACAATTACGCAGGAAAATAATAACAGAAAAGAGCACAGTGTCCCATTATTTTATTTTTATCCCATTTATCCCATTATCACCTAACCACTAAATCACTGTATAAAAATTCCTATTTCATAAGTTATATCAGTGCTATTATCTGTTTTGTCGAGACTGCTGTCATTAGTATTGAAATAGGCTGCAGTTTCTTAGCAAAATTCATGTTTTAATTAATAATGCATAAATAGCATGTCTTCATCATAACAAATCAAGACCATCTTAAGTCATTACCTCAGTCAAAATAAACTTTATCAACAGCTGAAGCTCAATGGAAAGAGTAAGTGGAAGATGCAGAAATCTCACCTGGTGAGATATATTGTCAACATCAACATGTATGTTTTTCATTCAGCTTTGAAATAAATACATTCCCTGTTGCTAACATCTTCCACGTCATCTTTGCTATTGAATATGAACAACAGAATACACACAGTTTTTTTCATCCCTTTGACAATAATTAATATATAAGGACCTTTCAAAAAGAAACAAGCTGGAGGCTGTAAAATGAAAAGTACTGAAAGGACTGCAAGTAAGTTGTCTACAACAGAAGGTGTGGTTCCTATTATAGTACTGAGGCCCCAAAGTCACTGTTAGAGGGACATGGGCATACACCCACATGATGACAGAGTGAGCAAATGCACACTCTGATCATCCACTGGACTCAGTATCTACATCTACGTCTGTACTCTGCAAGCCACCTGGTAATGTGAGGTGTAGCATCCTCCCCAGTCCCCCCCCCCCTCCCACCTCCCCTCCCCACCTCAGCCACCACTGTCTGTTCCCCTGTCCCTGTTCCATTCGCAAATGGTGTGTGGGGAGAATGATCATGGGCAAACCTCTGTATTAGCTCAAATTCCTCAATTATTTTTATGTGGTCATATTGTGAGACCTGTGTGGGAGGAAGTAATATGTTGTCCAGTTCTTCTCAGAATGTTCTCTCTCAAAATTTCAGTAGTTAATCATTCCTCTCTTGTAGTGTTTGCCACTGGAGTTTGTTGAGCATTTCTGTAATGCTCTTGACTAAACAATCTTCTCTATTTCCTCCATTAATCCTACCTGGTAAGGGTCCCAGGGTGATGACCAGTTCTCGAGAATCTGTCAAACAAGTGTTTTGTAAGCCACTTCTTTCATGAATGAGTTACATATCCATAAGATTCTTCCTATGTATCTCAGTCTAGCATCTGTTTTTCCTAGTATTATTTTATGTGCTCATTTCACTTAAGGTCCCTCAGGTTGATTACTTCTAGATATTGTAGGGTAGATACTGTTACCAACAGTTTCTCATCAGTGGTGTAATTGTACAGTAATGAATTTCTTCTCCTTTGTATGCACAGTATGTTACATTTATTTACATTCAGGATAAATGCCAATCCCCACACCATTCATCAATCCTCTGCAGGTCCTTTTGCAAATCACTACAGTCTTTTGGCATTGTTACCTTCTTGTAGACAATGACATCATCTGCAAATAGCCTTATGGGGCTTCTAACATTTTCTACTAGATCACTTATCTGAAGACATTGAAATATCTCAAAAACTACACATTGGATCCAAACAATTTACAGTTAAAATTTGTTCATCGCAGCGGGGGACATCAGTGATACCAAAGTCGGTCCCCCACCCCACCCATGTGTGGGGGAGACAACTTTGAAATTTTAAAATGATAATCACCACTTTTATTGCAGATTCATATTCTGTTGAAACAGTACAGAAATTTTGTCTGAATCAAACAACGGAAACTTCAGGTTGGAATATCAACAAGATAGATTGCTACTTACTGTAAATATGCAAGCGTTCTGGTCTGAGTTACCAGAGATGATGGTAATGTGTGTGTGTGTGTGTGTGTGTGTGTGTGTGTGTGTGTGTGTGTGTGTAAGTGTAAGTGTATTTTAATTGTGTCTGTCTGAAACTTAATGTGTCATCTTTGCAATAAGTAGCAATTTATCTTTTCCTTACAGTATTAAAATTTTGTCTGAAACATTTTTTTCATTTCACAACAGGTGATGTAGTAATTGGAAAAATCAAAATGGGTAGAAAATTGTATATTTTGGAATGCTGTCCAGTGAGACTTACATTAACCCCTGCCTTCATGTTGTGAGGGTAGGACAGGCAATTATTTCATACCCATCAATTGAAAACCCAATTCTCAATGTTGTATTCCTATGACAAAATACAAAAGGACTGCTCAATGCACCATCTTAAAAGGCAGTGCATTGTGACCTGAAAAATGTTCACCGATTTCATTTAATACTAAGTCAAAAACTATGTTTAGCATTACCATGAACCATAATGTGGGTGTAGTAATTTTCTTTTCACTTTGGGGTGCTTCATTAATGTGAGTTCCCTTGCCTTTCACATATTGGAGTGTTTTTTCCAGTTAGAGTAAGTGTTCAAATGTTTGATCTTCAACTTCAATACACTTATTGACCCTTTCTTCAAATGACTGTACACGAGACAGGAGCCTACCTGCAGGAATTTCAGCACAAGTATTTATTATGCATTCTTCCATGTTTTCATGGTCTGTTGGCACTTGTTGATAAACCTTGTCTTTTAGATAACCCCTCAGAAAGAAATCCATTGAAGTCAAATCAGGCAACTTAGCAAGCCAATTAAAAGGAACCCCTCTGTCAGTCCACCGATCATTGTAAATACAGTCTAATACTGCCTGTGCTTGCATTGAGTAATGCGATGGGCAACTGTCATGCTGAAACCACATACTTTGTTGAACATCCAAGACAGCATCCTCAAGTAGTATTGGTATTTCCTGGTCCAAAAGATTTTGGCACTGTACTTGATTCCATTCAAAGTGCCTTCAATAAAATAGGGACCAATGAGTTTGTTCCCTATGATTCCACACCAAATGTTAACTAACCAAGGACACTGCTGTCAGCTTGTTGTAACTAGTGGGTATTTTCTACCCTCCGGTAATTTATGTTAAGCCAGTTAATGTTGCCATGATTTGTGAATGTAGACTCATCTGAAAATAGTACATTAGCAAAGGAATTGGAGTTAATTTGAATTTGTTGAAGCGCCCATTCCCAAAATGCTACTCAATTACGAAAATCATTCCCATGAAGTTCTTGATGCAGTGAAATATGATATGGATGGTACTCATAACAATGCAATATGTTAACAACACTACCTAGAAAAATTTCAGAATGTTATTTTAATTGCTGAGTACTTATCTATGGGTTTTGGTGAACAGCTGCTAGTACAGCTATGTCATTTACCTTCTCCTGTAACAGTTTTTCTCCATTTTCCTTTTTCGGTGTTTAAAGTGCCATAAGACATGAAGGCATTTACAACTTTGTAAATAAAAAAAGGATGAGAGTGAACATTATCTGGAAAGCACTCAGCATACAAGGCAACAGCATCAACAACAATTCTCCTACATTCACCATAAATGAGAATCCTTCCAGTTTTTTGTTCTACAGTTGCAACAGTCATTGTGCACTTGCAATTCTGTTCTAGGAATGAATTGTAGATGTGCAGGCAATAAAAACTACTTATGTAATGAAATGTTTAGAGATACTTTTAGTTCTACTTCTGAAAGAGAAGCAATCTCTGATTGCACTGTGCAACTGAACTCGGGCTCGTTTACTACCTATTTTTCGCGTGGCTCATCTGTAAAGGGGGTTGGTAGTAAACGGTTGCATTTGCGCCCCTATTATTGAGTCTGATATTGGCTGGCTATTGAAGAGCAGTGAATTGAACTATACACATTCAGATTGAAACTTATTTATTCAAAAGAAACACTTTAACGTTGTGGCCATGCATTTTTAAGTTCACAGATAATAATCTGTGCAATTCGTACACTGTTTGTCTCACACCCACACACTTTCACTTTGTTCCTTCGCATCCCCTGGCGTCCATGCTTGCACTCGCGGCACTTTGCCGCTCCCAACTCGCCACCACAACGGCCAACCACCAAAGACCTCGATTTTCCCGCTCACATCCACAGTCCTGAGTCGGGTCACATGACACCACAGTAGTCAAAATAATTGCTAAACATGGCCACAATTTGTTTACAGTATTTTATAATATTTAAATACTTAAATCTAAATACATTATATAATTTTACAAATTATCACCACACTTATATAATTCGTTGCAATTAAAAGAAAACCAAAACACTATCCAACGGAACTACAACGTCCATCAAAACACAAACAAATATTTTCCGGTCTATTTTTGCCCAGCATATTATCTCTGCTGCCGTGCTTTAAATTTTAAACTACTTGAAAGAGTTCCATATTATCCCCTGTTACCTTACATACCCCCACTTCATGGAGACATTACCTTAGTAGTGGCAACATGAAGTAGCACCAAATGGAGTGAACCCATATTACTTTATATATTAAACATTTTAATTAGAACTATAATGGCGGCAAAACATGTAGAACAGTGTTATAGTGGTGAGTTAATCAGTGTGAGTACTGTGATCAGAAAACATACATACATAATCCAACAATGTATCCAACTCAAATATACAATTAGATAGTCTCCCATTGAGTCTGATTGGGCAGGCAAAATAAATGCCGATGTTAGTCTATATGTAGGTTGCACACTCACTGCACATTAACACTTCCACTTTTTTATACAGTTGTTTCTGTAAGTTGAACGAAGTTGTTGTAACCAGATCCTTGTGTTCACAGGTTTTTGCCTTGGCATACAGTCTTTCCAAACTTGTCAGCCAGCAGCACTGTGCTTCCTCTCGTTAGCCAAGCCATCCTATCAAAATTTAACCAAATCCTCATGAATCTTGCCTAGACATGTAGACCCACATTTCCCAGGAATCAAGCTATCCAAATCCTCCCCAGAACATCCTGTTTTCACTGATCAGTTCTTATTGAGTTTTGTACAAATGACAAACATGCACACAAATCAAACACAAACATGGCATAGTTAAATATATTCTATTTCACCCTTCAAATGTTCCCAGATCAGGAGCTCCAACACTTCTACCCCCCGCACCAAGAGAATTTATTCCCAGATGCAGATTCTTATATTTTTTTTTTTTTTTAAGCATCCATATTGCTATATCACTGTACATAAATACACTCAATTTTTTTTAATGAATTCCTATATAAATTTTCACATAATATTTGGCAATATCTTGAAACCCATTCTTTCATGACATTTCCATGGCTATCTAGATTCAATCATAAATGGCAAACAAACTCACCAAGGTCATAAACTTTTACAAGCATCCACTTAGCCATTAGTGTTCTTTCCCTCACTTCCCTCATGAACATCTTATAATAAGCAAGTTAATTATTTCCCATATGCCTCTACAATTTGCATATTTAGTGACTGCCCAACATGACTGTCCCAGCAACAATCCTACCCCCACGCACCAGTATCAACTCCAGGTTAGAAATTTTAATAAAATCTCACCTTTTTTTTTTTTAACAAACTATTTGCAGATTTCCTCCCTCCTATATTCTCCACACATTTATACAGAAATAGATTATATGTACAGTAGGTTTCAGTTCCCATATGACTTTCAACAAGGCTTCTATCACACCCACACCAGTTGTGCAAATCCATTAGACAACAGATTCCCTTATTGCAAATATATACAGTATAATGAAGTTTGTTGACCACCAACAATGGCATCGCAACATACACAGTAACACAAATAATACTCCAATTATAAATACACGTATACATAGCCCCCAATAATTTTTTTTAACTCGACAATAGTGTACATGGGAATCTCACTTCCTTAACCTTTATTCTTTTACCACATATTTTTTCAACTCCGTTACATTTCTCAGTCCAAATGGCTTTTTGGACACTGGATATACCAACCTATATGCATTAGGGTGTGGACAACCCGTTATCTCAAAGGGTCCATGGTATAATTCAAATAACTTTTTGATTTCGCCATCAATGTCACTGGATTTTTTCTTGTTCCTCACCAGCACCTTATCTCCCTCCTTGAACTTTGTTGTCTTATACCTTTCTCCATGCCTCCTCTGTCTCTCATGTCCTTTCTTTAACATTTGCTGTCTGGCCACCTGCATCTTCTCTTGACTTGTCAAGTCTTGAGATGGAGGAAAATCTATGTGTTCTGCTATTAGATTGTCAGGCTTGATATCTTTCATGAGCTCATAGGGTGAGAATCCTGTTGCACAACTCTTCACTGTGTTCATAAGATCCTCAAACACAGTTATATATTCTGCCCAAGTCCAATGCTTTTTACTGCAATATGTCCTACATAGCCTACCCAGCTCCCTCATATACCTCTCAGCAGGGTTTCCCGCAGGGTGATACACTGAAATCCTTATATGCTTCATCCCAGATCTTTGCATAAACTTCCCCCACACACTAGATACAAATTGTGCTCCATTATCAGACAGAACATTCTCTGGTTTTATAACATTCACAAAGTAATCTTTCTCTAGCTTGTTAATTATATTCTGGCTAGTGGCCTTTTTCAGTGGATACAGCCTTACAAACTTTGAGAATACATCAACAGCTAAAAGAACGTACTTTACACCCCCTTGACCTGTTGGCAGCCTCCCAAATAAATCAATAGCCAGCAGTTCACCATTTCTTTTAGGAACAATATTCTGCATCTCTCCTTGTACTGCAATAGTATTATACTTCACTTTTTTGACATTTGTCACAAGAAGCCAACTGTCTCTTTACTCTCCTGGCCATGTTGTTAAAACTAACATAGTCCTGCAGTATTTCCAAACATTTTTGAGCCCCATAATGCCCATGGCTAAGGTGGATGTAATTTATTAATTTTTCCACATGCTCATCTGGAAAACATACCTTCCACTCCTCTTTGTCCAAATTTCTTCGTCTAAATAAAATACCTTTATAAATTCTATAATATTTAGCAATTTTTTCATGTTCTTTACTTCCAAAGTTTGTTTTGATAAACTTCAAGGTTTGGTCCCCATTCTGAAGTCTCCTCATGTCCTTACAGATGGATCTGATTTCCTTCTCTCCACCCACTCCTTTCATATACAATATCTGTAGTTCTTTCTCGTCTCCATTCGCTTCATGTTCTTCTCCAATGAAAGGTAATCTTGATAAGGCATCAGCCACATTGTTGTCTGTGCCCTTAATATATCTTATCTCTTAGTTAAACTGCTGCAAAAACATGGCCCATCTCATGAGTCTATTATTTAACAGCTTACATTCTTGCAAATAGCTCAGAGCCTTATGGTCTGTGTAAACAATCACTTTCCTACCTTCCACATATATCCTGAACTTCTGAAATCCAAAAACTATGGCTAAAAGTTCCTTCTCTGAGATACCATACATCAATTCATGTTTGGATAGCATTCTGCTTGCAAAAGCGATTGCCCTGTGCTCGGTCTTCCCATCTACTAACCTCTCCTGAAATAGCACTGCCCCTATCCCATAATCTGAGCTGTCTGCCCCAATACAGAAAGGCAAAGACAAATCTGGATGGAACAAAATTTTGCTGTTTTTTAAGCTATTCTTGATGGCTTTAAATTCCCAGTCACAGTCAGATGTCCAGCACCAGGTTACACTTTTCTTTAATAGTCTACATAAGTTAGGTGAATTCAGGCTATAATCACTTATGTACTTCCTATAGAATGAACATAGTCCTATAAATGATTTCAATTGTTTCCTGTTCGTTGGCACCTTGCAGTCAACAATAGCCTTGATTTTCTCTTTATTGGGCAGAATGCCATCAGGAGTTAACTGATGACCGAGAAATAGTAATGTTGCTTGAAAAAATTCACACTTACTTAACTTAAGGGTCATCCCCCCTTTAGATATAGCCTTGAATACATCCTCCAACAGCTGACAGTGCTCTTGCCAATTGCTACTCGTAATCAAAATGTCATCTACGTACACGGTCAATTTTCTCATTAGTTCATCACCCAACACATGACTTAAAGCCCTTACAAAAACTGCTACAGATATTGATAAACCAAATGGCACAACTGTAAACATATAAGTCCTGCCCTCAAATAAGAAAGCAGTGTACTTTCTGCTCTCTTCAGCCAATTGCACCTGCCAGAACCCTGAAGTCAAATCAACACTTGACAGAATTTTAACATTATAAAATTTTTGCAACAGCTCATCCATGTTCTCTGGCTGATCATTTTCTTTGACTATTATTTTATTTAGCTTTCTTGCATCCAGTACTATTCTTATAGAACCATCCCTCTTTTTCACCACTACTATTGGATTACAATACTCACTCCTCCCCATTTCCAGTATGCCCCACTTCAACATAATCTGTATCCTTGCCCTTACAGCCTCTCTATTAGCTATTGCTATAGGATAAGGTTTGGCCCTTATCGATGATGATGTTTGGTTTGTGGGGCGCTCAACTGCGTGGTTATCAGCGCCCGTACAATTACCCAATCTTTGCTCAGTCCAATTTCGTCACTTTCCTGGATGATGATGAAATGATGAGGACAACACAAACACCCAGTCATCTCGAGGCAGGTGAAAATCCCTGACCCCGCCGGGAATTGAACCCGGGACCCCGTGCTCGGGAAGCGAGAACGCTACCGCGAGACCACGAGCGGCGGACGGGGCCCTTATCACTTCATGTGGCAATACCCTCAAAACATAACTGAAATCTACGACTTTTCCAGGTCTGTCAGAGAACACATGCTTATGCTTACACAACAAACCTGTAAGCTGCACCTTTTGTTCCTCATTTAAATGTCCCATTTCATTCACTTTGTCATGTATCTGCTGTTCAGTGCAGATCTCATCACCTACCTCTTCTATCCTTTGTAAATGAGTAATAGTCTAACCTCCTTTTAATTCCCCTTTAAATTTTATTCTTCGGCTATTTCCACCAGCATCAAATTCTACCATTCTGTCCTTTACAAAAATGCTACAGTCATACTTGTACAAGAAGTCCATACCCAAAATTACATTCAATGCCAAACCCTTCACCACAAAGCAACTAATATCAAAACAATACTCATTACTATTAAATTCCAGTAATACTTCCCTGCTGATGGGCTTGCTACATGTCCCTGTTGCTGTCTTAATTCTGACTCCTGTAACTGGTAATTCTATTAATCCAAAACCTTTAATTTGCTGCCAGAAAGATTCAGAGATTGCAGATAAACTTGAGCCAGAGTCTAATAATGCTATATCTGCAACTTAGGTCTTTCTCCAAAACATACATCAGTATCCCCTTCCAACAGATCCTTAATAGCAAACTCAACATTCTCTTCTTCACTTAATTCTTCCAATTTTCTGGCAATTTTAAATTTTATTTTACCCCATTCTTCAGGCATCAAAGCTTTATGTAATTTTGCATAGAACACCCAATCACTCAAATCATAATCAGCCTCCTCCTTTCCTAACCGTCCACAATTAACATCTTTGATGCTTGCATCATCAGTTAAGAAAACATAGGTTTCAATTTTATCTTCTGGGCAACCTACAGCAACATTCTCCATATCATTACACATTTCCATATCCACACTGAAGTCAGTATCACTACCACAGTTAACACCTGCACCCACAAGCACAGTAACCTTATCAGTAGGTGATTTACCACCATTTTCCACATTGTTAAATACACCACTCATATTAGCCTTTACATCACACTGAATAACCCTCGCCTCACCTTTTCCACAATTCTCCATACTATTTCCAATAGACATCTCTACCCATTCATCACACCCATTATTACTGTGAACATTGCCCCTTCTAATTCCTTCTTATTGTCAGTAATTCCCTTATGGCAATCCAACACTCCTATCTTAATGGATTCAATGTCTGCCTCTGTTTGTCTTTGAAATAATGTGCATTTCTGTTCCTGTACCTGAGTCTGCCCCACAAGATTACTTTGCACAGTGTCCACTTTGGCTACTAGGCCTCTTTCAACCTCATCAACTCTCTCGATAATTCCCTCAACAATTTTAACTGTGTTTTCAACTTTATCTGTAATTTGAGAGAATTTGAGATCTAGCTGATCAAATTTTTCATTCACTGTCTTTATTTTATCACTAAGCCTTAATTCCATATCCCCTATTTTCGAATCCATTTCTCCAACTATTGCAGTTTTTATATTCCCTATTTTCGAGTCTAATTCTCCTAATTTACTAGTAAGTTTTACAAAAAATGTGCTGAGGTCACTTCCTGGTATCCAGCCTATTTCTTTTGGCATGCTAGGGCTACTACAGGTACTTCTAACATCCACTGATTCGCCTTCACTTTGAGATTCACGCGTCTCATCGGCCATGGCTAATGAAAAGGACACAATTTTGCAATGTAGCTGCTGGCTGTACTTATCTTTTAAATCCTCGTGTGACGCGACGTCTGCAGTGAGCTCCGCAACACAGCTATGCAATGAATCTTAATCGGCGGCGTGGACACACAGCAAACTCAATCAGGAGTGAGAACACGTTGCGTAGGCCTCTGGCAGCATGTAGTTGTGTTGGTCGGTGGCACGGACGACGGCGTTGATCGTTGGCAGCACGTGGATACAGCTTCGACTGCTTTACCCGTAGCAACACATGGACGTGGCACGGACGACGGTTTCTTCTCGCGGCAGCACGTATCGCGGCACAGACGACTGTTTTACCTGTGGCAAACACGTGGTCGACTCATCAGACTGTGTAACTGACTGCTTCACAATCGTGGTGGCCTTATATCGGCGTATCTTGTCCAGCACAAACACTCCGGTACTGCTAATGCACCGATTTAGCTCAGAGCCCCCACACTGACTGTTCAAAAGCCTAACATCAGACGGACATTCGATTCCGAAATACTATGGAATATGGAAGAAAGTCCTATCCCGGACGAGCCCCCAATTGCAACTGAACTCGGGCTTGTTTACTACCTATTTTTCGCGTGGCTCATCTGTAAAGGGGGTTGGTAGTAAACGGTTGCATTTGCGCCCCTATTATTGAGTCTGATATTGGCTGGCTATTGAAGAGCAGTGAATTGAACTATACACATTCAGATTGAAACTTATTTATTCAAAAGAAACACTTTAACGTTGTGGCCATGCATTTTTAAGTTCACAGATAATAATCTGTGCAATTCGTACACTGTTTGTCTCACACCCACACACTTTCACTTTGTTCCTTCGCATCCCCTGGCGTCCATGCTTGCACTCGCGGCACTTTGCCGCTCCCAACTCGCCACCACAACGGCCAACCACCAAAGACCTCGATTTTCCCACTCACATCCACAGTCCTGAGTCGGGTCACATGACACCACAGTAGTCAAAATAATTGCTAAACATGGCCACAATTTGTTTACAGTATTTTATAATATTTAAATACTTAAATCTAAATACATTATATAATTTTACAAATTATCACCACACTTATATAATTCGTTGCAATTAAAAGAAAACCAAAACACTATCCAACGGAACTACAACGTCCATCAAAACACAAACAAATATTTTCCGGTCTATTTTTGCCCAGCATATTATCTCTGCTGCCGTGCTTTAAATTTTAAACTACTTGAAAGAGTTCCATATTATACCCTGTTACCTTACAACTGTACTGCCTGTTATGATAAGTTGTAGTTTGCTCCATGGCCACATTGGCACATTGAGCAGTCCCCATTTCATTTTGTAGGAGGAATGCAATGTTGAGAATGGGATTCCTCATTAAAAAGTATAAAATAATTGCCTGTCCTGCCCTCACAGCATGGAGTTGGGGCATTAATTCAGGTGGCATTGAATAGAATTTGGAAACAGACAATTTTCTACTCATTTCAATTTTTTGTCTCAGACAAAACTTACATTTCTTTTAAAATTTTGAATCTGAATATAAAACAAAAAATGTGGGTTCCCATTTAATATGGCGTGTAGTTTTCTAATTATTTATGTACTAAAAAATCTCTTTTCTAATGTATTATATTCTCATTTCCATTTTCTTATTGAGGTTGATTTTGTTGCATACTGCACACTTGGCTGCTCCTATAAAGTTTATCTTTCACTTATATTTCCCAAAATGGAGAACTACCAAAACAGGCTACTGTTTGGTGAGATCAAGGAAAAGGTGAACTGATGGTACATAACAGACATCCATGCCTAACCTGTGAAGTAGGTGATCATGACTTACTACTGTCATGATACGCAGCAGCAGCAACTAATTAACATTCACTTCTAGATAAATGTCTCATCATAATTTCTTCCCACATTGCTCTTGTATGTTTCAGATTTTATCTACCTACCTCCAGTAAGGTCTCAGTCCTTTTACATCTCTTGGAATCGTACAACGAGACATTTTCATTTCAGTCGTAATACTTTCATCCACTCCTGTGTGTTCCATGATCTACTTGTTTATTTTCCTGCCTCTCCAGCAATTTCCAACATGCACCTCTCTACTGCTCAGTACAAAAACATCCACTTTACAATGACTTTTTACATTAACTGTTCATATCTCACTGTTATAAGTCAAAATGTATAATACACATTGATTATTAACTTTCCATTTCAGGGATGTTTAAAGTATAGTTTTGAAAAGTATGTTTAGTTTATCAAAAGCACTCTATGCTAGTTTTACTCTTCTGTTTATGTATTTTCCTATCCATCCAGCTGTTATCTCCAACTGCTATAAATAAAAAAAAGTCCTTCGTTAATCTGTATAACTTTCTATCCAATGCGTCACTCGGACATTATGTTAATCTTATAATAATTGATTTTCACGTCTACTTTTGATCTTCCATTATTATCTTCCATTAGTTGTTGCACTGAATACCAACAGTAAAGTGTCATCAGCAAAACAGAGGTGGTTTAAATACACCAACAAGCCAAAAACTTATGATCAGCTGCTCAAGAGTATATCGGTTCACTTTCAGAATGCAATACAGCAACACTGACTCAACAAATCAGTTTAGATTTATGGAGGTATAAAGAACCAGATGTCTGTTCACACATCACACAATTTCAGTAAATTAGAGGCCAGTGGTTACGCATGTAGAGCAGGCCCTTTGATAGCATCCCAGATGTGTTCCATTGAGTTCATATCATGATAATTTGGTGACGTAGACAACAATGTGAATTCATAACTGTGCTCCTCAATCCACAGTACCATGATTTTGGCCTTTTTAACATGTCAGTCATCCTGCCAGAAGACTCAACCATTTTTGGGAAAGACATTAAGCATGAAGGGATGCAGGTAAAAAACAAAAAAGGCCCTAATTGGCCAATCATGACTAACTAACTACAGTGTCATCCTCTGCCAGTGATGCCACTGGATGCAGTATGGAGTGACATTGGGTCAGCACACTGCTCTCCTGCCCATTGTGGGCTTTCTTGAGCTTCGAGCCACTCCCTCTCAATCAAGTGTCTCCTCTACTGGCCTCATTAGGCTGATTGCACCATGTACCAATCCTCCCGCCAAGGAGGTCCCCTTTCACCTACGTCACTTTATGAGATGTTGAAGTAGTTGCTTAGTTTAATCTAGTGAATCTTTATATTCTTAAAACAAATTCTCATAAGCCAAATTTCTATTCTCTCACTTGACAAGCTACTTTATGTCTTTAACTCTGAAGAAGGATGTTGTCCAAAACTTAGCAACTTTGTCAGTGTTGTTTATGTGCCTATTAACCACTCAGTGCAACACTATAAGGAATTCTTTCCTGTACTCCTTCTGTAGTTTATATTCAGCCATGTACTTTCCACTATGTAAGTTGTTCAGTCAATTGCTGTCATATCAATTCAACATCGGATAGTTCACAGACAGCATTTTTGAATAACTTACTCCTGCCACGTCATTGTAATAACATCCATAATCATGTCCCTATGTGACATGTGTCTTCTCTGACTGCTGTGGATTTTTTCAATATGACTGACTCAGTGAACATACTGTGTGATGAAAAGGGATCTTGAAATTAAAGAGCTTATGATTAAGAACAGTTTTATTAAGTTCTGAGTTCATGAAAAGATCTCTTTATTGATATAAAATCCGCTCAGTGTACATGAACACACAGAACATTCAGATTTTCACTTTAGGTAGCTTTTGCCCTTTTTTTTATTCCCTTCAATATCTGTAAAGAATAATGTAATGTTCCATTTTGCACAATACTAATCATAGATAACTACTCATGCCCCTGTTCTCACCATCGTTTATGCATCCTGACTCATATATTTTCTCTCTATGAGTCAATCTGGCAGATTAACTTCCTATGTGCCATTTCTGCAGGTGCCAAAACCTCACCTCAATCTCTTGCCAATGGGGCATCCCCATGCCATTTATGATCTAGGGTCCAGTAGAGGTGCATAATGGTGAGATATGATTCAATGTAACAGTATCAATATCAATAGGCTTATGTCCCCCACTAAAAGTTTTCCCAGAATGGTATGAAATGAAACTATGGAAAAATATATAAAAGAGAATCTCGATTAAATAAAAGAAAATCCCTATAGTTACTATGGAAAATTCAAAACTGAACATAAAATATCCTCCCAAGCCAAAAATCCTAGAAGATACCGGGAATGACAAAATGGAAAACAGCAAATACACATTCTTATTTCAATCATTTGACAACAGTCTTACAAAGTTTTTATAACACAAAAGTATTATAAAAAAGCAAAATGTTAAAGTTTAATATGTCACACCTCCTTTAGCAAAAATTTCCTTTTTCATTCTGAAATGTCTATGTGTTAGAAAACTTCCAAAATTTCAAATGTGAAAATATAGCAATATTGTTTAGTTATCAAAATTCACCTCATAATGAGACACTAAATGTTATGACTTGTTGATACAGCCATCTTTCTCTGTCCCGCATCATCTGTACCAATTTTTTGTAGTTGCTGCAGTTCATTCCACAGATAAAACTTTGTACCATGGATGTTCTGGATTGCCTCTTGATTTTTTTTTCCTCCCAAGATGTTTTTTTATGAAACTGTTTTGCCAAAATATGTGTTAACTTCATTTATTTTTTTCTCCGCTGTATCATGTTAACCAATGTCATTTTCTCTCTTGTTTCTTGTATTATTTGTTCATTAGATTTCATTTCTGTCCAAGATGTTTCCATGGCTCTTCTCCATATCATATCTCTACTGCTTCTGTTTTTTTTTTTTTTTTGTTTTTTTTTTCCCCTTTCTCACTTCCCCAGAGTCCATCCTTCACAACCATAGCTTCAAATGTCCCAAATAAATGTTTTTATGAATTTATTTCTTGTTTTTTATTAATGTGATTATTTGTTTGTAAATTATGAATTTGTGAATGCTTGTTTAGTCATTGCAATTCTTCTTTAGTATGTATTATACTTGTGCTGTAATCTGTTATTGTACTTCCCAAGTAGCAAAAACTATTTACTTACATTGGCATTTTATTTCCTATCTTTATATTTGCCTTCATTTGCTGTTATTTGTCCATTATTTTAGTGTTGCTGGCATTTATTTTAAGTTTGTGGTCATCAGACAAAATTTTTAACATACAGTTCAAATCCTATTGAGAATTTGCTAACACTAATATAGGATCACCAATTGAATAAAATGTATTTGTTTACCATTAATTTTGATCCCTTTTGTGCTGCTTTTCATTGTTTGTATAGTACTTTCTATAAATAAATTAAATAAATGAGAGAGAGGGGACAGCCTTGTTGGACACCTCTTTTTACACTGGCATCTTTCACAGTGACACTGATGTCTATTTCTGTGCTCTGGTGTTTGTATAGAATAAGAATCAGTTTCTTATCTTTCCAGTCCACTGTATCAAAAGCCTTCTTTATGTCTATGAATATGGCACAGATTTTTCTGTTCATCTTAATTCTTTCTGAGACCATTCATAGTGCCATTAAAACTTTGTTGTATCTTTTTCCTTTCCTAAATGCTAATTAGTATTCTCCTATATGTTGGTTAATTTTAGCTTTTAGGTCTTTCCTTAACAATACTGAGTAGACTTTGTAAAGCATGGATTAGTACTGCCAAGATTCTATAATTTGAACACTCATGGCATTTTCTGTCTTAGCTACAGTATTGTTTACTTTTTATTTATTCTATTGGTAGTGTTCCATCTTCATGGCAGACACATATAAATATGTACAGATGTTCTTTCACTTTATTTCCAGCATTCATCAGTAACTTAGCAGCGATGTAATCTGTTTCAGTTACTTTGTTCTTCAAGCTGTTTAAAGAATTGTTGAGTTCTGTGCTGGTAATTGGTGGTCCTAGTAGTTTGTTTCTCGCTTCTTCAATTACACTTATGTAATGTGAACTATCTGTGACATTTTCACTATCATACAGTTCTTCAAGGTATTCTTTCCACCCATCAGCTCTTTTTCATGTCCAAATAGAATGTTACATTTCATCTTCTGTTATGTTCCTATGGTTCGCATGTTTCAAGAGTACTGATGTAATTTTTGAGTACATCTTATCTGTATTTGCTTTAGCTAGGTCTTCTCCTAATTCCCTTCTTATTTGTCACATCCATGTATCTCTTCCTATATGGCAAATACGTTATTTTATTTTTGATTTTTATGTATTGGTCAAAATCTATTTTTCCCAACCTATTTTGTTCTTACATGACCTTCAGTATTTCCTGTATAATCCATGGTTTTCTTTTCCTTCTGTTTATTCTTCTCTTGTACATTTTGCACTCCTTCCAATAATACTTCTTCTTATTTCCTTCCAGTTTACAGTTTCCTCAGATATATTATCCACTTCCACTCTAAATTCCTCCACTATATATTTATTCTTTGGTCTCTTAATAGATCAGTTTCACTCAGTTCTACTTTGTTTCTTTTTAAATCTAATATTGTGCTTAGCTATAGCTATTATATGGTCATTATCAATACCAAAACCAGAGTATGAATGACCAGATTTGATTTGATTCCATATCTTTGTCTCACGAGAATATAATTGATTTGGTATCTAACACTACCAACTAGTGCTTTACATGTTCTGTTACGAACTTCAAACCATGTGTTTGTCAGGAGATATCCTTAAGGATCTATAATGTGGTGGTTTCTCCTGCCTTCTGCAGCCTCCCGTCATTGATTTTTAGTGATATTCATCCACCTTCAAGTTCAATTTCTTGATTCCACAGTGAGAAATTGCCCTGACTTCCTCATGGTTAAACCAGCAGTCATTCAATCCCCACTTACATTAAACTCCTATGGAATTCGCCACGATAGCACAGTGACGTATAAGTCAGGAAGGTCACTTCATTGGAATAGGACCTATTGACATTTCCTATTTTATCCATTCATTGAGGGGGAGAACTGATCTAAAGGCACATCCACACCATGCCTTCTTCCTGTTCAACTTTTCACATGTGGTTACATCTCCAATAGCACAACTATACATGCAGATTTGTGTCTCCATCATTCCCTTGCAGTGGAGGCCATGCATAATTGTGTATAGCATGTTAGATGAGAATCTCTGGCACTGTTTAGCAGATGACAGGCATCTCGGGCCCATGTGTGTTTTGTTATGTAGTATGTTGAGATTATGCTTTAAGGTGATTTGTGTGCAGTATGTCTGTTGACCCCAAGGACAGCATGCTGAAGTTTATGGATGATTACAGACAAAGTGAAGACATATGGAATGCCACTTTGGAAGTCTACTTGAATAAAAATTTGAGATGTGACGTCCTGAGTGTTAAGTATTACATAAAACATCTCCAATCATATTACTGTAAAGAATTAGATAAGTCTCAAAGCAGGAAAAATGAGAAGAAGTAGCCTACAAATATATGAAAAGTGCATAGATTAGATTTACTTTCATTCCAACTGATCTGTAGTGAGGAGGTCCTCCAGGATGTAGAACATGTCAGAAAAACAATTTTTTAACACTATAGGAAAGGATCATTTTACAACATTCATTTACTAAGATCACATTAATGCAATGAATTTAAAATTAAAAAAATCTTTTTATTTATAAGGTAATAAACATATAATAGAACTACTACAACACTTATTTACAATGAACATTTAACTTAATTGAAATGGTGCAGAAGTTAGATTGTACTATATATAATGAGCCTTTTATGGCTGCTGGCAGGTTATTGAAAATGTGTGTTCCTGAATAATGCACGCCTTTTTGTACAAGAGTAAGTGACTTTAAACCCTTGTGAAGATTATTCTTATTTCTAGTATTGATCCCATGAACTGAGCTATTGGTTTGAAAGAGTGATATATTTTTAATGACAAATTTCATTAAGGAATAAATATATTGGGATGCATTAGTTAGTATCCCTAGTTCCTTAAACAGGCCTCTGCAGGGTGTTCTTGAGTTCATACCACATATAACTCTTATTGCACGTTTTTGTGCCTGGTAAACTTGGCTTAATGAATTACCCCAAAAAATAATCCCATATGCTATTATGTAGTGCAAGTGTAATATGCCACCTTTTTCATTTTTATATCCCCTGTGTCTGACAGAATTCACATTGCAAATAGAGATCAGTTTAGATGCTTCAGCAGTTATGTGGTGTGCTCCTCCCAGTTGAATTTATTATCAAGCTGTAATCCCAAGAATTTAACAAACAAAATAAATTTGGAATCTGGTAATGTTACTGATGAAAGGTCATTGATATGCACAAGAAAAAGTAAGGACCCTAAGATGGAACCTTGTGGGACCCCACATGTAATTAGTTCCCAGTTAGATGATGCCTGATAGCTTAATACATGTCTTTTTCCTAATAACACCTCCTTTGTTTCCTGCTAGAGATATAAGATTTGAAACATTTTGCAGCATTTCCTGTTACACCATAATATTCTAACTTACTTAAAAGGTTATTGTGATTTACACAGTCAAATGCCTTTGACAGTACACAAAATGTACCAGTTGCCTGCAATTTTTTGTCTAATGAATTAAGTACATTTTCACTGTAAGTGTAGATAGCCTTCTCAATATCAGAACCCTTTAGAAATCCAAACTGTGATTCTGACAGTATGTTATTTGTGATAAGATGGTTATAAAGTCAGTTGTACATTACCATTTCTAAAATTTTTGTGAATGCTGGCAAAAGTTAAATTGGGCGGAAATTTGACACTATTTCATTATCTCTGTTCTTAAGCAGTGGCTTAATTTCAGCATATTTCAACTATTCAGGAAATATTCCACTCATAAATGACTGGCTACGCAGATAGATGCCGTGTTTCTTGACTTCCGCAAGGCATTCAATACAGTTCCCCACAGTCGTTTAATGAACAAAGTAAGAGCATATGGACTATCAGACCAATTGTGTGATTGGATTGAGGAGTTCCTAGATAACAGGACGCAGCATGTTATTCTCAATGGAGAGAAGTCTTCCGAAGTAAGAGTAATTTCAGGTGTGCCGCAGGGGAGTGTCATAGGACCGTTGCTATTCACAATATACATAAATGACCTGGTGGATGACATCGGAAGTTCACTGAGGCTTTTTGCAGATGATGCTGTGGTGTATCGAGAGGTTGTAACAATGGAAAATTGTACTGAAATGCAGGAGGATCTGCAGCGAATTGACGCATGGTGCAGGGAATGGCAACTGAATCTCAATGTAGACAAGTGTAATGTGCTGCGAATACACAGAAAGATAGATCCTTTATCATTTAGCTACAAAATAGCAGGTCAGCAACTGGAAGCAGTTAATACCATAAATTATCTGGGAGTACGCATTAATAGTGATTTAAAATGGAATGATCATATAATGTTGATTGTCAGTAAAGCAGATGCCAGACTGAGATTCATTGGAAGAATCCTAAGGAAATGCAATCCGAAAACAAAGGAAGTAGGTTACAGTACGCTTGTTCGCCCACTGCTTGCATACTGCTCAGCAGTGTGGGATCCGTACCAGATAGGATTGATACAAGACATAGAGAGGATCCAACGGAGAGCAGCGCGCTTCGTTACAGGATCATTTAGTAATCGCGAAAGCGTTACGGAGATGATAGATAAACTCCAGTGGAAGACTCTGCAGGAGAGATGCTCAGTAGCTCGGTACGGGCTTTTGTCAAAGTTTCGAGAACATACCTTCACCGAAGAGTCAATCAGTATATTGCTCCCTCCTACGTATATCTCGCGAAGAGACCATGAGGATAAAATCAGAGAGATTAGAGCCCACACAGAGGCATACCGACAATCCTTCTTTCCACGAACAATACGAGACTGGAATAGAAGGGAGAACCGATAGAGGTACTGAAGGTACCCTCCGCCACACACCGTCAGGTGGCTTGCGGAGTATGGATGTAGATGTAGATGTAGATGTAGATAGATTAATATGTTGCTTAGCTCAGAATCACATTCTTTAATTAACTTTGTTGATATTTCATCATACCCACTAGATGTTTTTGTTTTTAAAGATTTTATCATGGACATTACTTCTGCTGGGGTAGTGAGGGTCAAATTCATATTATGAAAGTTACTTGAACTGTCTGGTCTGAGGTATCCCATGGCAGCATCTACAGAACCTGACAACCTCATCTTTTCAGTAGCAGTTATAAAATGTTTGTTAAAAAGGTCTGCAACACTATACACATCTGTCACTAATGTTCCATTTAGTCTTAATGCTATTTGCCCCTTTTCATGTCTGGTTCTACTGGTCTCGTCCTTCACTATATCCCATATTGTCTTTATTTTGTTATCTGATATGACTATCTTTTCCTTGTAATATATTTGCTTTGATGTCCGTATTACAGTCTTTAATATTTTGCAGTATATCTTGTAATGTGCTATAGAATCAACATCAGAACAATTTCGCATTGACAGATACAGTTTTCTTTGTGTTTTACAAGATACCTCTATTTCTTGAGTAATCCATGGCTTCTTTGTACACTTTGCTCTAACCTCGGTTAGTTTTGGGAGAAAACAGTGTTTAAATAAGGTAAGCACTTTATTAGCAAAAGCGTTATGTTTTTCATTCACACCAAGAGCACTATAAATATCACTCCAGTGAATGTCTCTGAGGAGTGTCTTAAAATAATCAATTTTTGGCTTATTGAATACCCTCTTGATTTTAGATTTTATATCCTGTTCAGTACTAACATTTAACAGAAGGAACTGCATGTCATGGTCTGAGAGGCCATTGACTAATGTTTTTGTAATATAATTTTGTTCATTGGACTTTTCTATAAAGATATTATCAATGGCTATTTGTGAGCAATTGGCTACCCTAGTTGAGAACTTTACAGTGGGAATTAAGTTGAATGGTAGTGTTACTAACTCAAATAAGTTCTTATTGGGAGAGTCTTTAAGGAAATCTACATTGAAGTCACAATCAACCACTATTTCTTTGCTTTTGGTTGTTAAGTGGCCCAGTACAGCTTCAAGATGGTTTATGAACAGATTAAAGTTACCTGCAGGTGCTCGATATACACTTAATATTATGAAGGATTTTTTATGAAATTCAATTTCTGTTGCACATGCTTCCATATTCTGTTCTATGCAAAATTTATGAGTGTCTACGTTCTTAAATTTATGACAGTTCCTGATGAATGTGGCAACTCCTCCTTTCTCCATTTCTGCTCTATAGAAGTGAGATGCTAACCTAAATCCTGTAACACTTAAAAGTTCTATACCAGTGGTCACATGATGTTCAGAGAGGCAGATTATGTCAGCTGGGTTTGATGACTCTAATTCTAATTAATAAAATTATTTCCCAGTCCTTGAATATTTTGATGCAATAAAGATGGCTGACATTTCACATTGACTGGGTTAAAATTGGGTAGAGTTGAAATTTCTGCTGTATGTTGAAAGTTCTTAACTAACAGCTGTTTGTGCTGATGTAATAAGCTAGAATTATGTTTTTTGGTTTCTTTCTCAAACTGAAGATTTGTCTCAGTCCTAACCTCCCTTAAAATGTGGTTTCTTTCTGTCCTCCCTACCCTATAACCACTGGTATTTTATCATTCATGACAGTGCCTCCCCCCTTTAACTTTCCTGCTATTTTTCCAGCCAGTTTACCCTTCCCTTTCCTGTTGAGATGAAGACCATACCTAGTATAATCCCACATATTAAGAGAATCAACAGGAACCACACCAATGTGTGACCCTGCACCCGACATAAGCACCCATTCCAACTCCAAATTAACTCTCCTGACAGAAAAGTTCAAATGAGGTCAGTCATGGCACCCAAGAACAGATACAAACTCAACACTAGTATGCTTCAATGCTGAAGCTAACTTTGACAGGTCACACTCTATACTGTACCCAGGATCTCTGTCAATATTATTACCTGGCCCACCCACTATAATCACAGTGTATTCCTTAATGAAATCTTTGCAAAGTGATCCTAAGTCGTCTATCACCTGTTCCAGACCAGCACTAGGTTTAAAAAAATTGGTGACCTGGTATTCTGATCCTAGTTTATCCTGCAAAAGTTGGCCAACACCTCTTCCATGGGAACTATGTAACAACACTTTCTTTCTCTTTACTGATTTCCCTACATTCTTACTTTTCAATTTGCTACTGAAAGTTTGTTGTGCCCTATCTACACCTACAAGTGCTTGAGGCTCACCAGCTTCTAACTGAAGCAACAGATCAAATCTATTTTCTACATTCACCACTGTGAATGCCAATTGTGGACAAATATTGTAGTGATTTGAGAATTTCCATGTAAATTCTGGAACCACTTGACCTTCTGCCGCCTCGAACATGCGATGTTTTAAAGATAAGTGTGTGAGAGAGAGAGTCTATTTACTGTGCAAAACATGTCTGTGTGTGCAGGATGGACGTTTATTGCGGGAAGATAAGAGTTGCGTCAGATGAGCGACACTGACAAGTTTTATGTGATCACTCTAAGCTTGTTGATACCAGTGCCTACCAATTTTAATTGTATATCACAGCACTGAGGATGGCCACTAAGTGACCGAAAATCGATTTTGCAGATAATAAAACAAAAAAATACAACCACTGCTGTTTCTCCTTCCAATCATATCCATTATCTGGTCGTGGTGCACAGAACACTCCATGGAGTCGCCAGTTGACACCGACAAGTGTTTGCCACTCGCACCATAGAACCTGTATGGAGGATGCAAGGAGTAACTACATATTATTCCTTGTCGGTCGAATAACTGTAATTGTTATAGCCAATTGGAACATGATGTGTCTAGAGACTTTTACTTAATCTTGGTGTCACACTTGCTAGAAGCAAGACCTGTTTTTTAATTTCCGAATGGTTCTAAAACCAAACTCGTTTGTAAATGTTAATGAAATGTGTTTCTAAAGTTCAAAGTACAAGTGAAATGCAACACGATGGAGACATTTACATCTAAGAAGAGAATTTTATGAGGCGTAAACACATTATGAATTGCCTACTTATTTAACAGGGACGGCAGTCCAACTTTACACATTCTGTCACTGAAACCATTAGAATGTGGTGACTGATGGGATCAGGACTCAAAGAAAGAGGAATTTTCAAACAAAATCAAGATAAAAAGATATTGTGAGTTGCCGTAGCAACCAATGGTAACAAGACTGGGAAATTGTTTCGCAGAGTTGGATTCTCGATAAATGGTAAAAAGGGGTGAAAATTAATAAATACCATACAAGAAAACCACAAAGAAAATCTCAACAGTTTAGACTACGAAGAGTTATGATGAGATCTATTTGATGATGAAGATACAGTGTGGACCTCACACGCTTTGCGGGGGCATGGACGCCATAACCAGCAACCGACGCCGACGATGCCAGCTGATGCTCACCAGTGCTGACCACAAATTTGTTCACTGTCACCAACGCTGAAACCAACCTTCGATGCTGCCAGTACCCATGCTGTTCACTGGCGCCGATTGCACACCTGCTCGCCGACGCAGACTAAAACTCTACGGCGGGTGAGCGAAAGACAATTAACTGAGTGTGAAGTTAAGGACACTGTTCAATAATAGACTGTTAGTATAGTTATTATACCCAGAGTTGAGTTTTTTTAATGATAACTCAATCTAAAACTAAGGGGAATTTGGATATTACTAAAAAAACTGGAGAAATATCAGAACCAGCCGTGGCCATGATGGTGAGTAGGGAAATGCTAGACTGGTCTGAAGTAGTGAATTTAATCAAAGCTCATAATGCCCAAATTACTACTTTACGTAAAAATCTAGGAGCTCAGAGTTTACAATTAAATTCTAGATTAGATGCACAAAGTAAAGAATTTAATGCTCAAAATATTTATTTAAGAAAGGAACTAAATACAACTCTAAATGCTCAAAGTCTTCAATTAGATGCTATGAATACTCCATTAAATAATAATATACCTAAAAACAAAGATGATGTGACTTACCGAATGAAAGTGCTGGCAGGTCGACAGACACACAAACAAACACAAACATACACACAAAATTCAAGCTTTCGCAACAAACTGTTGCCTCATCAGGAAAGAGGGAAGGAGAGGGAAAGACGAAAGGATGTGGGTTTTAAGGGAGAGGGTAAGGAGTCATTCCAGTCCCGGGAGCGGAAAGACTTACCTTAGGGGGAAAAAAGGACGGGTATACACTCGCACACACACACATATCCATCCACACATATACAGACACAAGCAGACATATTTAAAGACAAAGAGTTTGGGCAGAGATGTCAGTCGAGGCAGAAGTGCAGAGGTGCAGAGGCAAAGATGTTGTTGAATGACAGGTGAGGTATGAGTGGCGGCAACTTGAAATTAGCGGAGATTGAGCCCTGGTGGATAACGGGAAGAGAGGATATATTGAAGAGCAAGTTCCCATCTCCGGAGTTCGGATAGGCTGGTGTTAGTGGGAAGTATCCAGATAACCCGGACGGTGTAACACTGCGCCAAGATGTGCTGGCCGTGCACCAAGGCATGTTTAGCCACAGGGTGATCCTCATTACCAACAAACACTGTCTGCCTGTGTCCATTCATGCGAATGGACAGTTTGTCGCTGGTCATTCCCACATAGAATGCATCACAGTGTAGGCAGGTCAGTTGGTAGATCACGTGGGTGCTTTCACACGTGGCTCTGCCTTTGATTGTGTACACCTTCCGGGTTACAGGACTGGAGTAGGTGGTGGTGGGAGGGTGCATGGGACAGGTTTTACACCGGGGGCAGTTACAAGGGTAGGAGCCAGAGGGAAGGGAAGGTGGTTTGGGGATTTCATAGGGATGAACTAAGAGGTTACGAAGGTTAGGTGGACGGTGGAAAGACACTCTTGGTGGAGTGGGGAGGATTTCATGAAGGATGGATCTCATTTCAGGGCAGGATTTGAGGAAGTCGTATCCCTGCTGGAGAGCCACATTCAAAATCTGATCCAGTCCCGGAAAGTATCCTGTCACAAGTGGGGCACTTTTGTGGTTCTTCTGTGGGAGGTTCTGGGTTTGAGAGGATGAGGAAGTGGCTCTGGTTATTTGCTTCTGTACGAGGTCGGGAGGGTAGTTGCAGGATGCGAAATCTGTTGTCAGGTTGTTGGTGTAATGCTTCAGGGATTCCGGACTGGAGCAGATTCGTTTGCCACGAAGACCTAGGCTGTAGGGAAGGAACCGTTTGATGTGGAATGGGTGGCAGCTGTCGTAATGGAGGTACTGTTGCTTGTTGGTGGGTTTGATGTGGACGGACGTGTGAAGCTGGCCATTGGACAGGTGAAGGTCAACATCAAGGAAAGTGGCATAGGATTTGGAGTAGGACCAGGTGAATCTGATGAAACCAAAGGAGTTGAGGTTGGAGAGGAAATTCTGGAGTTCTTCTTCACTGTGAGTCCAGATCATGAAGATGTCATCAATAAATCTGTACCAAACTTTGGGTTGGCAGGCCTGGGTAACCAAGAAGGCTTCCTCTAAGCGACCCATGAATAGATTGGCGTACGAGGGGGCCATCCTGGTACCCATGGCTGTTCCCTTTAATTGTTGGTATGTCTGGTCTTCAAAAGTGAAGAAGTTGTGGGTCAGGATGAAGCTGGCTAAGGTAATGAGGAAAGAGGTTTTAGGTAGGGTGGCAGGTGATCGGCGTGAAAGGAAGTGCTCCATCGCAGCAAGGCCCTGGACGTGCAGGATATTTGTGTATAAGGAAGTGGCATCAATGGTTACAAGGATGGTTTCTGGGGGTAACGGATTGGGTAAGGATTCCAGGTGTTCAAGAAAGTGGTTGGTGTCTTTGATGAAGGATGGGAGACTGCATGTAATGGGTTGAAGGTGTTGATCTACGTAGGCAGAGATACGTTCTGTGGGGGCTTGGTAACCAGCTACAATGGGGCGGCCGGGATGATTGGGTTTGTGAATTTTAGGAAGAAGGTAGAAGGTAGGGGTGCGGGGTGTCGGTGGGGTCAGGAGGTTGATGGAGTCAGGTGAAAGGTTTTGTAGGGGGCCTAAGGTTCTGAGGATTCCTTGAAGCTCTGCCTGGACATCAGGAATGGGATTACCTTGGCAAACTTTGTATGTGGTGTTGTCTGAAAGCTGACGCAGTCCCTCAGCCACATACTCCCGACAATCAAGTACCACGGTCGTGGAACCCTTGTCCGCCGGAAGAATGACGATGGACCGGTCAGCCTTCAGATCACGGATAGCCTGGGCTTCAGCAGTGGTGATGTTGGGAGTAGGATTAAGGTTTTTTAAGAAGGATTGAGAGGCAAGGCTGGAAGTCAGAAATTCCAGGAAGGTTTGGAGAGGGTGATTTTGAGGAAGAGGAGGTGGGTCCCGCTGTGACGGAGGACGGAACTGTTCCAGGCAGGGTTCAATTTGGATAGTGTCTTCGGGAGTTGGATCATTAGGGGTAGGATTAGGATCATTTTTCTTCGTGGCAAAGTGATACTTCCAGCAGAGAGTACGAGTGTAGGACAGTAAATCTTTGACGAGGGCTGTTTGGTTGAATCTGGGAGTGGGGCTGAAGGTGAGGCCTTTGGATAGGACAGAGGTTTCGGATTGGGAGAGAGGTTTGGAGGAAAGGTTAACTACTGAATTAGGGTGTTGTGGTACCAGATTGTGTTGATTGGAATTTTGAGGTTTTGGAGGGAATGGAGCTGGAAGTGGGAGATTGAGTAGATGGGAGCGACTGGGTTTGTGTGCAATGAGAGGTGGTTGAGGTTTGCTGGAAAGGTTGTGAAGGGTGAGTGAGTTGCCTTTCCGGAGGTGGGAAACCAGGAGATTGGATAGTTTTTTGAGGTGAAGGTTGGCATGCTGTTCTAATTGGCGGTTGGCCTGTAGGAGGATGCTCTGAATAGCCGGTGTGGATGTGGGAGAGGAAAGATTGAGGACTTTTATTCAGGATAGGAGTTGACGGGTGTGTTCATTGGCTGAGTTGATGTGGAGGTGAAGGATTAGGTGGGTGAGGGCAATGGATTGTTCAGTTTGGAACTGGTATAGGGACTGATGGAAAGAAGGGTTGCAGCCAGAGATGGGAACTTTAAGTGTGAGGCCTTTGGGGGTTATGCCAAATGTCAGACAAGCCTGAGAAAATAAAATATGTGAGTGTAATCTGGCTAGGGTGAAATGACTCCTTACCCTCTCCCTTAAAACCCACATCCTTTCGTCTTTCCCTCTCCTTCCCTCTTTCCTGATGAGGCAACAGTTTGTTGCGAAAGCTTGAATTTTGTGTGTATGTTTGTGTTCATTTGTGTGTCTGTCGACCTGCCAGCACTTTCATTTGGTAAGTCACATCATCTTTGTTTTTAGGTATATTTTTCCTACGTGGAATGTTTCCTTCTATTATAACCATTAAATAATAAAATAGATGACCACGGGGCTTCTTTAAGTAAGGAAGTAAATAAAACCCTAAGAAAAGAAATGAGTGTGGTATATTCTAGTTTAAATAAACAAAATGAAGTCCTAAATCAGCAAGCTACAAATATAGGTTTACTAAGGAATGAATTTGACACTCTAAACCATAAAGTAGCAAATCTGAAAGTAGATTTAGAGAAAGAATTAACAAGTTCTCTGAACATTCATGTAGACCAACTGTTCACTGACTTTAGTGAGACACAGACCATTTGACAAAGAAACTAGAATTAGATATTTTAGACAAATGTAATAATAAAGAACTCAATGTAAATAAAAAATTAAAATCTTGTGAAAATGTATGTAAAGTTAAATTTAATTCTGTAAGTCAGGAAATGAATACTTTGAAAGAGAGCACAGATTTACCTAAGGAAGTAATGTTGATTATTCAATTGAAGATCCCAGGTGTTACTACACGCATTTTTAGTTTGTGAGTAGATAATATAGGACAAAGTTTTAAAGGAAAAAAAGCCAACTTTGGCATTATAAATTTAAGTAGTTTGGCAGAACAATTTGAACTAATTAAAGATTGAGAAATTACTGAGAGTATGATCTCCGGAAACATTTCGATGGTTGCTTTTTCCAAACTTACTGATGCTACTAAGGTTATGGACAACTTGTTGGAAGAGCTCAAATTTATCCAGGACAGAGGAGAAAATAGAATAACTTTACTTAATGTTGTGTTTCCTAATAAAGTGGTAATTGTTTTGTTGTGGGAAGCATTCACACAAAATTTAATGAGAAGTATTGGTCTGTAAGTAATCAAGTGAGGTTAATGTCATATCCATGGCATCTGGGCAGGGTCACATCTGTCCCCCAGGAACATTAACATTCTTAGTTAATGGGCGGAGTGATCCCTAGTTGTTTTTGGTGTTTCTTCTGTACTATTTTTCCTGCACCAAATTCCCTTCAAATCTTAAACTGTTCTGTAATCTGTTCTTAAATTCTTAAACTATCCTATAAGGTTAGTACCTAGGAAACTAAATATGACTAAAAGATAATAGACTTAAGAGAATCATGGATAAACAGTGATCTCTAAACATGAAATGCAACGAATGGAAAACATAATAGGATGGTACTATTCAAACAGAATGATATCTAGATGACATGAACTGAACATAATCTCTTATGTGTGTAGAAAAATGTAGTATAAGCTTAATGACTAAACAACTATTTTATCGTAGTGTATAATTTTCTATTTAGTATAGAATATTTTATACATTTTATGAAATGTGATGTAGATGGGAGGGTTTCTATTGTTTTTGGAAGGGGTGGGTATTATACATTAAAGCATGATTTACACTAACAAATAAATCATGGCTAACACAGAACATACACCACACCTTTCAAATGACCCTCGCAGTGTGACTGATTCTTCACCATTTGCCATTCCATAGGAGTTGCTAAGATTTTCTTCAGGGACTTCAAAGATGAAGGTGAGAATGTCCATTATGTAGGAGGCGTTTAACACCATACCTCAAGTGTTTGCCGCTTGTGCCATAGAGCCTGTATTCCTTGTTTGTCAAATAACTGTAATTGTTATAGACAATTGAAACATGATGTGTCTAGAGACTCTTACTTAATCTTTGTGTTAGACTTGCTAGAAGCAAGCCCTGTTTTTGAATTTCTGTTGGTTATTAAACCCACCACATTGTAGTTATACTTAATAGTACATGATGGTTATTGGCGTAGTTGAGTTGCAAGAGGTTGTATGCTTATATGAAACTTGTGGAAATTAAAATATACGTGAACTGAACTGAAAGTATGAGGGTACCGAGTTATTTCTAGTGAGAGAGAGAGAGAGAGAGAGAGAGAGAGAGCATTTTTTTAGTTCCTCTAACCAGCATTATTTCTACAGAGAAGAAGTTCTGGAGATTTATGCAGCCTCATATCCATAGAAGAGGATCGGCCAAACATTTCACATAAGTCAGCTATAGTAAGAGAAGTGTGAAGTTCGCAATCCAGTTTTGCACCACTTCTCTTGTCACTGAAACCATTAGAATATTCATGCTTAGGCAGTTAATAGCACAACAGTTGATGAGCCTGATATCTGAACAAAAAAAAAAGGGAAGGTATTTGTAGCTCCTCAACTTCTATAAATTGAAATTAAGAATGATGATGCAAAAAATACAAAACTGGAAAATACAACCTCCATTGTAGTGTATTCTGGGGTCTACATCTACATCTGCATCCATACTCCGCAAGCCACCTGACGGTGTGTGGCGGAGGGTACGCTGAGTACCTCTATCGGTTCTCCCTTCTATTCCAGTCTCATATTGTTCGTGGAAAGAAGGATTGTCGGTATGCTTCTGTGTGGGCTCTAATCTCTCTGATTTTATCCTCATGGTCTCTTCGCGAGATATACGTAGGAGGGAGCAATATACTGCTTGACTTTTTGGTGAAGGTATGTTCTCGAAACTTTAACAAAAGCCCGTACCGAGCTACTGAGCGTCTCTCCTGCAGAGTCTTCCACTGGAGTTTATCTATCATCTCCATAACGCTTTCGCGATTACAACATTCCCTAATTTGTCAAGTCCAGGGATGTTAATATACAGGGTGATTCAAAAATGCATGTAAATATTTCAAGGGTGTATTTGTGAGGTAAATATAAGACAAAAATGTTCTATACAATTTTTTCCATACTTGGCTTATTACAGAGTTATGAACAAAACAGGATAATACATTCAATACAACGTAAGGTATTTAATTCCCAGAGTTCACAGTTTAATTACAGTGCATTTGGACTAACAACGCAAACTGATAAATAAACGTGACGTAACAAACTGAAACAATTCCTCGTGAACACTGTATTAATTTAGGTCCTGTTGATTGAACTACAGCAATGCACAATAACTAAGGAAAATTGAAGCATTTTACAGACTGTACTGTACTGTACTGTATTTGCACAAATCTTAATGCAATGCATGTTCAAAATGCTGTCCCTGAACTTGCAGACAGACCCGTGCTCGTCGCATCAATGATCTCTGCACATTACACAGTCCGTTCAACTCTCCACGAATAATTTCACAACCACCTTCAATTCTTTGTTGTAGCACTTCTCTGTTCGGTACTGCAGAAGAATACACCAATGTCTTTAGTCGGCCCCATAAATAAAAGTCTAAAGGGTTCAGGTCAGGTGATCTGGCTGGCCAAGCAATTGGTCCTCCGCGACCTATCCATCGATGTGGATACGCAGAATTGAGGTACGCCCTTACGTTGCGGCTGTAATGGGCGGGAGCACCATCGTGCATAAACCACATGGTGGCTCGTGTTGCAAGAGGGACATCCTGTAACAATCCAGGCAATTCTCCCTCCACAAATTCGCAGTACGCGTGCCCATTCAGCCTTGGAGGCAGAACATGAGGTCCGAGTAAGTAATTCCCCACAATACCACACCAAATGTTTATGGAGAATTGATGTTGATATCCACGCACAATTCTCGCGCCAGGATTCTCGACAGCCCACTGGTGCATATTATGCGAATTGATTACACCCGCACGAATAAACATGGCCTCATCTGTGAATAATATCCGCCGAATGAACATTGGATCATTCAAATGACGCTCTTGTAACCACTGGCAGAATTGCTGACGGCGAGGATAGTCTTCAGGTGTCAATTCGTGCACTTTTTGCAGGTGAAATGGATGCAACTGTTGTCTCCGAAGCAGCCGCCATACAGTAGATTGTGGAAGTCGTACAGCTGCACTAATTTGTCTCGTACTGATAGATGGATCTTGGTCTACCAGGTCCAAAACATGTTCCTCGACGTTCACTGCATGCTCAAGTGGTCGACCTGAATGCGGCCCAGGACGAATGCCATACTCCCGCATACGTCTGTCCACAGATACAAACGTCTGATGACTTGGTAACCGTCTTCCTGGAAACAGCTCACTGTACCTTCGTCTTGCTGCAAGTGCATTTCCATCTGCTGCACCATACACAATGTGCATATCAGCATACTCACTGTTTGAGTACATCATGTGCACGAAACCTTTGGCCTTCCGACGATGAATGAACGACAGGACGTACTTTTCCGTTACCAACAACATCAGCGCCATCTTCCGTACAGTAGGAGTAAACATCATGTGCAAACAAAAACAAACACTATTCATGCAGTTTCGAATCAACTGTTGGGAGATACGTATGTGAATTACGTACCAGAATATGGCATCCTGCTGCTTGCACTGCTGTCGTTTTGATACGGACATGACTTTCGTATTTAACGATAACTCTGGAATTAAACGTTTATGGAAAAACATTTATAGAACATTTTTGTCTTATATTTACCTCACAAATACACCCTTAAAATATTTACATGCATTTTTGAATCACCCTGTATATAATATTTTATGAGTAAAGTTGTGTGAACAACTTTTTTATAAAATGAAATACAAATGATGAACAGAAAGTCAATTAACTTTCGTGTAATGACTAAGAACCTCCGTTACATGTTTTTCAGTTTCAGGAGTAATCACAGAAATTCTTTGTTTTGAAATGCAAAATAAATAGTTGAAATTGTCATATAAGTCACTGTTTACCAGCTAGCTAAATGTTATTGCCATCCTTCATTACGTCAGTTTCCCAGGTAGAAAATCTGAAATATTCCAGTGCCCTCCAGAAATTTGCAAACAAAACATCACAATCACTTTGTATTTCTCATACTTGTGTTATTTAGACACCTTTTTATGCACAGTCGCCTTTGTGTTTTAGTTTTCTGTCACCTTTTCATCACAATAAATACAGGACAAACTCCTGAGCAAAGAAGTGATGTATAGCAGACTGTTTGCACAATGAGGCAACTTATGGACACAAGAACATACCTGTGTATGTGCGTTCTTTCATTTGATTTTCGTGCATTTGCTTTTATTTCTGTGTGTCTGCAATTGCACATGAGGAAAGAGGCATTGTGTGTAGACATGCTTTAAGATTCAGAAAAACACACTGCATCACAGAATTATAGAAGATGAATAAATGCTATCATATAGACTCAAATTCAAAAACACATTGATAGTTTACTACACCACCAGACAAAAAGTAAAGCACCCAGAAGAGGAGGAGGGAGCAAAATGAAACTTTTTGGGTTGGGAGGGTAAAATCAAACAATGGAAAATCCATGATAGAATGTAACAATATTATTAAAGGGATAGTTGCTACTCACCATACAGCAAAGATGCTGAGTTGCAGATAGGCACAACAAAAAGACCTTCAGAAAGTGAGTTTTTCGCCCACAAGGCCTTTGTCAAAAATAGACATGTGATGTTATTTGAGTGATTACAAAACTGAGGCAAATTTGCAAAGTACAAGGCAGTATGAGCCCACTTATTGGTATGATGTTGCACCCTGTCTGGCCTGGAGACATGCACTAATTCAGTTGGTTAGGGTGTCTTAAAGCAATTTTATCTACCCCTGAGGAAAGCTGGTGCACAACAGTATACTGGAACTGAGGCATCTGGATTGGTCCCACACATGTTCTATCAGGGACAGATGTGGGGATCTTGCTGGCCACAGGAGTACCTCAGCATCACACAGACAGTTAATAGATACATGTGCCATATGTAGCCGAACATTATCTTGTTGAAAAATGGCACCATGATACAGTCTCATGAGAGGTAACACATGAGGATGCAGAATCTCTGGAATGTGTAGTTGTGTTATCAGAGTTCCCTCAATTACTACCAACTGTGATCTGAAGCCATATACAATGGCTCACCAGGAGTAATACTGCCATACCTCTCCCAAACATTGAAAGAATGGGAACTCTCCCCGGTCACTGCCATACTTGCTGATGACGATGATCATCCAGGATAGTGCACAACTGAGATAGCTGAACAAAAAGTAATGCTATTCACAACAGTCCATGCTTCCCAATTACTGCACCATTGCAGACATAGCTGTTTATGTTGTGGTGTTAACAGCAGCCTATGCATGGGATGGTAATTCCCTAGTGTCGCCACTGACACAGAATGTTTCACAGAGTCCATTACTTTTACCCAGATGGCAGGTGCAGATGTGAATTGTTGCACAATATGATGATTCACCATTATAGTGGTCAGATTTGGTCAACCAGACCTTTGGCAGAGTATGTCTGCCTGTGTATTCCATTGCAGCCCAATATTGTGCAACTATCTCATACAAATGCCCCACAGATTTGGATATTGCCTGATTTGACCAATCATCCAAATGGAGACCTACAGTGAGGCCCCTTTCATTCTCTTCTGAGGTTCTGATAATGCTGTCTCCCATGAGTATGCAGCATCTTTATGCATATCACTGGGATCACCCAACATCTGACTCTGCTTATGCCCCTTATATACTCCACCAGGCCTGTTAACAACACTAAACACAAACAACACTAGCATTCTATTGGCTGTTGTCAGAGAGTAGTGCAACTCTAATCATTTACATTCCTGTTGGTGGTGTGTATGTGTATGAAGTTACATTGATTTCTGACCATATTCTCTTTATGCTTCACTTTTTTCAGGCAGTGTGTAGCAGATCATACACAGTGCTGTTAAGTAATCTCTTACATACTTAGAAAATACACAGAAAATCTCATCACACTGGATAGTTGAAAAAGATGCACTTAAGCAACAGTTGACAAATACTGTGAGATATTTTCAAATCAAGTTACATATTATTCTTGTACCAACATGTATTTTTCGAAATGTCTAAGGTAACTGTTTGTTTATATAAGAGAAAGATTTTATTTAATGTTCAGTTTGCAATTCTGAGAAAGGTGTAATAAATAACAAAAAAGGTAAAATTACTACTTATATATGCCCCTCCCTATTGTTCTTCTTCTGGTCAAGTCTCTTTCACATAATATTTTTTTTCCATGTTTTCATGACTATATAGCCTAAGTTTATTTTTTTTTTATTTTATAGGATCTCAGATTCTTTTATTTGACTTTGGATTTCCTGGGTAAAGATATTTGGAAATGGTGCTTTAAATATGTGATAAAATTTTATATTTGTGAGTTAATCTCTTTTGATTTTTGTGGATTTTTATTAAGTCACCAACATTTATCCTGGTTACTTTTATTTTCTTGTTATATTTTTCCTTTCTCTCTGCAGTTCTTTTTTTCCATTTATTTGTTTACTCTTGAGAATCCCGCTTCTTTTCTCTCTTCATCATAGTTATCATCTTCCTTCTTTACCAGAAACAATATGATCTCATCCTCCTTTTCCTCAAATTCTTCAGCTAACTCCTTCTCATTTAAAGACTTTGTACTGTTGATGGACACTCCCATTATTTATAATGAGTTATCTGCAGTCTTATATTTCCTGTTTCCACTATCATTTTGCATTTCTGATCTAGTTCCTTCCTTAATTATTTCTATATTGCAGCTGTCCTCGTGATTATTCTCTCCACTTTCCCCACTACCAATTTCTACTTTTTCCTCCACATTTACTTCTATTTTCCATATCTTAAATGTTTTCTCAAAAGCTCATCCTTTGTTTTTCCTGATTATTCCTTATCCTTGAATTTCTGATTTCAAATCTGATCTCAGGTCTTCCAGATTCGTCTCCTGCCTGTTGTTTGCGAGTTTTATTTCTGTTTCAGTTTTTTTTCTGTTACTTTGTCTGGCAATTTTTGCTTTCAATTGATTTTTGTTCCTTTCTATAAGCTCTGCTATCCTACGGATGTAATCTGTATTTTTTTGTAATCCAGTCTTTGGAGTTCTGTGTATTTGTTCTCACCCTCATATTGCCTTGTCCGAGTGTCATCCCACCTTATCAGCTGGGATGCAGTTACATTTTCAGTGCCTCACCATCTGCTAGGATAGATTCCATGTGACTTAAATTTCCTGTTTGATAATCCTCCAAATATGATATATCCTCTTGTTTATTGTCTCTTAGTGACTCTATTTTAGTATTCTACACTCACAAATACTGGTCCAGAAGTATTACTCAGCACAGAGAAGTTTAGCATATTAAATTTCATCACATGCAGTTTTTATCATCTATTGCAGCAGTTCTAATTACTCTCCTACAGCCTGTGCAATACTCACATTTATTACTGTCTGCTGTTGTGTGCTGTGATGTTGCATCTGCCCCTCCAGGATGTACTCATCAATCTTCGCTCTTCTGTCTTCTTTCTTTGTTCTTTCCATAGTGCATCCACTTGTTTTCAGTCCAATTTTAGGCAAGAAAATTCATGTATTATTGTTGTCTTCCTCTTTGTTGTAGCAGTCATATCTGAAGATTAAATCACTTCTGCCTGTCGCATTTGGCTCATTAACATATTTGAGGTGGTGTTTGCTGTCTAATTGATTCAGCATCCGACTATTTTAGACAACATTATTGGAAAAGTTACTGTTGAGATATAGATATCACTGCAATAACTTCTATAACAGTGTGCCTAATGTGACATGTGTCCTCTCAACCTGATACTGCCTCTCTTCAATATGACTGACTCAGTGAACAACTGTGATGGAAAGGGGTCATGAAATAAAACAGTTTAGAATTAACAACAGGGTCATTATATCTTGAATTCATGAAAATATTCCTATATTGATCTAAAGAGTACTCACAGTATGTGAACACTCAGAATATTCATATTTTCTCTTGAATTAGCCATTCCTCTTTTTGATTCTGTTTTGCCACCATAGAAGAAAAAAAACATTGTTCCATTGTGCACAGTACTAAAAATCAAACTCTACAAGCTTCTAACATTACCATGGAATTATAGATCAAACTTGAGTTTTAGCAAAATATTAAATTTGTTATTTGCAGGTAATCTGATTGGAACTAACTGATGCACATCATTGAGAGTTAATAGCATCAGATGGTGGTGCAGGAATAAAATTATTTATAAATGATACTTTTTTTTTAGTCTGAGTTGATTGTTGCCTGGATTCAATCATCATAAATAATAATCTGAAAAACTGTGTACAATTGCACTTCTGTTTAGTAACCCTTTAACTGCTCTGGACATGTTAACACACACGCCTTTGTACCTGTCCCTGTGTGCTCTGAACGTGTTCACACGTGCCACCAGTCCTTCTACCTGGTACTCTGAACGTGTCTACACGTAGACATGTTCAGAGTACCAGGTAGAACGACTGGTGGCACGCGTAAACACGTTCAGAGCACACAGGGACAGGTACAAAGGAGCGCATGTTAATACGTCCAGAAAAATTAAAGGGTTAACTGCATTAGCACTGTTTTTATAACACTGTTTTTTCACTTTCCGAGAAACTTTCCATATTTTCAGAAAATTAAAATTATACATTGTGTACTGATGAGTACAAAAATACAAAACCACTTTATGACTCACTCAAAACTACACCTTCAGCTTATGCCCTGCAACTACTGCCACAGTGATGCCACCATGGTATAAATAACGTACAGAAATTGCAATATTACAGTCCATTATTTGAACATGTACTTAATTTGACTTATAATAAAAAAAGTCTTCACAAACAGTCTGATACTCCAACACTTCAGAAAACAGAGGAAAATGTTGGATAAGTTTACTAATTTAACTGACGAACATTTTCAACATGAATTTTTGCAAGTTATGTGCAATAACAATTACTTGTAATAAATTCTCAGTTATCATTAATTATGTAATGATTATGACTCCTAAATTTTCACAGAATATAGAATAAATGCTGTACAAATTATTATAGTCAGTTATTTTGTCAGAACACTGTAAATATTTTTAAGGCTGTCATGTTATCTTCCAGAATGTTCCAAAAACAGTTTTACATCCAACAATAATATTTTGACATCTCAATAGTATACTTTGTTTATAACAATATTCATGAACCCATGGAATAAGTAAAGTACAGAAATAAATTATTAACAGTGATGATGTAAGATTACTATATTCAAACATTTTGGATCAGGTTTTGTATCAAGTGGTATAGTAATCTGCTGTATTACTAGCCGATCTGGCAGACTGACTGCCTTTGTGCCATTTCTACACATGCCAAAAGCTCATCTCTCTGCCATGCCACCTTTGATCTTGCATCCAGCAGACATGGGTAAGGGTAATATTTGATATGTCATAGCAGTATACAAGCACCACAACTTATTACCTCTGTCATTTCTGGTGTCATAGCCCTTTTTTCCTATTGCTTATGTATTAATACTCTTCATTATCATCTTGTAGTGGGTATTTCTGTCATTTGTGAGTTGCTTTATTGTGGAGGCTTTCTACCTCTGCATCAGAATGTGGGTATGCTGACACCTAGTGATACGTGGCTGGCGACCACGGGGCCCCGTTGCTGAATCCTGGCATTGCTTCCACTTACTTATGCCAGGCTCCTCACTTTTATCTTTCCTATCTGGCCACCCTCGGCCAGCTCTTGTTCTTTTCTGACCCTGACGCTATTAGGTTTTGAGGGCTAGGGGTCTTTCATTTTCCAACCTATACTTCTCATGCAGCGTCTGACCCGGAGCGGGCTGCTGCAAAAGGCATCTGTATCCCATGTTAGGGGCGGCCTCCAGAACTGCGGAAGGCAACGGAATACCACTGCAGATTATCTTCCCTGCATAATGCAGTCTCCATTTTATGCACAAAAAATGGCTTCCTCTCATGTTAAATCAGTGTCCGGAGGTAAAATAGTCCCCCATTCGGATCTCCGGGGGGGGGGGGGGGGGGGGGGGACAACTTGAAAGGAGGCAAAAAATCAAAACGAGAATTGGTACCTGGAATGTCAGAACTCTGCTACAAGCAGGAAAACTAGAAAACCTTAAAAGAGAGATGGAAAAGAATCATATGGACCTCATAGGAGTTGCTGCGGTAAGATGGAATGGACATGGAGTGTTGCAGTCAGATGAATATGTATTCTACTACTCAGGAGGAGAAGTAAAAGGAATTAATGGAGTAGGAATGATTATGACAAAGGAATTGGCTAAATGTGTGGAATATGTAGACTATACAAATGACCGGGTTATTGGTGTAAGGCTGAAAGGAACACAAAAAGATTTACTGATTGTCCAGATGTATATGCCAACTTCAGAACATGATGACCAAATTGTAGAGGAAACATACACTGTAATAGAGAGAATAATGGACGAAAATAAAAAATGCTGCAAAAATAGTAATGGGAGACTGGAACGCCATTGTAGGAGAAGGGAAAGAGGGAAACATAGTAGGCAGTCATGGTCTTGGAAAGAGAAATGACAGAGGTGAATGGTTAATTGACTTCTGCAGGGAAAGGCAGCTGATAGCGGCAAACACATGGTTCAAGAACCATAAGAGGAGGCTCTACACTTGGAAATCACCAGGGGATAAATACGGAAACCAAATCGATTTTATACTGATAGAAGAAAGATACAGGAATGGAATCAAGAAGGTGCACACATTACCAGGTGCAGATATTAATAGTTACCACAACTTACTTATGGCAGAAACAGAAATAAGAATGAAAAAACTGAAAAAGGCGACAATGCTGAAGAAGTGGGATCTAGAGAAGATAAGGTCCAACAAAGAACAAATTACAGAAATGCTGTCTCGGGACTTTCTAAACACATTACGAGACAAAGAAGCACCTGATAATGCCAACGAGTACTGGAATATGCTGAAAGAAGGAATCATTAAAGCAGGACAGCAAAATATAGGATATGTAAAAGGGAAAAGGTAAAAAAAACCATGGGTCACACAAGAAATGATTTCCAAGATGGAGGAGAGAAGAAAATTGAAAAACAAGAACACTGAAGATGCAAGAAAGATATACTGAAGGTTAAATAACGAACTGCGTAGAGAAACAGAGCAGGCTAGGAAAAAAAATGGCTAAAAGAGGAATGTGATGAAATTGAAGAACTGGACAGGAAGGGAAGATACGACTTACTATACAACAGAGTAAAGACTATGACATGGGAACAAAACAGAACAGGAAGTGCTACTATGGAAATTTTGAGTAAAGACTAAGAGGTAGTGTACAAAGATCGTGACGATGTCCTCCAGAGATGGGAAGAATATATAAAAGAGCTGTATGACACAAATAGCAAACCAGAAACTCTCGAACTTGAATCACACAACAGTGTAAGTGATGAAGAGAAAGGACCGACCATCATAATGGAAGAAGTAAAGTCTGCCATTGCTGCAATGAAAAATGGTAAAGCAGTAGGTACAGATACAATACCAGGGGAAATACTAAAATGCTTGAACCACAATGGAATAAGAGAAATATTAAGGTTATGTAATAAAATATATGACATTGGTGAATGGCCTGAGGACTTTTTGACAACAGTAATGATTCCATTACCGAAAAAACAAGGAACCAAGAAATGCAGCGAGCACAGGACAATCAGCCTCATTTCACATGCAGCCAAAGTGATGTTAAGAATAATTAATAAAAGACTTGAAAAAGTAATAGAGGAGAATATCAGCGAGGAGCAGTTTGGCTTTAGATGGAATACGGGCACCAGAGATGCAATAGGGCTCCTACGAATCTTGGGAGAAAGGTTTATTGAAAAAGGAAGAGACCTATATTTGTGCTTCATCGATTTAGAAAAGACATTAGACAATGTGGTTTGCGACAAGCTGGCGACTATTATGAGGGAAAAGAGAGTGGACTGGAAAACCAGAAGACTTATAAACTCATTATACCTTAATCAAAAAGTTTCAGTTAAAGTGAGAGGAGAAAGTACAAACTGGATCAGACTAGGGAAAGGAGTAAGACAAGGATGCTGTTTATCACCTACTCTTTTCAACCTGTACTTGGAAAATATGATTGACCAATGCTCATTAGATGACAAAAGAGTAGAAATTGGAGGAAGAAGAGTAGGGTGCTTGAGATTTGCTGATGACATGGTCCTTCTAGCCACAGGGGAAAAAGAATTACAGGATTTGGTGGACACCATTGCAACTAACGGAAAAAAATATGGAATGAAAATTAACACAAATAAAACAAAAGTATTGGCAATAGGAGGAAATAAGGAAATAAAAATTGTGCTGAATGGAGAAACACTAGAACAGGTGCAAAATTTTAAGTATCTTGGAAGCAGGATAGACACCGACTGGAAGTGCACCACAGAAATTAAAACAAGGATAGCAATGGCAAAAGAGGCGTTTTATAAGAAAAGGAGAATCTTCTGCAGCGGTCTGGACAGAGAACTCAGAAAGAGACTCATAAAATGTCTTGTATGGAGTGTTCTTCTATATGGCGCTGAAACATGGACTATGAGGAAAAAAGACAGAGAAAGGCTGGAGGCTTTTGAGATCTGGACATGGCGGAAGATGGAAAGAATAAGTTGGATGGACAGAGTAAAAAATGAAGAGGTACTGAGAAGAGTGGGAGAGAAAAGACAGTTACTAGATGTAATAAAGAGAAGAAAAAGAAATTGGATTGGGCATATATTAAGAAAGAATGACGGACTGATAAAAACAGTTTTAGAAGGTTATGTAGAAGGGAAAAGGAAGCGAGGAAGGAAGAGATTCCAGATACTGGATGACATGATGGACGGTACAACATACAGCAGCCTTAAGAAGGAAGCAATGGATCACAGAAAATGGAGAGACAAAGGACCTGCTAATATAGCAGATAACTGATGATGATGAGACTTGAAGACTTGAATAATGTTTATGGAGTATATTTTGTTTGGTTTTAAAACAAGGCTTGTTATTCCATCTGCTATAGCTTCAATATCTATAATGTTGTTTTTAATTTTCTTTTTCCTGCAGCAAAATTTCCTTCTTACTCTGAACCTCTGCAGTGAAACATATTCCCTGATTTTTAATTATATTTGCTATTCACATTTTTCCACTCTTCTGGTATCCTAACTGCATTCCATTTCATGTTATTTAATTTCTCTTCCACCTCCATCAACCTATCTTAGGAAGCTGTATAGCTCTGTGCTGGCCAGAGTGGTCAAGCTGTTCTAGGCGCTACAGTCTGGAACCACGCGACCGCTGCGGTCGCAGGTTCAAATCCTGCCTCAGGCATGGATGTGTGTGATGTCCTTAGGTTAGTTAGGTTTAAGTAGTTCTAAGTTGTAGGGGACTGATGACCTCAGAAGTTAAGTCCCATAGTGCTCAGAGCCATTTTTTGTATAGCTCTGCAATTTTAAAAAGAAAACCAGCCTTTAGTAGTGATTCGATGCTGGTGTGGAGGCGTGCTCTCCTGGCCATTGTCAATTTTCGTGACTGGAGCCACCACTTCTCAGTCAAGTAGCTCCTCAATTTACCTCAAAAGGGCTGAGTGCAACCCACTTGCCAACAGTGATCGGCAGACCAGACGGTCTCCTATACAAGTGCTAGCCAAGCCCAACTGTGCCTAACCTTGGTGATCTGACAAGAACTGGTGTTACCCCTGTGGTGAGGCCATTGGCCCCTACAGCTTAAGGAGAGGTGGTGGCAGTCATGCACTTATATATTTGTAAATCCATATCTCTGTCATTTTTTATCCAGTCTCACTGAAATTTTTACATGTATGTATAGGGATCCAATAAGCTTTAAATAATTTTTATGGAATTGTTAATAACATTTTAAAACTGTGAGAGAATTTTGAATTTTTTAAGGTACACTTTTCAATTTTTTCTACGGTAAAGTAATCTAGACTATAAATATACAATTAACTGCAGTAACTATTTGGTAGATTATTTCTATTGTTTTCTGCAATATTTTTGATTTGAACATTTTTTACAGAAAAATTTTCCATATATTATCAACCATAAAACTGTCAACATCTAGATTAAATGTTTCCCATTTAAATATTGCTTCCACGTAAAAGAATAGGTGTGCCAAATTTCATCAAGATCCTTCCAGTAGTTTCTGATATATGTGTTCCTGGAAGAAGAAAACCTTAAGTTGCAGAAAAATCATTTTAAGGTTTGGATGTAATGTTTTAAAATTTTTAAAATCAAACCTTAGTTAAAACTGCCCATATCAATATTCCAGTTCTTCCTCATCATCCATTGCAGCTCTTTTAGCTCCTCTCCTCCTTTGCCTAGCAGTTTTATATATATATATATATATATATATATATATATATATATATATATATATAAAAAGAAAGATGATGAGACTTACCAAACAAAAGCGCTGGCAGGTCGATACACACACAAACAAACACAAACATACACACAAAATCTAGCTTTCGCAACCAACGGTTGCCTCGTCAGGAAAGAGGGAAGGAGAAGGAAAGACAAAAGGATATGGGTTTTAAGGGAGAGGGTAAGGAGTCATTCCAATCCCGGGAGCGGAAAGACTTACCTTAGGGGGAAAAAAGGACAGGTATACACTCGCACACACACACATATCCATCCATCCATACAAGACACAAGCAGACATTTGTAAAGGTGGATGGATATGTGTGTGTGCGCGAGTGTATACCCGTCCTTTTTTCCCCCTAAGGTAAGTCTTTCCACTCCCGGGACTGGAATGACTCCTTACCCTCTCCCTTAAAACCCACATCCTTTCGTCTTTCCCTCTCCTTCCCTCTTTCCTGATGAGGCAACAGTTTGTTGCGAAAGCTTGAATCTTGTGTGTATGTTTGTGTTCGTTTGTGTGTCTGTCGACCTGCCAGCACTTTCATTTGGTAAGTCACATCATCTTTGTTTTTAGGTATATTTTTCCTTCGTGGAATGTTTCCTTCTATTATAACTATATCATTAATTTGAACCCAACAATTACGTTTGTTATTGTCGCCTTTGCATTTCGAAATCTTTCCTGTCGTCTTATTTCTCTTTTTTCTCTTTATTTTCTCTTTCTGTTTTTACCAGTAGTTTCACTTTGTATTCACCTTCCCCTTTTACCGTAATCTACTATACAATTTTATCCCGCCTATATATGCTCAACAATACGTAACCCACTTCCCAACCATAACCAAAAAACTTTATTTTCCGCCTTCAACACTACCGCTGCTATAAAATCCACCGTTTCTAGTTCAATAACAGCTGCTTTCACGTATTTAACAACCATTTCGGCTAGTTCTAATAACTTTAATTTTATTTCCACTTCCGTTTTTCGCACTTCACTGATCATTTTAGCCGCTCCCCACAGGTTTTAATGTCATTATTTCTACAATTGTTAGCCCCATTTTCGTAATCTTTCACCACAACACCACTCCTTTAATACGTTTTTTCGAAATTTTCCCGAATTTCTCCGTCCTTTAACGTGATTTAGCGGCAACACAACCACCTAACCTTTTTGCACATCGCTGTCCACCAACCCAAGTTCACCACAGGATCAACTTAACCAACACTTTTTCGTCTTTTTTCATACCAGATCTCCAATTGCTTTCTAGTTCACCTTTATCTCTCCCCATATATTTCTATCTTTCTTTTTCATTTCAACCTCATGTTAAACTTTCCACCTTCTAATACCATGTCACCCTCACAACACCCCCACAATGACCCCATTAAGTTTTATTTACATTCCCTCCGCAAACATGCCTTCACCCTAGCCAGATTACGCTCACATATTTTATTTTCTCAGGCTTGTCTGAAATTTGGCATAACCCCCAAAGGCCTCACACTTAAAGTTCCCATCTCTGGCTGCAACCCTTCTTTCCATCAGTCCCTATACCAGTTCCAAACTGAACAATCCATTGCCCTCACCCACCTAATCCTTCACCTACACATCAACTCAGCCAATGAACACACCCGTCAACTCCTCTCCTTAATAAAAGTCCTCAATCTTTCCTCTCCCACATCCACACCGGCTATTCAGAGCATCCTCCTACAGGCCAACCGCCAATTAGCTTGGTGGATGGATATGTGTGTGTGCGCGAGTGTATACCCGTCCTTTTTTCCCCCTAAGGTAAGTCTTTCCGCTCCCGGGACTGGAATGACTCCTTACCCTCTCCCTTAAAACCCACATCCTTTCGTCTTTCCCTCTCCTTCCCTCTTTCCTGATGAGGCAACAGTTTGTTGCGAAAGCTTGAATCTTGTGTGTATGTTTGTGTTCGTTTGTGTGTCTGTCGACCTGCCAGCACTTTCATTTGGTAAGTCACATCATCTTTGTTTTTAGGTATATATATATATATATATATATATATATATATATATATATATATATATATATATATATTTTCTGTACTGAAGTCTCTGCCTTTGTGATTCATTGCCTATCGATGATCTGCTCAGTGAAGACTCCAGGTGTAAAGCCCACCTTGCTGAGGATGTGAAGTCTTGCCACATTCCCATCATTGAATACTGCTACAGCTTCCAAAGCAGAAATCTTCACTACCAAATTGGAAACAAACACAGTCTTTGGACATATCTTCCAAATAAGACATTGAAAATTTCTTTTAGCTTCTGCGTTTTGCCATCAGACAGCAGTTCTGGTGAATCCAGTGTATGAAAAGTTGGTTTAATGGCCATTGCAACCTCATAAGGAAGATTATTTTTATGGCTGTAACTTCCCCACTTTCCTTGCTTTTCATAAATTTGCACCATTCATTAGAATATAGGCCATGTTGAGGGTAGTGTCTGTCAGCAAGTAATGAAACCAAATGACCCATACTGCCTTCCTCATACTGTCCAAATCTGTGAGGTTATTTCTAATTGCAGCACTGTAATAGACTTGCAGGCTGTCAGTTCTTTTCTTTGGTAGTCTGCTTTTACCTCCCAGTTGCTTCCCATCCTCTAGTAGCTTGCCTTTATTCTCTGCAACAAGTCTTCTGAGTCATCCACCCATAACCTTCTGAACATGGTCTAAGCACTCTGGTTTTTCAGTAGTGCAGTCTTTTCCACAGGACTGACTTAACTAAGTTTCTTACCATTCTGTTTCTTTACCTACATCATTATATTTCTTGTGCAAGGCACTTGTGTTTACACTAATGACTGTTGAAACTCCATGCATTTTAGTATGCTCCCTTTTCATGCAGGACTGTCACAGGAAACTGCTATTTCTTTGATATTAACTGCCACACAATTTTCTTGAATTTCCCCCTGGACTGCCATTTTCATGCTCTCTTCACTTACTTCTGCAACTATGTTGAGGAGAATAGTGTTCATTGCTGTAAATTGTAGGGGAGGACCAGGAATGTTGATAATACCACATAACAGGTTTCCACCATCTCTTCCAATCCCTATACATCTTAGTCCATAAAAAAATCCCATATTGGCTTCATACATTCTATTACTGGCCTTTGATGTCTTGAATGGTGTGCCAGCATCACAGTTTTGACACAAAATGTGCAATTTGCAAACCAAACCCTCCCTCTTTCCATTGTCCACAAAATTCATATTTAATCCACAAAAAGAGCAGTTGCAGGCTTTTCTAAGTGCTTCTGCCACCAATTACAGACTACAATTTTGAAACCTGTATGTCTGCTATGATTTGTTTCTTCTGATACAATACCTTTTCTAAGTTTTAGTTTAGATGCACTTGGAGACAAGCTAATGTCTGTATCTGCAGGCCTTACCATAACCTTAATGTAAGTTTTTCGCTTCATATTGGAAATATGGAACTTACTATATTTTTGAATAATTTACCAGGCCTAGGCAGTGTAAAAAACGATCAATTTATTCAACCATGCCCAAAGAATAAGGCAATAAATCCATCTTCACTCAAATTCCACCACACAGCACAAAACTTGTTTACAATGCTCCACAGCCTTCTACACCACATTGCTTGTACCACAAAATGGCTCCACAGCACTCTGATGTTATATACAAAAAAAACCACAGCCTTCTAAAGCTATATTTTCCAGGTCCACTAGCAAAATTGAACAAGAAAATTTTTCCTCCACAGGGTACCTTGAAAAGTGGGCATTGCACATTACACTGCTTAGGATTTTAATTTTTTATACCATTTGTAGTTTGAATATCAAAGAAAATTTTGGGATAATAATCTATCCTGATTATATTTAGCTTCAAATAAGAAAATAAAAAGATCTGTGATTTTTTCATGATTTCTGTCACCATCTCCCCTTAAGGTCTCTAAATAAAATGTATTTTAAGCAGCTATGTTTATTAATCCATATTACATTTCATTTTGTGATACTTCTTGTTGCAAAATGTGGGTGCAGAGGACACAGTCTCCATGCAGTAAAGCAATTCCTGTAGTTCCTTGCCTCACTTCCCTCAAATTTCTTTTACTTGGACCAGAATATCAACATCAGGTACTTTCACATGGCAGTAGGGTCTTAGACAACACTAACCAGGGTACATTATCCTGCCAGAACCCTAAAAGTTGCTCAGACTCGTGAACAGTTTTAAATTTCGAAATATCTATGCTCTAAACAGCATCATCCCAGGCCTGAGTAAATCTTCTTATCAGAATGTGGAAGCAACATGACTAGTTTGCATGCTAATTACGAATAAGCAGAGCCCTCATGCCTCCAGTCAGTAGTTCTATTTAGCAATTATTTGCTGTCTGTGTGAATTTTAAAGTATTCCAAACAAGAAGGTTGCAGACATTGATTCACCACACTGTGTGGATTGGCGAGCAGCCAATCAACGTTTGTTCCATTCAGAGCGTTTGTGCTCATAACTTTGTGTCGTATATCAATGTATTTCATGAATGATTGTAGAGAAAGTTTTTGATGTATTGTGTTGTGTCTATAAAATTGAGAGATGCTTAATGTACTCACTAAGCGTAAAATTATTGCATACGTAGAAATTTAAAAATGGCATAATTATACTGAAGTTGATCATAGGACAGCTTCAAATCCAGTAACAAAATATGTTTCTACTAACCTTACTATATTAGTACAAAGAAAATTAATAATATTTGAGACCACATACTGGACTTTTCAGACATAAATGAATGTGAGAATCCTGGTGCTTGCAAAAGAAATCAGCGCTGTGTGAACGAGATGGGCTCCTATAGGTGTGTCAATCTTCTCCACTGTGCTGAAGGATATGAGCTTAATCCAGAGGGAACACAGTGTTTCGGTAAGATACATTACAAAATAAAATTTAAATGTGGAAGTCATCAGTTAACACTCTTTGTGTTTATTTAATAATAGTTTACATTTGTTTGACCAGGACTGCCAAAATGCCATTTTCTTTTAACATTAAAAAATTGTTCTTTTGTATCCAAAGCAAAATTTTTATGTCTTAATTACTACCTGCTTACTGCGTCCTATCCACTGGTGCATATACATTCTATGACAAAAAAATGACACATCACAAAGGAATTATCTGGATGGGATGGAAATCAGTGATGTGATGTACATTTACAGACAAACAAATGATTACAATTTCAGAAAAATAGATTTATTCAAGAGAAAAACTTCAAAAATTGAGCAAGTCGGTAACACATTGGTCCACTTCTGGCTCTTATGTAGGCAGCTGTTTGGCTTGGCATTGATTGGCAGAGTTGTTGCATATCCCCTTAGGGATATCATGCCAAATTCTGTCCAATTGGTGCATTATATTGTCAAATTCCCTACCCGGTTGGAGGTCCTTGCCTGTAATGCTCCAAACAGTGTCAATTGCAGAGAGATCTGATGACTTTGCTGCACAAGGTAGGGTTTGGCAAGCACAAAGACAAGCAGTAAAAACTCTCATTGTGTGTGGGTGGTCATTACCTTGCAGAAATGTAAGTCCAGAATAGCTTACCATGAAGGGCAATAAAATAGGGTGTACAGTGTTGCTGTGCTGTAAGGCTGCCATGGATGAAAACCAAATGAGTCCTGCTAAGAAAAGGAATGACTCCCCAGACCATCACTCATGGTTTTCAGACCATATGGGGAGCAACAGTCAGGTTGGTATCCTACCACTGTCTGGGGCATCTGCAGACACATCTTTGCTGGTCATTGGGGCTCAGTTTGAAGTGGAACTCATCAATGAAAACAATTTTAGTCCAGTCAGTGAGATACCAGGTCAAAGACATGTTTGGACAAGCCCCTGACAGCAGTGGGATGCCACCCTGACTGTTGCCCGCCATACAGCCTGGCAGCCAGGTGCGATGGTTTGTTGTGTCATTTCTTTTCACAGCTGGAGCCCTTTGTTTGTCATCTGAGCACCCTTACAACACAGTGGCAAGTTGGTGATATTCTGTGACCTGTTTTGTTGCCCTTTGTGGCAAGCCATCCTGGGCTTACAATTCAGTGAGACAATGCCCGCTCGCACACGGCGAGACTTTCAACTACTTTTCTTCATGTTTGCCAAATCCAACCTTGGCCTGGAAGGTCACCAGATCGCTCCCCAATTAAGAACATTTGTAGCATTATGGACAGAGTCTTTCAACCAGCTTGGGACTCTGATGATCTAATGCACCAGTTGGACAGAAATTGGAACACTACCCCTCAGGAGGACATCCACCAACATGATCAATCAATGCCAAGCTGAACAACTGCTTTCATAAAGGGCAGAGGTGGACCAACACATTATTGACTTGGTCAATTTGTTAAGCGCTTTCTCTTGAGTAAATCATCCCATTTTTCTGAAATTTTAATCATTTATTTGTCTGCATTCGTACATCACATCCATCTACTTCCATCAAATTCTAATAATTCCTTCATAGTGTGTCTTTTTTTGTCTTAGTGTGTGTTTTACAGTATTTCATTGTAAGTCAAAGTACTATGAAAGTTATAACATGGAAGACACATTTGATGTCACATGTTTGTTGATTAAGTTTGTTTTGTTCCTCTTTTTCACCAAAGGAATTCAGCTTAACATATGATTAAATGTTTGTACAGTAGCACTACTCAGGCTTGTCACTATGTAGAACCTACCAAAAGTTCTTCTGACAGATCAAGCTTATTTCATCGTGTAGATAAAGGAGTCATAATTCATTGTAATTCTTTTGATATAGTATAACCTCTCCACACATACAGCTAGGTTTATCAACACTGTCAAATGAGACCTAATTGTAAGATGTGAAGACCCATCACAGTTGACAAATTACATCCCAAGGTAGTTTTATAATTACTCAAGTGCCAAATTTCAACTCATTGTATTTTTATAAAACTTGACATTATCAAACATGTGGTGTATGTCATCTTAACTTTCAATATAAAATTTATTTGATCTGCAGATCTCAAGATCATTGACAGATCAGTAGAATCCATTCAGCTGTAATAAATTTCGGATCACTGTATTTTATTTGCTGAGAAGAATGCAGGTGTCATACTATCTAGGGCTCTGTCAGGCTGTCTAGGGCTTGCAGTCAGTTTCCAATCTAGCGATGATACACATTATGGGCAGGATATCAAGGTTTAATGTGACATCTGAAATTGTTAGGAAATGGCCTAGAACAAGACACGATATTCTCAGTGAGAGGACCATATATTTGTAAAAGGTCAGGTAAACAATTTTTTTTGGTATATTAGTTTACACAATTGTTTATACTTTATGACTAAGGTTAAATGTTCTGATGAACTTAACCACTGAATGAAAAATAATTTCTATTTTGTGCAAAATTACAAAAATTGATCAAGTAACAAAACAGTTGCTGGCAATTGGGAAAGAGCAAGGGTGCTGCTGACACACATCCTCTCACCCATCATCAAACAGCTTGCAGTCAGTGGTATAGGGAAAGACAAAGTTGAAAGGATTAATGGCACAATATTTTGTTTATATCACTGATGCCAAAAAAGCTCTGTCATTAAATTACTTCAGATGATGTTACATAATGATTAATGTGTGTGAGAAAAACAAAAATAATCATAGATATATGTCAACATAATAAAAATTACCAGAATGAGGTTTTCACTCTGCAGCGGAGTGTGTGCTGATATGAAACTTCCTGGCAGATTAAAACTGTGTGTCCGACCGAGACTCGAAAGGCAAAGGTCCCGAGTTCGAGTCTCGGTCGGGCACACAGTTTTAATCTGCCAGGAAGTTTCATAATAAAAATTACTATGTATCATGCACATCACCAGAATTGTGTAACATCTACTCCTATTTTTTTCTTTTACATGCCCTCTGTAGTATATTACAATGACAAAGATTAAATTTCCTTATAATTAGGCAGTACAGTATCTTACATAAAGAGAGATGCATGAACTGTACTGATGATAAGGTACAACATATTTTCACATAAACATTAGTGGAGTAGCAAAACAGACAAAGGGATGAGATTTGCTGCCAAGGCAGTATAGTATTTGAAATAAACATTGGCCAGTTACATCTTACTCTCCATCACTAATGTAAATCATGGCAATGAATTTCAGTGTACTTACCAGTTGGTTGTATGGGATCAGCAGAGGAATATGGCTCAAGGAGGAGAAGTGAGAAAATGAAAAATGGATGTATTGTGTTTGGATGTGTCCTTGAGAAAACGATTAATGAAATCAACTGATTTTGTGGTGTATGACCACTGACTGTCAAACATGTCCACAAATAATGGTGTACCATTTGCAACCATGTAACACTGTGTAAAAATAGTAATCATAAAAAGATCCTAACTGATAGGGACCAGGAACAAGTGTCATGCCTAGTCAGTGACAGTTGATTTCCAACTCAGTCACAATTTCTGGTACTGATGAACGCAGTTGATCTCAACCAGTTTCTGAGCAACCATTGTGAAGGGAACTGCATGCAATGGTCATTTTGAGTTGGACATCTTGCAAAAAATTGTAGCTCTCAGTGTCAAATAAAGTTACTCGTTTTCAATGGGCCAAACAACAAAGAAAATGGAAAGTAGCTAATTGGAAGTGTATAATGTGGCCCAACAAGTCATGATTTTTTTTCCTTGTTTTCAAATGATGGAAATCACTGAGACGGCACTGACAGCCCAATGAGGCATTTAATCTGCAGTGTGGAGAGTGTCATTCAGGCCAGAAGTAGCTATGTGATGTTTTGGTATTTATTGTGGCATGATGTGAGCATGCTGATTTAGGTCACTGTGATCATGAACCAGGATGTTTATTTCAACATTTTCAGTGGCCAAGTATTGCCATTTCATCTCCATCTTTATGGTGAATATCCTTTATTTCAGGATTACAACAGCCATGTTCATAGATCTGCACTTGAAATGTAGCAGTGAACATGGCTGCAATTTAATGACTCTACAGTATATAATCATCAGTTGGTTGCTTCAGCTGGATAAGGAAGAAATTGGTGGATTCTGTTTCTTGCTGAACTGGATTTTGTTCAAATGCGTGTGAATTCCTAAGGGACCAAACTGCTGAGGTCATCGGCCCTAGACTTACACACTACTTAAACTAACTTATACTAAGAAAACACACACACACACACACACACACACACACACACACACACACACACACACACCCGAGGGAGGACTCGAACCTCCAGCGGGAGGGGCCGCGCAGTCTGTGCAGGGCGCCTGTAACGCGGCCACTCTGCACGGCTTGCTGAATTGAGGTCATTATCAAGGCTAAAGGTGATGTTACCTGGTATTAGCATGATGTCTTCTGGGGTGACTAATTTTTGGTCTGGTGTGCATAGAAACTACTTTTTTATAGTAATTTACTAAATCTTCTATAATTATGAACATTACAAATTATCACATCGCTTTACAGACATTGATGAGTGTCTCCTCAACAAGCATGACTGTGGACCTACTCAAATATGTCAAAATACAGCTGGAGGATATGCATGCAAGTGCCCAAGTGGCTACACCATCTGGAGAAAGGAATGCCATGATATTGACGAGTGTAATCGCTATTCAGGACAGGTAAATTTTTTTTTTTTTTAATTCTTATATGTAATTTTCTCACTTAATTTGTTTTGTTTTATAAGTCACAAATATCATATTTCAGAATTATGTTAGTCATGTGAATTCAAAATGTTTTTAATTTTGATTGAATTTCCTGTGAGCAGGTATGTGCCAGAAATTCAGAATGTCGCAACACCCCAGGTTCTTATGATTGTATATGCAAGGAAGGATTTAGACAGGAACCAGGAGGAAGAACATGTTTAGGTAATTTTAACTGTTGTATAGTATGTGTCTTAGTACAAATTTTCTTTATGGCTTGTTAAATATCAGCATTTTATCAGTTGGTGTTGTTTACAAATGAAGTCGTGCAATTTTAGTGTGCAGAACTTAAGGGTGAAAGTAAACTTGCACATGATGTGTCACTTTGATAAGATGGCTTGATGAAACTTGGACCATATGTGGAAAGAACTTCTACAGTATAGTACAGAAGTTAGCTGAAATAAATATGCAACGAGACAAACAGAAATGACACTTTTACTCAAAGACAATAATTTCACTAAAATCACTGCAATTTATCATGGTCCCAAGGACATTACAGAAGATGGGACATACATTCTTCTTAATAGGGTGTTTGATCACCACAGATGGAAATGCATGCTTTGCAACATGCTCCCATGGTGGCCAAAGGTTTGGTAAGGAGTTCTTGTGGTAGGGCAGTCATTGCTCCACCAGTGTAGTTGACTCTGCTGGAAGGTCGTTGGTGCATGTGTCTTGCCAATGCATCCCACACATTATTTATGAGATGTAAATTAGGGGAACAGGCAGGCCAGGCTGTTCACCAAATATCCTCTCACTCCAAGAGCACCTCCACTTGTACAGTTCGATACAGTCATGCACTGTCATCCATAAAAATGAAGTTAAGGTCAAATGAACCTATGAAGAGATACACACGAAGAAGGAGTACAGTATGACAACAACGTTGTATGGTGAGTGTCACATGTTCAAAGATTTGTAGGTCAGTACGCCAATGCAGCATTATGCCTACCCACACCGTAAAACATGGCCACCAAAGTGATCATGTTGGACAGTGTTCCTGGGTGCATTACATACCTGCATATGGTAAGAGGTGGGAACAGGTAGTACACAGAGGAGTGTTATCACACATGATCATTTTGGTGGCCCAGGTGTTGTGGTGTGGGGAGACATAATGTTGCATGGGTGTACTGATATCTAAATCTCTGAGTATAATACAGTCACCAGTCTGTGTTATTGTAACACTGTACTCTTTCCCCCAAATGCATCTTTTCAGGGGTGCATTCAGCCCTCACTGCTTTTTATGGATGACAATGCAGGACCACATTGATCAGTGCAGGTGGAGAGCCTCTGGAACAAGAGGATATGCAGCAAATTTATAGGGCTGCCCATTCCCCTGACTTGAATCCAATAAAACGCACCTCGTTGTCAACGGGAAGTTAAACACTAATCTCCTCCACCATAAAACGCATGTGGGATGCATTTTGGAGACATATTGTAACAAGTCTCAAGCACCAATGACCACCCAGCAGTTGTCAGCTGCACTCATGGAGGAATGGAATGCCCAATGAGAATAACTCCTTGCCAACCTTGTGGCTAGCAAGGGAGCAGTTTGCAGAGCATGCATTGCTGTCCATGGTGGTCATTCACCTTATTAAAAACCATGTCCCATCTTTTTTAATGTCCATGGGACCATCATGCAGTGACTGCACTGCAGTTATTGACTTTGAGCAAATACAATTGTTGTTCATAGAAAAAGGGAACTCAAGAATAAAGAAAGAAACTTATGACATGAACATCTTATTGGCAACTTTTAAGCTGTTTGCGATGCTAACAGTAATTTCTTTAATGAAATGTTTGAGAATATTTTGATTCCAGGAGCAGTGAAGTGCTCTTGGAAAACCTTATCCAACAGTTACTGAATATGTAGGTCAATAGTGACATACTTAAAACTGATTTAAGTTTTATCACCTTGAGATTCCTTTCCTATCTTAGTTGAGTACTTGAATGACAGTAAGCATGGGATTCAGGTGAATCATACCAAAAGAGGGAAGGGCACTTCATTGTAGTTCAAGCAAAACTGCTTGAATACTGCTCAGCAGTGTGGGATCCGTACCAGATAGGGTTGATAGAAGAGATAGAGAAGATCCAACGGAGAGCAGCGCGCTTCGTTACAGGATCATTTAGTAATCGCGAAAGTGTTACGGAGATGATAGATAAACTCCAGTGGAAGACTCTGCAGGAGAGATGCTCAGTAGCTCGGTACGGGCTTTTGTTAAAGTTTCGAGAACATACCTTCACCGAAGAGTCAAGCAGTATATTGCTCCCTCCTATGTATATCTTGCGACGAGACCATGAGGATAAGATCAGAGAGATTAGAGCCCACACAGGGGCATACCGACAATCCTTCTTTCCACGAACAATACGAGACTGGAATAGAAGGGAGAACCGATAGAGGTACTCAGGGTACTCTCCGCCACACACCGTCAGGTGGCTTGCGGAGTATGGATGTAGATGTAGATGTAGATGTACAAGACACACAAAGAGAAATTGGAAGCTTGACGCTCAGGTAGTGGTCATGATATTTGGTTGTAGTAATGTCTCACTGTTTGCTGTGTTTGGTGACTGCCAACACACTTTGTATAATGCACAGAACTAAATGCCAATTATAGAAAAAGTATTCGTGTAAAACATCTACTAGAAGAGTCATTTGTATAATGAAGAAACGTATGAGAAACTGTAATTCATTTTTTTCTTTTATGTGGCAACTTTACTCTTTCATAAATGACAACTAAAAACTAAGGATGAATGACTGTATAAACTCTGTTGCATTTATGTAGTTATTACTCGTGGTGATACAAATAGTAGTTTTCAAAGACTATGGGCGAAGACATGCAAATGTTTATTACAATCAAATTACCATAACAAATTATATTTTCATGACCCTGAATGTGATAATTTAATGCCAGTACCTGTGTTAAATGTTGCCATTGTATAGTGTAATTATTGTATTCTTTTGAATGAAAGAGAGTAAATGTTTATCAAAAACTATCAAGGGAATTCTTGGACTTAAAACCCTCTTGCCCCAATTTTTTCTATCTTATATTTGAGCAACTATTACAGTGCCATGAATTTGGTGAGACTGCAGAGGGAAAGTGATGTAGGAGCAATGTTAGTACTTCCCTTGAGTACAGTTTATAACTAAATCAGGATAGGCAGATTATGCCATGACTGAAATATCACCTTTTTGCAAAGCAAGATCATTAACAGGTGCTAGTGTGATGATACATGTCACAGGGCAACTGGTACGAATCCTAGCAATGTGAGTTATGTGCAGCTAAAGACTCTTTTTATGAAAAGCTTGAAGACACATATAGCTGAAAATAATGTGTCAGTGATTCTAGGAGATATGAATGCCAAGGTGGGAAACCCTGTTGAGACCAAATATGTGACAATCTACATGAAGAGTGTGAGGACAATGGATTGAGTTGGTTTATTTCACTATAAGCAAAAACATTGCCATAAACAACACCATATTCCCATGAAAGAACATCCATAAAGGGACATGGAAATCTTTGGATGGGGACACAGTTAAGCAAATAGATCATGAACTTGTCCGAATAAGCCACAGCTCAGACATTAAGAATGTTAAAGTGAGAAGGAAGGCAGATATTGATTCAGACCAAGGTGGTGGCAAGGTGTAAGCAGAGATACTGACAACAACTTATAACCGTGTAGAGAGGGAAAGGAATTCTAATGTGGAACCAGTCATTACCAATGAGAGGGGAAGAACAGAATTCCAAAGAGAAATGGATGAAGGGAGGAGAATGATTGTCATTGAGGAGGAAGCTAGCTCTGAAGTGCAGTGGCAACTAATGGAAAGAACAATATCACGGACAATGGAATCCAAGCTAGAACTGGAAAACAAAGGTAGAAGAAGTGAGTGGTCTGATGATGACTGTGAGAAGGTGATTGACAGATGGAACAGTGCAGGGAATAAGATGATCTAGGGAGAAACTCTGGCTGCCAGACAAATGTATAAAGAGAAAAGATTTAAAGCAAAACTATTTGCTGAAGGAAAAAGAGAGAATTTGGAAAAAAATAGATTCAAAGACACTGAGAAACATAGAAATGAAAAGGATATTAGAAGATTATTTAAGGGAATAAAAGAGATAAAATAAGGATGGCATTCTTGCACAGTGATATGTAGGGATAAATAAGGAAAGCAGATCAGAGGAAGAACCAGAATTATAGAAAGCTGGGAAGAATATTTTAAAGAACTATTGAAATCTGTGGAAATCTAGGAATATGCAGAAGAACAGGTGGAACAAGTTGATAGCAATAATTATGGAGAGGAACCAACATTGGAAGAAGTGACTCTAGCTGGAGATGAGGAACTGTAGATCTGTGGGGGAGATAAGATCCCAACTGGGACTTGCTTCCAGGATCTCCTGCTTACATTGCAGAAGCTCTATCCATCTGAGCCACTGAGGACACAGAGGATAGTGCGACTGCAGGGACTTAGCTCTGGCACGCCTCCCGTGAGACCCACATTCTCAACTTATTGTCTAACCATGATTACTGGGAAACTATTTAGTTTTGGAATGTGAAACAGGTGCACCTGTCTTGGTCATAAGTAAGGGAAAAACAAAGTATATGATCAACTCCAGAAATAAAACAAGGTGAAGAAATGTTGAGCAGTTTGAAGGGTTTGAAAGAGTACATTATTTTATGTATTTGGGAGGAATTGTTATGGAAGATAATATTTTACCAACAAAGATAAAGGCAAGAATAGCTGCAGGCAACAGTTGATATTACAGTGTCCTTAACCTGCTACAATCCTGCAACATCTTAATACAGTTGAAGATGGCAGTTTACAAAATGATTATACAACCTGTTATTACATATGGATCTGAAACATGGATAATAACACAAGCCAGAAATACCGTGGATGCATGGAACACAAAGTACTGAAGAAGATATATGGAGCAGTCTGTGATAACAGTGCTTGGGAAATTAGGACCAATCCAGAACTTCATGAACTAGGGATGAATGTTAAAGTGTTTGGGACATATGCAGAGAATGGAAGAACAGTGAATAACAAAGAAGGTGCTATTTGCAAAGCCAGAGTGTAACCGCTCAAGTCCAAGGTTGTGATTGCTGTATAATGTGGAAATGGATCTGAAAAGATTAGGAGTGCAGAACAGAAGAAGGCTGGTGAAGTCAAGAGATGAATGGAGGAGACAGGTGTTTGATGAGGCCCTTGTGCTTCACAGGTGGCACTGGGAAAAAAGAAGAAGAACAAGAACAAGAAAAAGAAGTTATTTTCAACCTTGAGATTTGAATTGAAGAGAATTGGGCTCTATGCCAGCACTGAATTTCACCTCCTCACACTCTGATTTATCATCCTCATCATAATTATCATCAACCAACAACAACAGAGTCCTATGCTCTACAGGCAATATTCACAGCAACCTTCACTAAGCAGTTACATATATGACACAATACTCACACTCCATGAAAGAATCCTGCCATCACATGTGAATTAATATAAAATTTTCAGTTAGGTTGCCAAACATACTCTTCAGGCTTCCTAAGTGGCAATAATCCACAACTGCAATTTACTACCACAACTTTCTCACGTCTCTATTGAAGATTGTGTAATTACAGTTTCCCAGCCTGTTAACAGATGAAAAAGCCTGGAAATTCAGTTAATTCCATATTGTGTGATAGTAATTATAAATATAAATCATCTTGTACTCTGTCTCTCAATAACTAGCAAATGCTCACTCTTTGTAAGTACTTGTATCAGTCTTTATTCTTTACAGATATTGATGAATGTTCAGAGACAGCAGGAATTTGTCAGCAAAATTGTATAAACTTATGGGGATCATATCGATGTACATGTGACGCTGGATATGTGCGTAATATTGATAATCGGTAAGCATGATGCATACCTAAATCTGCCTGCAGAAGAGATTGTTTCATATTCAAAATTTGTATTTTGGAATTAAAGTCTGTTTAATTTTCCACAGATCATGTGATGATATAGATGAATGTGAAAAATTCAAAGACCGTAAGCTGTGTGTTGGTTTCTGTACAAATGAACCAGGAAGTTACCGATGCAGCTGTCCAAGTGGTTATCGTCTTGGTGCTGATGGCAGAACATGCCATGGTATGTGTTCTTGAGATTCAGCTACATCTTAAAGAAATAATGTCTGCCTTTGTGTGTGTGTGTGTGTGTGTGTGTGTGTGTGTGTGTGTGTGTGTGTGTGTCCTATCACATTTTTTCGTGTGTCTTTTTCCAATGAAAATCCATCAGAATGAATCTCTTTTGTATTTTACAGTCTTTAGAGTTTTAATTCACAGAATACATACAAAGTAATTAAGTTTAAGTCCTATGCAGTTTTATAATTAGTGTTCAACTTGTAAAATGTTTTAGTATTTTATGGTTACTGATTTTCTTCTGTGTATCTTTTCTATCTTCCTAAGAATTTTCTTGATTTTATAATTTATTAGGAAGCCTATAAAAATAGAATAAATTAGGTTATTAGTAAACAAAATTATATGGAAAGGGGCAGACGTGAGAAATCAATAGCTTGAAAGGGAAAAAGAAGACTTAACTTCTTGAGTGGATCCTAAGATAGTGCAATGCAGCAATAAAGAATACTGCATATAGTATACTTGTGTGGTGTATCCTAGAGTGTTTCAGTGGACGCACCTGCAACCAAGTCGACATTACAAAAGAAATTGAATGAATTCAAAAATGTGCTACTAGGTGTTGGTACACACCTTAAAAATATAATAGAGCTATTCAGGCAAGCTAAATGTGAACTTTTGGAAGAAAAATAACACTGCTTTTGTAAAAACCTGGTGTGTGAATTTAAAGAAGAGCTATTCACGAGTTACTATACAACAGTTCTATTTCATGTAGACACTATGAGAATAAGTTAAGAAAAATCAGGATATGTATTGAGTCACAGTCATTTTTTTCCGTGATCTATATGCAAATGTTGGAACACGTGAGGCAATACTTACCTTACGACTTATCTTAGAAGAAAGATTAAGAAAAGGCAAACCAACGTTTCTAGCATTTGTAGACTTAGAGAAAGCTTTTGACAATATTAACTGGAATACCCTCTTTCAAATTCTGAAGGTGGCAGGGGTAAAATACAGGGAGCGAAAGGCTATCTACAGTTTGTACAGAAACCAGATGGCAGTTATAAGAGTCGAGGGGCATGAAAGGGAAGCAGTGGTTGGGAAAGGAGTAAGACAGGGTTGTAGCCTCTCCCCGATGTTATTCAATCTGTATATTGAGCAAGCAGTAAAGGAAACAAAAGAAAAATTCGGAGTAGGTATTAAAATTCATGGAGAAGAAGTAAAAACTTTGAGGTTCGCCGATGACATTGTAATTCTGTCAGAGACAGCAAAGGACTTGGAAGAGCAGTTGAACGGAATGGACAGTGTCTTGAAAGGAGGATATAAGATGAACATCAACAAAAGCAAAACAAGGATAATGGAATGTAGTCAAATTAAGTCGGGTGATGCTGAGGGAATTAGATTAGGAAATGAGACACTTAAAGTAGTAAAGGAGTTTTGCTATTTAGGGAGTAAAATAACCGATGATGGTCGAAGTAGAGAGGATATAAAATGTACACTGGCAATGGCAAGGAAAGCGTTTCTCAAGAAGAGGAATTTGTTAACATCGAGCATAGATTTAGGTGTCAGGAAGTCATTTCTGAAAGTATTTGTATGGAGTGTAGCCATGTATGGAAGTGAAACATGGACGATAACTAGTTTGGACAAGAAGAGAATAGAAGCTTTCGAAATGTGGTGCTACAGAAGAATGCTGAAGATAAGGTGGGTAGATCACGTAACTAATGAGGAGGTATTGAATAGGATTGGGGAGAAGAGAAGTTTGTGGCACAACTTGACTAGAAGAAGGGATCGGTTGGTAGGACATGTTTTGAGGCATCAAGGGATCACAAATTTAGCATTGGAGGGCAGTGTGGAGGGTAAAAATCGTAGAGGGAGACCAAGAGATGAATACACTAAGCAGATTCAGAAGGATGTAGGTTCCAGTAGATACTGGGAGATGAAGAAGCTTGCACAGGATAGAGTAGCATGGAGAGCTGCATCAAACCAGTCTCAGGACTGAAGACCACAACAACAACAACAACATATGCAAATGGAATAGGAAAGGAAATGGATAATATTGGTAGAAACTATCTCTGCCATGCATTATACAGTGTTGATTCGATGCATTTTCTTTGCACTGGAATATTCGTATATTAAGAAAGAACTTAAATCTCAAGCATGTTATTGATCCATAACATGTCCCAAATTTGAAGTTGCAGACATTTTAAATGATAAATAGGGATTATAAATAAGTGCCAAGGATCTTGGAAAGATGGAAAACTTCAACAGCTGATTAAACATTTACTTCTAGTTACTATCTCTCAAAAACATATATAACCCATGGTACCGATACAAAAATGTTCAGTATATTTCATTTTATTAGCTGCCAAGCTGACCATATAGTTGTCTCAGAAATGGCATAAAACTACACAACAAGACTCTTAGTTAGTGTGTTATATCATAGAACATACACTGCAATATCTCAGTGTAATACATACAATGCAATATCTCAGTGCTATCTCACTTATATTTTACCTATTTATTTATTGACACTTCGGTCAGTTTGTACAGTGATATTGAACACATCAAGTCATCATGTATATTATATGCTGTCTGTACAAATGTGTCTAGTAAAGTCAAACTAAACCTAGAAACATTTTTGTGTAAAAACACCAATTTAGTTTAAACAGTACCCCCACTTCTTGTGTATGATGAGCTCTGGAAGATTCTGCAAGGCAACTATAAATGTCTTTATTTTAGCTGTGAATTTATTTTTCTCATTCACCTAACTAATTGATGTAAGCTGACAACATACTATTCCATATGGTTTCTCTCACGTCTTTGAGTGTAAGGCCCCTTTACGCATTCTACATAGAGGTCCCTACAGTCCTGTGTATTGTAGCTATTACTGCAGATATAATAGTCTGAGTTAGATGTGTTACCTTTCCTTGTCTTCCTTCCTTAATTTTGTAGCAAAATCATTTTTGTCATAACTCTCTTTGTTCTTTTTCCCTTCATTATTTGAACAGAAAAGGTTATTATTTATGTTTATATGTAATTTTTCATGTTATTTATCTTGTCCTAATTTCATTTTTATTAATTTGAATTCCTCACTGTAATTATGACAAATAACTCTTCATCTTCTATTTGATATTTTATTCATTTCTGTACTATCAGTAAAGACAGTATCACTTGTATGCAGTAACTGCTTTGGGTTGCAAAGCTGCAAAAGTCATTCTCTATCAGATGAGAAGAGTGCTGCATGGAGTTGTGAGTTAACAAACCAACTGATATCCAGTAACCAGTCAAAGTAATAACAAGCCAAATTTCATAGTACCAGAGCAGAAATCCACAAGTGTAAATGAAATAACATACCCAAGTCAAATAATAGGTACTAACATTTCCTTTACTAAGAGCTTCATTCAATGCACTGCATTGTCAGAGGGTGGGCTGCGACATCTGTTTAATGCACCTCCACAGAGATAGTTACCCTCCAGTGCTGGCTCACAAGAGGCCACACCCACCACACTCTCCAATGATGCACTGCGCATACAGGATCAGAAGACGACGCTGTTTTGGACATAGCTAATGTCACTGCTTTCACGTCTGAGTCATTATTGGCTTCGTAGGATACTACATCCTTTCCCCTTTAATAGGCATGTAGGCCTGAAAATGGCAGGGGCAGTGCTGGGAACAATGTTTGGGGGGGAGGGGGGCGAGTGGCAGGGCTGGTGTACAGGTTGTGAAGTTATGGACTTGCATCTGACAAAATGAGTGCCAGGAGAGAGAGAGAAAGGAAGCCAGAGCTCTGTCTCTGTGTGCATCAACTGTTACTCTGTAATAGTTTTCTAAGGCTGTGCAGCTCACAGCAGGTGTACAGGTCATAATGCTGCTCGGAGAACAGTATTTGTGTGGGCAGTGGTGAGGGTGATGTTGGCTTATGTCTACCAGTGGAACTATGTGTCCTTCAGATGTCCTGCATGTCTCTGTGCTTGATCATCTAGAATGGGGCACAGTCTGTGACAAATAATGTGGCTGAAGCTGATCCCTGTGGTATATCGGCAACAACTTCAAACCGACATCATCCTGTGGCATCACAATGCCTTGAATCCACCAAGTTTGGAAGCCCACAGAAGTATCAGGTATGTGTGAGGCTCAGAATGTCAAATAATATCTTGAGTTTGTTACGAAGCAAAATTTGTATCAGGTTATGTCTATTGATAAGAGTGAATTGATATGTAGCAAGGGAGCTAGTGAGGGTTTCCTTGGATGATGTTAGTACTGTGACCTTTCACACTTGTATTTTTAAGTTTATGACTATCCTCTACACTTCCGATTTGGATGTTGAATGAAAGGGAACAGTGGTCACGTATTAGTTTTTGATGCAAGAATGGTAGTTGCAGTCCGTATTTTCTACTGCAGAATTGATTCTGGGTCACTAAACATAGTGATATACAAGCAACTTCATGCTGGATATCCTCAAGCAAGATGTGTGGAACAACTGAAGGGTACATGTTTAGAAGAATGATGGGTTAATAACTCTACATTCTTCTTCTGTATCTAAAAATATGATACTGTCAATAGTGCTGAGATGTCGTGCAAAGAAAAGAGTGTCCTGTATGATGGACTGACACTTTTTTGCAGATATTCTGGCCACTCCTAATTTACTGACAAGAGTACCCTATGGAGTAGCAGGTCCTGTCACTGACATGACTTAGAAGTAGATAAAAATATTTCATTCAATTTAAAGAAAGTCAGTTTTGTGTGCTTACAAGTTATTGTAGCAGAAGCAGGAGCTCACAAAAGCTAAAAAAATTACAACAATTAGTTTAGCTAGCAAAATAAAAATAGTCACCAATCCTTGACTCCCTACTTTTTCAACTAAAATGTAAGAAGTTGATGTGAAGAGAGAGACTGAATAGCAATAACTGATACCTTCGTCTACATACATACTCTGCAAACACTGTGAAATATGTTGCAGATGGCACTTCCCATTGTACCAGTTATTAGGTCTTATTCCTGTTCCATTCACATGTGGAGTGCAGGGAGGGTGATTGTTTAAATTCCCATGTCTGTTCTGTAATTAATCTAATCTTATCTTCATAATCCCTATGGGAGCAATATACAGGGGGCTATAGTATATTCCAAGAGTCATCCAAATAAATCACTGTACAAGAAACCTTCAATATAATAACCAAAAAAGTAATGCAAAAGGTTTTTAAAATGTGAAACAGACAAAAAGAACAAAAACACGATCAAAAAATATAGTCAGAATGTATGTTTTGATGAGCACTATTATCATGCTTTTCACTTGGCCACCATCTTGTGAAAGGTACCAAACAGATATAGATATGGATGTAGAATAACTTGTTGTTGTTGTTGATGATGATGATGATGACTGTTGCATGTTATGCAGGACTGTATTTACGATCCATGGACACTCTAGGCTCAACCTGTGTTGTGAGCCCTACCAAACAAAATTTTGTGATAACTGCTGCATCCTGCTACTAGTGCGTGTGAGTGTGGCGAGTGTGATGTCGCCACACATGTGTGCATGAATCAGATGCCAACTATAACAGCCTGGGCTGGCCTATAAAGGGCACTTGTGGTGGGAGACATGCGCACAGTGTGGTCTCCACCCACTGTCTGCCAGCGACTGGCGACTATATATGTGCGGGCAGTGCTGACTGATGCTCTCTGTTTTCTTTGAGTTTCCCACTCGCATCAGTTGTTCTGTGTCTTGTTACATGTGGATTCAGAAGAGGTTTATTTCCATTATTGTTCAGAGGTTTATGAATAAAGCCATATTTGTGTTATTTGGAACATTTTTGTGTATTACTTGGTTATTACACGATTGAGGATGAAGATGGAATGGTTTCTGTATGTGCAGTCTTTAAGAGCAGTTTCATCAAGTTAGTCATTGTGAATACCAAGGTACCAGCCCTGACTGAACATGATTGAACAGTTTACTTCAGCTGTCACCACTTAGTTTCCATTAACAGACAGGGTACCGTTCCACTGGTCCATCCATCCACTTTTCCTCTGTATGCCCTGCAGTTCTTACTTTTGATCACATGTGTAGTTTATTGTCCAACTACTATCACAAATGAATGTATGTCATAGCAGCATGAGTTGAATTCTACTAATGTCACAAAAAATCAAACCAGTCACACAGGGACTGGGCATCTGAACTTCAAGGCCTTAGCCATAAGTGTTGATTTGTTATTGATGCCCATAACGACTCTTAATGCGGACTCTGTGATGCACAATGCAATTATCTGTTTAGCTCTGGACAAGGAAATGCACCAGAAGGCTTTAGTTTGTGAAAAAACCCCGTTGGTAGAAGTTTTGCAAATAGCACAATCTTCTGAAGTTTCTCAGGCAGCAGGTGAGCAAACTGAAATGTGGGGCATGTGGCAGTAGGGTCACATGATGTTCCCACTAAGACGGCAGATATCTTGCACAAGGAACTGGCATTGCTGGCAGGAAACATGCAGACCCAGTGCTGAACAGTCCTAGGCCAATCCCAGCAACCACGACCGCCACAGTGCTAGCATCAGCATTCCCTGTTTCTATCTTCTTCTTTCTGTTTTGTCCAGCATGAACATTTGGCATGCCCTAAGCACTGGGCTCATTGTAATGCTTTTTAGAAGAAAGGCCACATCGCCTCCTTGTGTCGTTCACCAAAGGCTGCTCAGGATACATACATGGGCATAAACTGTGTGACTCCAATGCTTGTGACCTCTTCCAAGTTGTTTATTGAGTTAAGCATTTTTTGCCAAGTGCACCAGCTATAGATTGACATAGGTGCTGCAGTGACATTGTTGAATTCTCAAACCTATGTGAGTTTGGGATCACTGCTGTTGAGACAGGTCATGTGGGAGATGGTCACTTATAACAAACAGAACATTGTGCTGTTGGGACAACTTATGGTATCTGCCTCTTACAAGTCAATGGTTCGTTCCATTACAGTTTTGGTTGTTGCTGCTACCAGTGTTGAAAACTTGTTTGGGATGGACGCATTTCAGGCATTTGGATTTTGTATCACCAACGCAGTTCACCTTGTGTCCAATCAGGTACCATATTCTCAGTTGGAAACTGTGTGAGGAATTTTTGGACTTGTTTTCAGAAGGTATAGAGTTTGTTACAAATTTTTCTGCTTTTATATTCTTTTGAAATCCCCAGCTCGACTTTGTTTTTGTCATGCACAAATATTGCTGCTCCCCTGAAAGATCAAGTAAAAGCAGTACTGGAAAGACTTCAATCTCTAGGGGGTGCAATCTGTTATGGCTAGTGAATGTTCATCTCTGCTGGTTGTAATTCAGAAGCTGTTCGACTCTGTGGTGAATTCAGTACTAATGTCAACATGCAGTTGATCATGGACATGTATTCTCTCCCATGTCAGAAGGAACTGTTGGCAAAAGTATCAGGTGGCCAGCACCTGTCTAAAATTGATTTGTCTGAAGCATATCTGCAGGTTCCTGTGGACTAAGAGTCTTGGCAAGTTCTGGTTTTGAATATTCTTTTTTTTTTTTCTCTCTATTATTATTTGCACCTTCCTTTTGGTGTGGCTAGTGCCCTTGCTATTTTCCAATGATTTTTAGAGCAGTTGACAGTGCCTATCCTGGGTTTGCATTAATTATCTGGATGATATTGTTGATCACTTGAAAAATTTGCACACTTTGTTTTCTGTCTTTCAGTCTGCATGCTGATGGAGTGACCTCACAAAATCTCAGTTTTTCAACCTTCTATTGTTTATTTTGGGTTTGAGGTCTCATGGGATGGGGTTTGCCCTCTGCCAGACCACATCTATGACTCACCCCTCGTCTACAAAGGAGCTTCAGGCCTTCCTAGGGAAGATAGCTTACTACCGTAAATTCCTGCTAGGAGCAGCCAAATTGGATAACCTGTTGCATGCCTAGATACACAAGATTGTACCTTTTTGCTGGAGACCAGATTGCAAACATGATTTTCAAATGTTGAAATCCAAACTACTCTCGGCCCCTAGTTTAACTACATTCTCTCCAGATAATAGTTTTGATGACTGACACCTGACAGTACAGCTTCAGTGTGGTTCTTGGGCACCAATATGCTGACAGCTCTGAACAACCTGTTGCTTTCACCACAAAATCTCTCACTCCAACACAGCAACATTACCCTCAGGTGGAAAGAAAAGGCTCTTGTCTTAGTATATGCTCTCCAGAAATTTCATGTTCTTTGTGTGGCTCCAAGTTTCACCTTATTACTGACCATAAGCTGTTTGTTTCCTTGTATGAACCTCACACTTCCTTGCTTGACAAGGCAGCACACCACGTACAATGCTGGGTGCTGTTCTTGTCTCACTAAAATTACAAAATCCATTTTCCACCTACGTCTAAACACGCCAATGCGGACGCCTTGTCCCACGTTCTTGTGAGTCTTGCTCCTGACTTTGATCATGAAGAATTGATTTGCTTCCATCTTGATACTGAAATGCAGGCTGTAGTCAAAGGTTTCCCAATTATGAGGTCGCGCAAAGCAGCTGCCGTTGCTGTCGACCCAGTTCTCCACTAGGTCATTTGGTTTTTTCAACAGGGCTGACCAGATAAATTGCCAGGTCAGGCTTCAGACCCCCTGCGGAACTTTTTTCATTATGGTATCACCTCTCAGTTTTTGAAGGTGATTTGCTACTGTCCATGAAAGGTGCCTCTCCCAGAGCAGTCATTCCTGCCAAGTTACAGTGTGAGGTTCTATGCCTTCTCCACCAGGGCCATTGCAGAGTTTTGTGCACTAAATTGTTAGCTAGGAGACATGATTTTAACCAGGGAATGATGGCAAAATTGTCCGTTTTGTCACGGCTTGTGAACAGTGTGCCCAACAACAGGCAACTCCCTGGCAATCCCTGTCCACTAACCCCCTCCCCACCAAGCATGGGAATGTGATTCATGTAGATTTTGCAGGTCCCTTCTTGAATTCCTATTGGCTCTTGGTTATGGATGCATTTTTCCTATTTCCTTACATTCTCCTATGTGTGTCAATGTCAGCTGAGATCACCATTCACATGCTTTCAAAGGTTTTCTCTATTGAGGGGTTGCCTTGTACCTTAGTTTCCAATAATGGGTCCCAGTTCATTTCTCACACCTTTCAATTGTTTTGTTCCCATCACAGCATTTGTCATGTTATGTCTCTGCCATTTCACCTTCGATCAAATGGCAAGTCAGAATGACAAGTACATACGTTCAAGTCCAAAATGAAAAAGTTTGTTGTGGATTCTTCTCTGGACACTGCCGTTCTGTTTTCTGAGCACCTATTGCTTCACGCCTGTGGGAGAATGGAGCCTGGCTGAGTTGCCTCACAGCCAGCAGCTATGCATGCTCGTCCACATTCTGTGGCCTCTGCCACACCTGCCGTGCTCGGAGTCATCTGGCTGCTTCACACTGGGATCACTGGTGTGGGTGCAACAGTTTGGTCACCAGCCCAAATGGATACCGACCACTGTTGTCCGCCACCAGAGATGCTGTCTTTGTGACATCTGTATGGCTGATGAGCTGGTGGCATGCCACTCTGCTCAGTTGTGCCCCCACTCACCAGCAGAAGCTATGGGTTCATGTGTGCAGCCTCCATCACCGCAGCTCACTTCACCATAATCTGCCTCGAGCCCGTCATCACCTGCTTTCGAGGTTCCAGCTTCTCAACACAGGGTGCCAGTCCATCTCTATCATTGGGTCCATTACCACAGCCTGCTGTTCCAGTCAGTCATGGCAGAGACTGCACTGCACACATGCTTCCCACAGGTGGCCTCCAGCAGCCAGCCCGCAGTTGCCGGCTGATTCAAGCAGACATGTGTTGCGACGCCACACTCAATGCACTCATATTCACACACACTAATAGAAGGATACATTCCACTTCTGCATCATGTGAAGTGGGTGCCCAGGCAATGGAGGGGATGCTGGCAACCCGATGAGAGACACACACATTGGACCCAGAGTGGCAGCCGCTGGTGCTGACAGGGGACAGGACAATGTGCCAGGTGGGCACCAGAGCATAGGTGTTCGGAATGCATGAGGATTCTGGCATGCCCGAGGGTGGTGGACTTGTGCAGCATCCAACAGCAGCACCAGAGATGAGGATGCCATTACCATTTCTGCCCTGTCGTCAGCAAGCAGATTCCAGTGCAGAGCAGAAAGGGCTGGACCCACCAGTGACAATGCCTGAGACAGTGCTGGAAAGAGTGCCAATATAGAGTATCTGCTGATGACTTGCGCCTACATATGTGCAGAGCAGTGTTAACTGACAGTCTCTATGCTCTTCCAGTTGCCCCACTCACATAATTCGTTCTGTGTCTTGTTACGCGTGGGATCACAAGAGGCTTATTTCTGTTATTCTTCAGAGGTTTGTGAATAAAGCCATATTTGTGTTATTTGGATCAGTTTCGTGTATTACTTGGTTACTAACATAGCTATCCCATAAAAATATCATTTTAGAACAACTTTTGAATCAAAAGCCTGCAACACAGCAATTAAGGTTTATTTTAAATCCTGCATAAAATTTTACTACACATTTTATGAGTTAAAGTACTGATGAGATATAAAAAAAGAAATTAATTGAAGTAATTGCTGTGAATAATTTCAAAAAGAGAGAGAGAGAGAGAGAGAGCAAAATTTTGAAATTCATGTTCATCTTGAAGCAAACATGTTTCTTAGGCAAAAGCAAGATAATGACCAAGCAGATTTTACTTACATTTAAATCGAATGGAATATCTTCCCAAACAATCAACCTTAAAATAGACCTTTGAAATAATAAATGTAAATGTCATGTGACCAGGGCCTCCCGCCAGGTAGACCATTCACCAGGTGCAAGTCTTTCGATTTGACGCCTCTTCGGCGACTTGTGCATCGATGGCAATGAAATGATGATGATTAGGACAACACAACACCCAGTCGCTGAGAGGAGAAAATCTCTGACCCAGTTGGGAATTGAACAAGGGCCCTTAGGATTGACATTCTGTCATGCTGACCACTCAGCTTTGAAATAATGTATTTTGCTCGTTCACTTTCAACTAATGAGGCTACTTGTAATATCTTCATAAATTAGTTGTCTTAAAATATCACCTTCAATACCGAGTGAAGCCAAAATTTCCCACTTTACCATAGTATCACATCATGAGTCTGTATGCTATCTGGCAGATGCTATAGAGTTAAAAGTATGTAAGCTGCCCAAATAAAATTATCTTAGAAATGGTTTTCTCCAACTTTAAGAGCTGAACCCACATCTGGAGGCAGGAATTAAAATAATTTTGGGTCTTGGTTTTGATGTTATGAGGTACAAAGGCTTTTTGCAAGAACAAACTCACTTCAAACTGCCATAATTTCATTAACCATTCATTTACAAGTCTTCAAAATTTTTCCAGTTTCAGTGCCACATATTGGACTGGGCACCACTGGGCATTTGATGCTAGGGAGAAGGGAGTCTTCTTTCATATCAGATGTCCACTGAAAACTTCAGCTTAAGAGCCCATACAAAATAGTATTGTCTATGTCTTTTATAATTATAAGGGGACCTGTATCATAGTATTCAAAGACTCTTATTTTAACTTTTTGTGTTGCATTTCCCTAGGCTGCAGCCATAGATTGTCTAGCATGTAAATGCAGCCATGGTGTCGCCAGTTGACTGCCAACATTGGCTACTGGATACTCTACAATCATAAATATTCCACCCAATGGTTTTCTGAGTGGAAGCAGCTACTTCAAACACTGTTGTAGGACTCATCAAGCAGTGACTGTGAAAAGACTATTTCCTTTTTGTTTTGACATGTTTCTATGGTGCTAACATGACAATGACTTCATGAATTAGTGATGAAATGTAAGGTACATCACATGATGCACCTCAGATATTACACTGGTGGGATAAGCCCTACCTTTCCATGTCACATGCCAAATGAGATTGATCTGGCTGTTTTGCACAGTGATTAAATTTAAGTTTTTCAGCTATAATGTGTGTTTTGTGACTGTTGTGTTTCATCAGTGAACCACAGACAAAACAGAATTTTGGACCACTATGATCATCCAGTGGCTGCAACTTTTATGCCACTTCATGTAAGTGACTATTAGAAGATAACAGTGTGGCATACTGCTAGAATGTGTGTGGAATGGTACTTATCTTGCAACAGAGTAAGAAACACCATAAATAAATATGCTGGTTTCTTCTGCTTTGTTAAAGGCAGAAAATGGCACTGGCTGTTGTGGTGATCTTGCTGACTGTTTTCGTTGCTGCTGCAACAGTTGTAACCGTAGCCTATTTGTATCTTGCTGGACTGATTCTTGCAGCAGCAGTGTTTCTCGCTGTTGTTGATACTGTTTTGTTACTTGGTTTTGGAACTGCTTCTGCTTTTGTTACAACTGCTGTTTTCACAGTGAAAGAAATTGTGGATCCTTAGTGAAGACATTGCACAGTGATGGCGAGCTTCATCACCAATCCACTATTAGTGACAGTAATATCGCTTGAGCATGATAACTACATGGAAACACAAAGCTGCAATAGTCACTATTCAAGCCAGCATGGAAAGTGCTAGACTGAATTGACAGATCAGCTGAACTCCAGTAACAAACCAAAGCTATGACAAGCCAAAGTTCCTAGTGTGAGCAGAGAACTCACAAGAATGAACCAAATAACAGAGCTGGGTAAAAAAAAAAAAAAAAAAAAAAAAACGGGTACTGGGATGTCACATTACAAAGAGCTTTGTTCACTACACTGTGCCAAAATATTTAAAGCAGCTCCAATAACTCTTCTTTAGCCTTACACAGTTTTATTCAGACATAGTTTTTGCTGAGCAGAAAGGTTAGGCTAGTAACACACCAACAGACAATGAACAGTAATGCTAATAATACATAAACTACTGATGGGCAGTCAGACAACAAGTTAACCCAAAATTAAGACTGCTTTATTTTGATAAAAATAACTTGGTAATTGGCATTGTATACCTTCAAACCAAGTTCCTCCAATGAGATCATTCAACATCCTGTGCATACTGTCTACCATTGGCAATGTGCCCCCAGGAAAGTGAGAACACAGTGTCATGCACAGCAGCTAATGTACTCATTAGCCTGTGACATGCTTGACTACCTACAGTTACAGGGGCATCGGCATGTTTTGCGCACACTGATAGCCATCATCATGTCTGACCAAGTCTTAATGTGCAGTTGACAGCTGCTGTGGCTTCAAAGTGGCATGTAACACACATCAATCAATGTGTGTGTAATCTTTTAGAATACACAAATACAAGAATCATATCATGTGAATTTGAGCCAAGCATTGTTAAACCCAAGCAGCAGTGATGCATTCTTGTGCTTGTGTGCCATGAGATTAGCTGTCCTTACATGTGACCTCTCTGATGTTCAATTTTTATCTTTGCCATCACTTATAAGTAATAAGCTTTTAGTTATCTTCACCAAATGATATTGAATTTTTAACATTCATGAATAAAAGTTAATCTACTCCATGCCATCATTAACAAGATTAATGAGCTACACAGCAATACACAGATTTTGGAACTTACTCTCTCAGCAGTTCTGAATGTACCCGATGAAGTACAATAATGTGGCATTCACTATGCAGTGCTCACATATCACAGCACACGAGCATTTTTGCCAAGACAGAAGACGCTGTTAAGCCATACTTAAAAGACTTTAGCTCAGGTAAGTGCTCCCAGTTCACAACTGTGAGTAACAACAAGCTCTACAAGAGAGCCACAGCCACAGTTCAAAGCAATAAGATGTCTGTGCATTATTTCCAAAAGTTCATCCACACAATGATCACAGTTTGAAGTAATCCACTGTATCCAGCAGTTCATCCACACTGCACCTGCAGTTATGGGCCCTGGCCTCTATACCCACCCACTCACAAATTTGGTTTGTGGTAATGGAGAACATATTTTGGCAACAACAAGTAACCAATGATCATGAGAAATTTACTTTGGTCATAAGCAATTTGGACCAATAAACCACAGCACTGGTGTTGGACATTATAGTGCACCCACCACCAGACAACTCACAACAAGAAAAATGAGTTAATTTCTTGCTATATAAAATCCACTGACCTCAGAATTACACAAGTAATATATCAGGACAAACATGGCAACAATACTCATCAGAGTTCTAGCAACATCTACAAAATCTAGTAGACAGCTCCAAAGTTTCTGACATTTTCTTACTTTAAATTTTGCAGCACCAACTACACAAGTGCAAACAGCATTGGCAGTATGCTCCATTAATCAGACGACAAATTGCAGTAGATAGGTCACCGATAAAGTCTATGTGACACTTGAGTTGCCACAACAATTGCCATGACAACACCAGCCCTCTGGTAGGCAGAAACTGACAGATGCCTTCTCACCTCATGTGAGGAGACAACTCCATATTGCGCAGCTGTTATGACACAATACCCCCTGAGTGTTTCTGAGTAGATACAAAGCTTGCAAACTACAGTGGAAGCCCTGGTAGTACAGATGTGCATGCAGCAGCAACTAAAGGGTGCCAGTATCGATCCCAAGACCGGTTCAAACCAGCTTCATGAACAATGATGTGAGTGAGGCAACACCAATGGGATATGTTGGTATCACAAATGTTTTGGGCAACATGCTCCAAAGTGTAGTTCACCATACAATTTCTCAAACAGCCAGTGCACCCACAGTGTCAGTAGAGTATCATGGACCACAGTTTGCCCTATTTGTGAGGTATTACACAAAATCCACAATGTGTACACGTCTGAGAAACACACCTGCACTTCTCTCAGACAACCTGTTTCACTGTGCGAATGCAGAGTTGTTCCAAATCACACTTCCAGGATGTTGATGAACCCCAATGAACAGTCAGCAGATACACCTGTGCCACAGACAGCAGCTTCAATGCTGCCAGGACATCCATCTCACATAAGAGCCAGTTGCCAATCAGTTTCAAACATCATGACAGACTGGGTGCTCTGCAATGTATGGCAGGGGTGCTGTGCGGCAGTGATGCATTTTTGTGCTTGTATGTCATGAGATTAATAGTCCTTACATATAACAGCTCTGATGTGCATTTTTTGTCCTGCCATTACTTGTAAGTTCTTTGCTTTCAGTTATCTGTCTTCAGCAAATGCTCTCTTACTTTTAATGTCCACAAATCAAAGTTAATGTTGTACATTCAAATGTTATGTCCAATGTGGGTAGCTGGCCACTGTGGCCGAGCAGTTCTAGGCGCTTCAGTCCGGAACTGCGCTGCTGCTATGGTCGCAGCTTCGATTGGTTGGTTGGGGAAGGAGACCAGACAGCGTGGTCATCGGTCTCATCGGATTAGGGAAGGAAGTCGGCCGTGCCCTTTCAGAGGAACCATCCTGGCATTTGCCTGGAATGATTTAGGGAAATCACGGAAAACCTAAATCAGGATGGGCGGATGCGGGATTGAACCGTCGTCCTCCCGAATGCGAGTCCAGTGTCTAACCACTGCGCCACCTCGCTCTCGCAGCTTCGAATCCTGCCTTGGGCATGGATGTGTGTGATGTCCTTAGGTTAGTTAGGTTTAAGTAGTTCTAAGTCTAGGCGACTGATGACCTCAGATGTTAAGTCCCATAGTGCTTAGAGCCATTTGAACCATCCAATATGGGTAAACTAAGAGGCCACACCCTCTTACTGCAAAAGCCAAATTATCAGCAGGGCAAGCCATGTAGTTTGAGTGCTGCATCATGCCACAAACCAAGATATTTGCTGAGAGTGTTGCCTGGAAAAGGCTATCATTTGGACTGAAAAACACACATTTTGAATTCTGAGAAAATCATAATTTAAATCTTGTTGGTGGTGTCTTCTTGATGTAACTTTTATTTTTTGATTTTTACAGATATTGATGAATGTCTCACGGGAAATGTGTGCCGTGGCCCAGATGACAACTGTCTGAATACCAGAGGAAGTTATCAGTGCAACAGAATAGTTTGTCCTCCTAATTTTGTAAGAGACACAGAGCATAAGAAGTAAGTATATTTGATAACAGAAATGAGAGAGTCATATCTTGTTACATTTCAAATTTTCCTGCTTGGAGTAGTATTCAGATATGATTCCATTCAACACAATGTCTCATTGTGTTATGATGACCTATTTATTGCCTGTCAGGAAGCATTATTTGTGTCGAACAATTTATTGAGCACACTGAACCATATAACATAATTTCAGTCGTTGTTAGCAATACAGTCACATACGTTCTTTTGTATATTTAAAAGCTTTACAAGAACTATACAGGGGAATATAGGTATGATTTATTTCTTTTTCAAACATCAGTGTGGGAATATGTGAACCATTTCCTGATTCCTAAATAGAATTGTTTATTCCAGCTGTTACAATAAGTTGAAGTTGTGATGAAGTATTGCACTACAAAATTTTAAAATGCTGATAAATTACTATATAGTGCTTTTTTCTCTCTTTTTGTAGAAAAATATCAGTGGGCATGAGAATGTATCAACTATAGAAATGAATGAACGCATTAGATTACTATAATATCAGATCCTTAAGATAAAATATGTGCTACGTGCATTCCCTAGGTTTTGAAATTTTCACTATTGTCATTTTTTTTACATTATATGTTACCCTCTGTTTCCCTTATCACCTTTTTATTGTTATTCTCTTGAAGGCAATATCTTTCACCTACAGCCCTTCTCAATCTAAACATTACTTTCCTATAATTGTCTTACTGATGAAGTATTAGATTCTTCATGTTTCATGTTCATATAGGGTCATTTTGCAGAAAAATACTTATTGGAGAGGCTTCCATTCAGTCTTAATATATTTCTCTTTTTCAGAAAAATTTCTTTTGCTATTGCCAGCCTACATTTTATATCCTCTTCACTTCTGCCATCTTCACTTATTTCATAGCACAAGTGCCGGCCGGAGTGGCCAAGCGGTTCTAGGCGCTTCAGTCTGGAACCGCACGACCGCTACGGTCGCAGGTTCGAATCCTGCCTCGGGCATGGATGTGTGTGATGTCCTTAGGTTAGTTAGGTTTAAGTAGTTCTAAGCTCTAGGGGACTGATGACCTTAGAAGGTAAGTCCCATAGTGCTCAGAGCCATTTGAACCATTTTTTTCATAGCACAAGTAGCAAAACAGTTCTACAGCTTTTCATGCCTCATTTCCTAATCTGATCCCACCACATCACCTGATTTAATTCAGCAGTATCCCTTTACCCTTGTTTTACTTTTATCTGTGTTTTATTATAGCTTCTTTTCAAGACACTATTAAAGTTACCATCTAAATCTTTTGCTTCTCTAGCACAGGTATTATGTCATCAGCATACCTTTATGTTTTGCTTTCTTCTCCTTGAATTTTAATTTATTTTTCAATGTTTTCCTCAGTTTTCTGCATTAATTATCTGTAAACAAATTTAATAGCAATGGAAATGGATTAGAACTCTCCCCCTCACATATCAACTGCTGCCTCCATTTCCTGTCCTTCAACACTTGTAACTTCAGTTGAGTTTTGGTATAATTTGCAGATAACCTTCACTCTCTGTATTTACCTCTGATAACTTTGTAAATTTGAGAATGTGTTTCCAAATCATTTGTGTAAAGGTACAAATGCTGTAAATATCTACATCTACATCTTTACTCTATAAACCACTGTGAAGTGGTTTGTTGGGGGTTGTGTGGGGAAGTGGTTTGTCTTTCTTCAGTCTATCTTCTAAAACAAATTCATAGAGTCAATATTGTCTCATCTGTTCTTACTTTTCTTTGGAAGACAAACGGATCTTCACCCAGGTCTACTTCTATGAGATATTCCAGTCTTCAGTCTCCTGTATATAATGTGAGTTAGCATTTTGCTGCCATGGCTTATTTTACTGATGGTTCAGTAATAAGCACACCTGTTAGCACCTGCAGCCTCTGGTATTGAAATTATTACACTCTTCTTGAAGTTTTAAAGTATCTTGCCAGTTTCATATATCCTGCATACTAGGTGGAACAGCTATGTCATTGTTGGTTCTCCCAAAGATCTTAACAATTCTGAGGAATCTTGTATACTCCAGGAACCTTGTTTGATATATGTCTTTCAGTGCTCTGTCAAATTATTCTTGCAGTTTTGCTCTACCCATCTTGACTTCATCCAATTCTTCTTCCCTCTCTGTAATATTGTCATTAAGTTCCTTTCATTTTTATTGCACTTTTATAAATCCCTGCCACAATTCAGCCTCTAGTGGTTTTTGTACTGGTTTTCCATCCAAGCTCTGGTTATTTTTAAAGCTACTTCTCCTTTTTCTTCAATGGTTTCCTTAATTTTCCTGTTGAGGTACCTATCTTTTGTATAGTCATGCATGTTTGTATAGCTCTGCATTTCTCCTGTAGAATAGCTGTTCTGCTATTTTGTGATTTCTGAGTCTCACGTTTTAGACATCCATAGCCTTTTTTGCATAGCAATGTGTTATGTAATTATGTCAGTGTGTATGATTTTGAAAAGCTTGTCCCTCACCTTCAGCATGACAGTGCCAGACCACACATCAGTGCAGTGACATCTGCAACAATCCGACACCTTGGGTTCACTTCACTGTCATACAATCCTGACTTGGCTCCATGTGAGTTTCATCTGTTTCCAGAACTTAAATAACCTGTTTGAGGACTTCACATTGATAGTTATGAAGCAGTGCAAGCAGAGGTGTGGTTGTGACTCCATCAACAAAGTCCAACATTCTGCAGTGATGGTATCAACAATATGGTCTCTAGTTGGGAGAAATTTGCCAGGGTGACTATGTTGAGAAATAAATATATAGACATGAAGAATAAAGTTGTAGGATGTTAATAAAGTTTGTTTTATTTAAAAGCCTCAAAAATTTTCACATAACAAATTCAGAAGCATTATTTTCCAGCATGCCCTCATACATTTTCTTCTTTCATCAGCTAAATTTAATGTCTCCTGCCCTCCATGAAAGTTGTAATGCTCAGATTATTGTCAGAACTAAGAGCTAAGTGAAACCTGAAGCAGAAAGCTCTGAAATATTTTAGTGATGCATTGAATGTATATTGAAAAGACAGATTGGACACCAAAGGAGGGGTAGTGTTCAGTATATTCAACAAAAATATTGTGTCTATTGAGGTCAAAATTGAGACTAACTGTGAATTATCTGGACACATGTACCAAACAGGTCAAGGTGAGCTCAAGTTGTTATCAGATGTTTCTTGCAGCCACCCAGTTCCATCATGACAGTTCTAAAATTATTCAAAGAAAGTCTATGCCCAGTAGCATGGAAATTCCCAGATCATGCAGTATTAAATGGAGGTAACTTTAACCTACTTAGTGTAGACTTGTAAATCTATGGATTCATTGCAGATGATATGGACAGGCAATCTTGTGAATTAATTTCGAACTCATTTTATGGAAACTGCATTGAGCAGCATTGGATATATTTTAGATCTTGTAGCTTCAAAGAGGCCTTACCTTATTGATGGTGTTGATATAGAGACAGGGATAAGTGATCATGATACCATCATTGTAACAATGGTTACTAAAGTTAATAAATCCAAGCCTCGGAGAGTATTTTTGCAAGAAAGAGCAGATTAGCAGTTGTTAGCATCCCACTTGGAAAATGAATGGATTTCATTTAGTTTGAGCAAAATAAACATCAAGGAATTATGGGCTCAGTTTAAATGGACTGTAAATCGCTCCCTAGAGAAGTATGTGTCACATAATTGGATTAAGGATGGAAAATACCCACCATGGTTTAATAACAAAATTCAGAAATTGCTGAGGAAGTAGAGACTGTTGCATTCTTGGCAAAAAAAGAATGTGCAAATGATGACAGGAAAAAGTTGATAGAAAATTGTATGTCTGTAGAGACATTGAGGCACAAAGCATAAAAGGATATTGCCAAGAACCCAAGAAAATTCTGGTCCTATGTAAAATCTCTAAGTGAGTCAATGGCTTCTCTCCAATCACTCATTGACTGGTCTAGTATAGCAGTAGAAGATAGCAAAAGGAAAGCCAAGAAATACAATGTTTAAGAAATCATCCATGCAGGAGGCTGTTTGCTGAAGAAGCTTTGGTGTATGGAAAGGTGTCATTGTCAAGTGACTGTAGGAGGATACAAAGAATCAACAAATATGAGATGCTCTCTTTCACTGAAAGTGAAATTGAGCCACTGCAACTCACTTCACGTGTTGGGGAACCTGCTGAGTCCTGTGTAAAGAGGAGGCAAACACAAAAGTATAAGGTTCTATTAATCATCAGCAGTTAAAACATACAGCAAGTAATGGTACCCCTTAGGAAAATGGCAGGAAGGAACACCACATGCACTCAGTGTGTATGCTGGCGGTCTCGTTCAGTATGTTGAAGAGACTATTCCGGTAGTGTAAAGAAACTTCTAAAGAAATGGAGACTATTGCACAGTAGTTATAAAACAAAGCATCAGGCTATAGACAGAGAGAGACGCTGAATGAAATGTGTTTGGCTGTCATGAGAGAAATGTGTGAAGCTTTCAGTAATTACCATAATAGAAACTGATATCAGTGACCATGAGGCAGTTGTGGCAACAATGATTATCAAAGTACAAAGGACAACTTAAAAAAGTAGAAAGATTTATATGTTCAATAAATGAGATAAAAGCAGCAGTGTCATATCTCAGTGTGGAAATAGAAACTTTTAGCATGGGACAGGAGCACATAGAGGAACTATGTAACTATAATGTATCATAGATCCCTTGAACAGAAAACCGGGCCCAGTAGTTGGAAGAAAGCTCTATCACACTCATCTGCAAGACGGGTTGTTGGAGTAATACACAAAACTGCTGTCCAATATCCTTGACATCTATTTGTTGTAGAATCTTAGAACATATTATGAGCTCAAACATAATGAGGTATTTCAAACAGAATGATGCTCTCTATGCCAATGAACATGGATTCCGAAAACACTGATCATGTTAAATTCAACTCTCACTTTTCTCACATGACTTACTGAATGCTTTGGAACAAGGTTAGACACAGTACTTCTCAGCCACAAAAAAAGCATTTGACTCAGTACTACATCAAAACTATGATTGTAGGGGGTATCAAGCAATATTTGCGACTGGATCAAGGGTTTTTTGGTAGAAAGGAGCAAGTTATCTTGGATGGAGTCATCAACAGGTGTAGAGCTAACTTCAGATGTGCCCCAGGGTGTTGGCACCCTAACTGTTCATGTTGTATATTAATGGTCTCGCAAGTAATCTCAGACTTTTTCAGGTCATGCAGTAATCTGTAATGAAGCACTACACAAAAGCACCTGCATACATATTCAGTCAGATATTGATAAGATTTCAAAGTGGTGCAAAGATTGACAACTTGCATTAAATGTTTAGAAATATATAATTTTTCACTTCACAAAATGAAAAAAATGTAGTATTCTATGACTATCAATGAGTCATCTACATTTACATCTACATCTACATGATTACTCTGCAATTCACATTTAAGTGCTTGGCAGAGGGTTCATCGAACCACAATCATACTATCTCTCTAGCATTCCACTCCCGAACAGCGTGCGGGAAAAACGAACACCTAAACCTTTCTGTTCGAGCTCTGATTTCTCGTAGTTTATTTTGATGATCGTTTCTACCTATGTAGGTTGGGCTCAACAAAATATTTTCGCATTTGGAAGAGAAAGTTGGTGACTGAAATTTCGTAAATAGATCTCGCCGCGACGAAAAAGTCTTTGCTTTAATGACTTCCATCCCAACTCGCGTATCATATCTGCCACACTCTCTTCCCTATTACGTGATAATACAAAATGAGCTGCCCTTTTTTTGCACCCTTTCAATGTCCTCCATCAATCCCACCTGGTAAGGATCCCACACCGCGCAGCAATATTCTAACAGAGGATGAACGAGTGTAGTGTAAGCTGTCTCTTTAGTGGACTTGTTGCATCTTCTAAGTGCCCTGCCAATGAAATGCAACCTTTGGCTCGCCTTCCCCACAATATTTTCTATGTGGTCTTTCCAACTGAAGTTGTTCGTAATTTTAACACCCAGGTACTTAGTTGAATTGACAGCCTTGAGAATTGTACTATTTATCGAGTAATCGAATTCCAATGGATTTCTTTTGGAACTCATGTGGATCACCTCACACTTTTCATTATTTAGCGTCAACTGCCACCTGCCACACCGTACAGCAATCTTTTCTAAATCGCTTTGCAACTGATACTGGTCTTCGGATGACCTTACTAGACGGTAAATTACAGCATCATCTGCGAACAACCTAAAAGAACTGCTCAGATTGTCACCCAGGTCATTTATATAGATCAGGAACAGCAGAGGTCCCAGGACGCTTCCCTGGGGAACACCTGATATCACTTCAGTTTTACTCGATGATTTGCCGTCTATTACTACAAACTGCGACCTTCCTGACAGGAAATCACAAATCCAGTCGCACAACTGAGACGATACCCTGTAGGCCCACAGCTTGATTATAAGTTGCTTATGAGGAACGGTGTCAAAAGCTTTCCGGAAATCTAGAAATACGGAATCAACTTGAGATCCCCTGTCGATAGCGGCCCTTACTTCATGCAAATAAAGATCTAGCTGTGTTGCACAAGAATGATGTTTCCTGAAACCATGCTGATTATGTATCATTCCCTTCAAAGTGATTCATAATGTTTGAATACAGTATATGCTCCAAAACCCTACTGCAAACCGACGTCAATGATATAGGTCTGTAGTTTGATGGATTACTCCTACTACCCTTCTTAAACACTGGTGCGACCTGCGCAATTTTCCAATCTGTAGGTACAGATCTATCGTTGAGCGAGCGGTTTTATATGATTGCTAAGTAGGGAGCTATTGTATCAGCGTAATCTGAAAGGAACCTAATCGGTATACAATCTGTACCTGGAGACTTGCCCGTATCAAGCGATTTGAGTTGCTTCGCAACCCCTAAAGCATCTACTTCTAAGATACTCATGCTAGCAGCTGTTCGTGTTTCAAATTCTGGAATATTCCATTCATCTTCCCTGGTGAAGGAATTTTGGAAAACTGCGTTCAATAACTCCGCTTTAGTGGGACAGTCGTCGGTAGCATTACCATCGGCACTGAGCAGTGAAGGTATTGACTGTGTCTTGCCGCTTGTGTACTTTTACATAAGACCAGAATTTCTTCGGATTTTCTACCAAATTTCGAGACAATGTTTCGTTGTGGAACCTATTAAAGGCATCAAGCATTGAAATCCTTGCCAAATTTCGTGCGTCTGTAAATTTTAGCCAATCTTCAGGATTTCGCCTTCTCCTGAACTTTGCATGCTTTTTTTGTTGCCTCTGCAACAGCGTCCGGACCTGTTTTGTGTACCATGGGGGATCAGTTCCATCTCTTACCAGTTTATGAGGTATGAACCTCTCAATTGCTGTTGTTACTATATCTTTGAATTTAAGCCACATCTTGTCTACATTTGCATAGTCAGTTCGGAAGGAATGGAGATTGTCTCGTAGGAAGGCTTCTAGTGACACTTTATCTGCTTTTTTAAATAAAATTATTTTGCGTTTGTTTCTGGTGGATTTGGAAGAAATGGTATTGAGCCTAGCTACAACGACCTTGTGATCACTAATCCCTGTATCAGTCATGATGCTCTCTATTAGCTCTGTATTGTTTGTGGTTAAGAGGTCAAGTGTGTTTTCGCAACCATTTACAATTCGTGTGGGCTCATGGACTAACTGCTCGAAATAATTTTCGGAGAAAGCATTTAGGACAATCTTAGAAGAAGTTTTCTGCCTACCACCGGTTTTGAACAAGTATTTTTGCCAATATATCGAGGGAAGGAGTCACAGCTGAAATTGGTTAACTGATACAAATATATGTGGGTGTAACACTTTGTACTGATATGAAATACAATGAGCAAATATGCTGTCTTGGGTAAAACAAATGGTAGACTTGGTTTATTTGTTGGATACTGGTGAAATGCAGTCAGTCTAAAATTGAGACTGCTGACAAATTACTCATGTCTGAATTCTAGAATACTGTTCAAGTGTGTAGGACCCACACTTAATAGGGCTAACAGGAGGTGTTTAATGAATACAAAGAAGGTCAGCATGAATGGTCACACATTTGTTTGCTCCATGGGAGAGTGCCACAGAGAAGCTGAAGAAACTGAACTGGCCGACTCTTGGAGATAGATGTAAACTACCCTGAGAAACCTACTTACAAAGTTTCAAGAACTGACTTTAAAGTACGACTCTAGGAATGTACTACAACCCCCTTTGATTAATAACAGCATGCATGGAGGCATTTAAACAATCATTCTTCCCAAACTCCGTATACTAATGGAGTGGGAAAAAAACCCTAATAACTGGTACGAAGGAATGTATCTGCTCTCATGCACTTCGCAGTAGCTTGCAGAGTATAGATGTAGATTAGTGGTGTACTGCTTGACACAGTCATGTCAAATTAAATATCTAGGTGTAATTAATGTTGTAAAGTGATACGAAATGGTACAAGCACATAAGTATTGTACAAGGTCAGGTTAAAAGTCAACTTCAGATCATTGAGAGAATTTTAGTAAAGTGTGGTTTGTCTGTAAAGGATACCCTGTATAGAACACTAGTGTGACCCATTCTTGAGTACTGCTTGAGTCTTTGGGATCCCCAGCAGGTGTGATTAAAAGAAAACATTGAAGCAATTCAAAGGCAAGCTGCTAGATTTGTTGCCAGTAGGTTCGTTCAACACATGAGTAGTACAGAAATGCTTCATGAACTCAAGTAGGAATCCCTGGTGGGTAGATTATGTGCTTTTCATGGATCACTATTGAGAAAATTTATAGAACCAGCATTTGAAGCCAACTGCAGAATAACTGTACCATCACCAATGTACATTTCACATAGGGGGTATAACGATGAGAGAAATTAGGGATCGTATGGAGCCATATAGACATACTTCATTCCCTTACTCTATGTGTGAGAGGAACAGGAAAACAAATGACTAGTACTGGTACAAGGTATCCTCTGCGATGCACCGTATAGTAGCTTGTGCAGTATGTATGTAAATGTAGATTAATTATTCAAAGGTTTCAATGGAACCTTGTCTTTTCATCACATTGTTCCTGTACTACCTTCACTATGTCATCTCTCATACTTACTCATTCACCTTCTATTGCATTGTTTTAACCTGTTTCACTTACTGTTGCCCAATGCTCGATTTAAAATTTCTAAAAACATGTTTTTCCTTTCAATTTATCCACGTCCCATCTCTTCAGTATCCTGTATTTCTTCAGTTTTAAACTGAAGTTCATAACCAATAAATTATGCTCAGAATGTTCCTGTAAACATTTAGCAGTTTTAAATTTGTTTCAGAATCCAAGTCTTACCATTTTATAACCTATCTGAAACTATTCAGTGTCTCCAGGAGTCCTTCATGTATACAGTCTTCTTTCATGTTTCTCAAACCAAATGTTATCAATGATTAAATTTGCTGTGTGCAAAATTTTACCAGGCAGCTCCTCCTTCATATCTCCCTTCCAAGTACATGTTCCTGTTTTTCTTACGCTCCCTTCCCACAGTCAAATTCCAGTCACTTACTAAAATTATATACTGATGTGCAAAACTGGTGTGAAAGTAACTTTCACATGGTGTGTAACTGCCAAGTAACATGATCAGTTAAACTTCAACCATGGATAGAAAGAACTGCTACAGTATAGAACAGAAGGTAATTGAAAGAAATGCACCATGAGACAAACAGAAATGACACTTTTATTCCCAGACATTGCAAAAGGCGGGGCCTGGTTCTTAATAGGGTCCATGATCATCACAGACAGCAATGCCTGCTCTGCAACATGTTCCCATGCTGGCCACAAAACTGGTAAGCAGTTCTTGTGTTAGGGCATTCCATTCTTCCATCGGCACAGTTGACAACTGCTGGATGGTCATTGGTGCATGTGGACATGCTGCAATACATGTCCCCAATGCATCCCACACATGTTTGATGGTATTTAAGGCTTTCCATTCTCTGAATATCCTCTCATTCAAAGAGCTTCACCTGTGCTTTTCGATGCCGTCACACATTATCATCCATAAAAAAGAAGTAAGGATTGAATGCACCTCTGACACACATGGGTAAGGAGTACAATGTTACACTAAATGTTGCCAGTGAGTGTATCATGTTCAAAGTTCGGAGATCAGTGCACTCATTCAACTATGCTTCCACACACAATAAGACCTAGACCACCAAAATGACCATGTTCGACAATGTCCCTGGGTGCACTCTGTGTTCCCACCTCTCGCAGTATGAGGGTACATCCAGAATCACTACTCAGGTTGAATCTCCTTTCATCTGCTCTCATCACGTTTGGTGCCTTCAATGTGCGTATGTCACAAGAACACAACATTCTGGTCATCAGACAAAGAGACCACCCTCATGCAGTCTCCATGCCACTGTGGAGCATGAGATTGTATGCTTTGCAGTTCTGTTAAATGTATTGCACCCACTGTTTGATGTGCCTGTTGCAGAAGGTGCCAGTCATCTGCTGCTGTAGTTGATCATGATCGGCCAGCTCCCCTTTTTCAGGCAGCAGTGTCTGTGGTTGGGAATGTTCCTCATGCATGTGAAACAATGCTGTAAGCAAAACCAAACCCTTCTGCTACACTCGTCAGACTTACCCATCTTCCAGTTTCTCAGTTATCCTTGCCCGTATGAAGTCATCGATATGTTGTCTCCAGGCCATGCTGTAATGAAGAACAACACCGCAGTGCACTGTAACTGTTCACTGAGTGAGACACACTGTATTTTCCCGTTCCTTCAACTGGCTCACTTTCGTGCAGACCTCACGCCATGTGATGTCCAACTTTCTGTGCATAAATGGAAGACCTCTGGAAACATGCTCCCACACTGTCATTCATTTCCACTGAGTTGTTAATATATTATGTTACTTTATCTATCTCATCCTTAAGTTTTACCACACTGTGTATTTTCTTCTCCCTTAGCTATCTGATTAATTTCTTTTATCTCGTCCTACATGTTTTCAATCTTCTTATAATCTGCAGATCTAGTCAGCATACACACCTGTTCTGCTGTGAAGGGTTGGGCTTTGTATCCATCTCCTCTGTGATAATATTTTCCCTCTGTTTTTTGTAGTATTTCATTCCCACTCCTTTTTGTTGTCTATTATCAGACCTTCTCCTGCATTATTCATACTTTATTATCTGTTGATATCCCTATAATCATCTGACCATAAATCCTGTTCTTCCAGACACCATACTTTATTGATTTTCTCAGTACCAAATTTCATTCTATTGATTTCTTTTCTCAGGTTCTCTAACCCACCCTTACAATTAAGGAATCTAACATTACATACCCGATTTGTAGAAAGCCATTCTTCCGATGGTTACATCGTCCTGAGTAGTCGATGCTGGAGCAAGCTGCATGTCCTCAGACAATACAATGGATGTAGTATATCCTTTCATATTTAAGTAAATTAATTCATCAGAAATTAATTTAAATTTGTATTTAGTTTACCTCTTCTGATAGAAACCTATTATTTCAGTGCCACTTCCTCCTTACTCATTTAGTTACTTTTATTGAAGCCCTTCCCTCTACCAATTCTTGATCACTGCTTAAGAAAAATACAACCTCTTAGGACAGTATGTATTATTTTGCATTGTCAGCAACTATTCCTGTCATTGACCAGTCTGCTCCATTCAATTAGTCTGTCATTTGCTGAAGCCTGCAGATGACCATGGTAGACAGTCTGGTTTACTGTGACTATGATCACCCTTAGGAAAGGCATGCCATGTGAAACAAGTCAATCACAGTGCCCTAGAAAAGCCAGTTGAGATACCCAATGGTAGGATGTAAGCAATGAGTTGACATTACACTGTAAAGTCTGGGAATTCAGTCACAGGCATATAGCTCTTCATGACAAACATGCCCCTCAACACAAAGTCAAAATAGAGAGAGCAAAGAGAGCTCCTGCTACACAACAGGCTGTGGAACTGTCAGATGATGAGTAGGTGAGACTGTATTAACAGAAGATTCAATAAAATCCAGTACTTGAGCTTTATGAAGTAGGCAGAAAAGTCAGGAACAAAGTGAAGCAAAATGTGTACAATGCCAAAAGCATTTATGCTTGTTCTGTTGTATGCAACAAGTGAAATCATGTGCACCTTCAGCATAAAAAAGCAAAGTCTGATTTTTTAATCTTCCTCAGATGAAGTTGATTTTTTCTCTGCACTAGTCAGCACTCAAATAGCAATAAATTTTTAACCACATAGTAGTACTTTGATAACATTTCCACTTTCTGTACAACGTGTTTCTAGACATGCCGTATAGAAAGCAGTTGTCATGAGAATCTCTTATAAGGCCCTAGGTATTGACGGAGTGAGTACAAGAATCATTAAAACTTCACCAAAATTATTATTCTGCTTCTAACATACATATTCAGTTCTTTCTAATTAGTGGTACTTAACCTACTGTATAGAAACAAAGCTTAATTAGACCAACATCCGAGGAATGATAATCCTAAAACACCAGGTAACTGTTTGCCAATCAGCATATTATCTACAATATCTAATGCCTTGGAGTATGTTGTTCATGAACGGCTGATGGACTGCCTTAAAATTTACAACATCCTTGATAAATATTAATGAGGCTTCTGGAAATATCATATCACAGTAACAGTAATTGACAGATGACTTAAAATATGCCATGGACTGACTTGAAGTGATAGTTTTAACACTGCTTGATGTCATCAAGGTTTTTGATACTTTTTACTTTGATCTATTACTTATGAGAATAAAAACAGATGATTTTCTCAAATAGTTCAGTACTGTAGTTTGACAGCTAACTTAAAAGCAAATATCAACAAGTTGTCTGTGGGTTGGAGAAGTCTTCAAGCAGGAATTTGCATAGAGTCTCATAAGGTTCAGTTTTTAGTCCACTGTTTTTCTCACTGTATATAAATGATATTTTTTCTGTGGCATATTCTTATAACTATCACTTACATGCTGATGATACACAGTTCTATGAAAGTATGAAAGCAGCAACAATTTGAACATTCTGCTGCTGTACCAGATAAGAACCTTTGATCAGTATCTTGATGGACATAAAACTTTTGTCTTAAACTAAACCCAAATAAGTCACACTGGAAGTTAACTAGTAAACGTTTTCATGAAACAGTTCTTTTATGAAACTATCTGGTAGATTAAGTGGTGGTATTTGAACACGAAACCTTTGCCTTTAATGAATGAGGGATCCAGTCAGTATTCATGACCAACCCGCATAGCTTTACCTCCCCCCAATAATTTGCCAGGTAAAGCCAAAGGTTCTGGATTCAAGCCCTGTCTGGCACACAGTTTCAATGTGCCAGGAAGTTTGAAGTACGTGTGCACTCCACTGCAGAGTGAAAATTCATTCTTGTCCCTTTTGTGCTTTTTTGTGTATTCAGTTTGATTAGAAAAAAGATAAAGAGTTCATGTTAATATTGGATGATAACTGGAAAGAAAAAAACGTTATACCATGCAGGAAATCTAGTTGCAGCACAAAATACAATATGTCCTGCACCCTGCCTCTGACTATGTATAGCACTAAATCCATCTACTTCTCAGTTCCAACCATATGAGTCTTGAGCATAGTTCCCAATAACCTATGTTTGATCCAAAATCACACTGTATTCAAGAGGAGGATTAATGCTAATCATGTTATCATCAGTATGGTTTCCCTCTCATCCATCCCTCTAACAGCAAACTAATATATCTCCCAAGCTGTAAACAGCATTCATGGTTTCCTCATGGCCTTCTATTTCTGTTTTCTTTCTTTCATTTAATCTGCTAAATTTACCCTATTACTTCTTAATCTCCTCCTGACAATTCACCTTCTCCATTTATGATACCTTCTGCACTGCTGCCATGCACTTCATATTCAAAATGAATGTAATTGAGGCAGTATTTATGACAATGTTAATAAGATTAACAACAGTCAAATGCCATATATTCATTACTATACTTATTATTATTATTATTATTATTATTATTATTATTATTATTATGTATAGCATATGTATTATGCGTACTGTAATGTTAACTGATGAAGGAGATGTGGTTAGGTGTAAGAGGAGCCTGAAGACCGTAAACTTTACAAGTGAAATAAATGCATAAAAATTAATAACCCAATTATTTTTAAAATATACAGTTCACACT